>NC_135660.1:91846390-92146390 GCF_964188315.1 Podarcis muralis | reverse complement strand
AGATTTATGAATTCTGAGCTGAGCAAAACTACCATTTTGTTACAGGTTTTGAGCCTTTAAAAAACAACAACTGCTAAAACTTAAAATAGGCTCAGTATAATGGCTAATCCAGGTTACTTTCCAAAGATATCTGGCTTTGAATAGAATCACACATTAGACTTGTAAAGCTGGAGGAAATGTGATTTTGTTTCTTTCAGCCAATGGCCACTTCATCACTTTGTATGGCAGCTCTTCCATGTTGAGAGATGGAATCTGCCTTTCTCTTCAGACTAAGGATTGTTGGTCAGTTGAAGGCCAAGGCAGGCAACCCCACATGCATTTAAGTGTGGAACAGACACAGAGACCTGATTGTCATAATTCTCAGAATCGGGCCTCTGGGCGGAGTACTCAACTTGTTTGTGCCCAGTTGGCTTTGTAGGTGTTTAAACTGGCCCATACTGTGAGGGGAAACAGAATAGGACCTCACACAACACCACCTCTCCAAGCTAACATGCCTCAGAAACACTGAATCAAAATTTGGAGTGTTGTCAAGTGGTAAGAAGATCAATAAAAAGGTAAATACATATTTTCTAGATAAAGATCCCTATCCAAAGCAATTTTCTTCTCTCCTGATTGGCTTGGCAAGGTATTGAAGGGATATTGTAAACACGAAAGGGGGGTGGGAATGGATTTATTTCTGCCCAGACGAAAGGAACTACATTTCTGTAGCTGCAATCTGGTATTCATGGTAAGGATGGCCAATTATTGCACATAATCTAAATGATTATGTCTAATAAAGTCCAAATAAAACAAACCATTTCTATTTCTGAGAATCCTTACAAGGCTTTTATTGTCTCACATAACTAACATTTTATATAAGGCTGCTTGGGAATGAATTATTAAAACAACTCTGACCTATTTTCTAATAATGTATGAGATTACAGTCTTGACTAGGGAGGTAACCATTACTTATTTTCTTTATCTTTATGTTGTTTTAATATTCACCAACTAATTTTCTTGTCTATTGTACAAACAGGTCCCTGTGTCCTGCACTTTTTGCCGTCATATGCATCATGCTTCCTTTCGCTTTCTGCTTCTCATCCAAAGCCCCCAGCTCCATACACTTCCCCTAAAAAAAGGTAAAGGACCTCTGACAGTTAAGTCCAGTCACAGACGACTCTGGGGTTGCAGCACTCATCTCGCTTTATAGGCTGAGGGAGCCGTCATTTATCTGCAGACAGTTTTCCTGGGTCATGTGGCCAGCATGACTAAGCCGCTTCTGAGCAGTGCATGGAAATGCCATTTACCTTCCCGCTGGAGTGGTACCTATTTATCTACTTGCACCTTTTGCCATGCTTTCGAACTGCTAGGTAGGCAGGAACTGGGACCAAGCAACTGGAGCTCACCCCGTCGCAGGGATTCGAACCGCCGACCTTCTGATCAGCAAGCCCAAGAGGCTCAGTGGTTTAGACCACAGCACCACTCGCATCTGCTCCATGCTTCCCCTATTCAAGCCTAATATAAATTTTGCAGTGCAAACATTGCCAGTAATATACACTGGTGATCAACTACACCTTCCATCATCTACATGGTGGTCCAGTCTGTGACCAGCCTCACCACAGCTAAGCATGATGGGGCAAGGAACTGATGTGGTAATGGATGCTGCTCTCTGAGCATCTTGGCGCACACCGAAGGCCAAGCGTGAATTCCTTTTGTAGAAGGGCAGAGAGAAAGAATACTGCAATGGAGATAAACAGAACAGGGAGCTCACGGGGGCAAATCTAGGGGAAGCTACAGTTCCCACCTGCATGATCATTCTGATCTTGGGCAACACCCAAGCAAGGTTTGATCATTGTGCCCAGAGAAACAACCCCCACTGATGGGGCGAGTCCTTTCTGTTCTGGCATAACATGGTGGCTAAAACTCAGAAGCTGCTGTTATGTGTCACTCTCAGTAGGGCATAAACATGATCATTTGTGCAATGGCTCTCAACTGATAAGACACCTTTTTCTCCATTTTGTAAAATAATTTTAATTTGGTTTTAAAAAATATAAACCTATAACAAAATCAATTACAAATCCATATGAAGAGATTACTCTGAATCTCAAGACTTCCCCTCATCCCCTCCATGGGTCCTAATTTCAATGCTTACAACTGCATATCAGTCAGTTATCCACATTTTTTAAAAAATCCATTTGAATTATCTATAGTCTTTGTTACCTTACAGGTGAGATTAAAATCCTGCTAATGTTTTCATTTGCTTACAATGGTTTCCTAAATCAATTATAATTTCCCCCCATTATTTTTTTAAACCTCTTGGTTCCTAAGCTTTCCAGTTAGTTTTACCATTTCAGCATAGTCCATCAACTTGGTTTGCCATTCTTCCCAACCAGAGACACTTTTATTTTCCAATGATATTTGGTTGTGACTGATTAAGAAACACTCTTTGTATGTCCCCAAGAGAGGATCTGCCTTTGTACAGAAATTCCTTTGGGAACAACTGTTTGTGATAAACATGTCAGGATCTTTTCGTAAATACCGGGAGCATCAATTTTAGGGTGGGCTTTTGTGTATGCCTAAATTGCAGGTGGCACTGTGGTTTAAACCACTGAGCCTAGGGCTTGCCAATGGGAAGGTCAGCGGTTCGAATCCCCGCGACAGGGTGAGCTCCCGTTGCTCAGTCCCAGCTCCTGCCAACCTAGCAGTTCGAAAGCACACCAGTGCAAGTAGATAAATAGGTACCGCTCTGGCGGGAAGGTAAACGATGTTTCCATGTGCTGCTCTGGTTTCACCAGAAGCGGCTTAGTCATGCTGGCCACATGACCCGGAAAAACTGTCTGCGGACAAACGCCGGCTCCCTCAGTAAAATGAGATGAGAGCCGCAACCCCAGAGTCATTTGCGACTGGACTTAACTGTCAGGGGTCCTTTACCTTTTAAATTGAGTTGCAGTGGAGCTCACAAAAGAAAATAAAAAAGACTGAATTTTACATCTACCTGGAAGGTACAGATGCATGTTCACTTACTTCCAGTACCCTGAATTAATCAACGTAGCTTCATAGCTTCTGGCATCTTTATAGATCCATTTCCCTTTTTAATGTCTTTGTTGCATGTAATCTTTCCTGTGACATTATAACTGTCCCAATTGGCTCTCATTGGGTTTTTGTATTCTTCTCTGCTTGTCTTCTTTTTCTACGCAATTCTCATTTTTAGGTCATTTGTTATGCCTCTCCATCTATAACAAACACTTTTTAGCAAAGGTAAACAAAGCTCTCCGGCCCTTATTATTGTAATTGCCAGCAGTTGGGTCTCATTAAACTTCAAGGATTGCTGTTAAACTCTTCCTCAGTGTCTAACAAATCCAAATCATTATATCTCATCCACACATTCAGTACTTCCAAATATACAGTTGTATCTCGGCTCCCAAATGCCCTGGGAGTTGAATGTTCTGGCTCCTGAATGATTAAAAACCGGAAGTGAGTGTTCCAGTTTTCGAACATTCTTTTGGAAGCCAAACATCCGATGGGGTTTCCGCGGCTTCTGATTGGCTGCAGCAGCTTCCTGCAGCCAATCAGAACCCACGCTTTGGAAGTCAAACGTTTCGGAAGTCAAATGGACTTCCAGAACGGATTCTGTTTGACTTCCGAGGTACGACTGTACATATCTCTACCACACAAAGCATTTATGAAAATGCTAGTTCATAGGCTCTGGTTTTATCCAGGAAGATCCCTCAACAAATTTGCCAAGTTAAATGACCATAAACTCATTCTCAATACAGTATGACCACAATTCAACACAGATCGAAGTATACTTGTCCAATGAAATTGTGTATTCAGTGTACAATACTGTACCCAAATGTCTGAGTGGTCAGAGGTTTCGATAAGTATCAGGGTCATTGGAAACACACATTTCTGCAATGCAAACCATACCAAATTCTATTATTGCTTCATCCAATTGTCGACTTACAAAACATTGCAAATTACACAAGACTCATTCACATTTCCAAAACATACATATCTACATTTCTATACCACAAAGCCTCCTTTGTTTGGGAAAATGAAGCAAATTACTTTTTGCTTGTCTAACACAATTGCCAGCTTTTTATACAACTGATGCAGAGAAGCAAAATGGGGTTTGTAATGTTTATAACCTAGATAGGAATCTGTCACTTTTTTGGGATAAGACTCCTAGCTATTCATGGGGTCCAGTCTGAAGTAATATATGCCTGAGAAACTGAACTTCTATGGAAAGCATTTGAATAACATTGGATCTGCTTTCCCTGGTGTGACTAAAAAGCATGGGTTTTCTTTAGCAGACCCCCTTCTGCTTTTCAGCTGAAATACTGTATATAAATTTTCACTGCAGCGATTGCAGACCACTTTAAGGATTGCTTTTCTGATGCTATCTAGAAGTGGAGAAAACTGAACGGTGTTCACAGTAACATTCACTCCTGGATGTGTCAATCACGAAGAGCAAAGACAGGCTGAAGCATTTAGAGTAGCCAGGAAAAAAAACCTGTTATCTCTCTGTCGCCCCGCACCCATTCAAACTAGTGATCAAAGATATGACGGACAAAGGCTTCTCCTGTGCGTAGAAATGGACAGATCTGTTCCACCAGTATGAGTTTAATGAACCATTCCAAAATGGTAATAAATCAAAGGGGACCATGTGAAACTGATATTCAGGCATGCAGCTCTGGGAGGGCTCGTTGGGAGAACAATTATTGCATGAGAAATAATGTATTTTCTATTTCAGTGGACTGAATTTATTCCATTTTATTGGATTATGGGCATCTTAGCCCTGTTTAGCCATGCTGCTGACATGCAAAGGCTACATGCAAGTGTCCTGAATTGTGTGGGGAGATCTCCTCCCTTAGGAGGTCAGCGCCCCCTTACAGACCTCCCACTTCAACTGATGGAAAGTGAGGGGCTTGCTTCCTCAGCCCCCCTCCTCTTGATCAGCCGTTTCACATGAGTAGCACACCTGAAAAGGTGCCTTACCCTAGCATAACCACTACTGGTTTTGTTGCCCTTCCTCTGATCTTGTTTTGTGTTTGTTACGGAACTTACGGGGGGGGCACATCTTTAAAGTTGTTAAATGCTACAAATATTATGCATAAATGTACCATATTTTTCGCTCCATAAGACGCACTTTTTCCTTCCTAAAAAGTAAGGGGAAATGTCTTTGCGTCTTATGGAGCATATGCGTGGTCCCTGGAGCTGAATTGCCCAGGGGCAAAAAGCAGATCATGCTTTTTTTTTTTTTTGAAAGAGGGAACTGGGTGTTGAAATAAAGCCGCTGATCATTTGCCAATCAGGGAGAGAGATAAGGGACGCTAGAGATAAAGGAGGCTGTCGCGTGGGGTCGCAATGGTGCAAAAATGTGGTTACAAAGCACAGATCCACATGGATCATCAGGTTTTTTGCATTGGGTCACCCCAAATTCACCATCAGATCACATGTCCGTGGCCACAGCATGAACCACAAAAATCATACATCCACTGTTTTGTTCAGAATATTTTTTTTTCTTGTTTTCCTCCTCTAAAAACTAGGTGTGTCTTAAGTCAGGTGCGTCTTATGGAGCAAAAAATACGGTATCCTTTCGACTTGACAGCTCAGGGAAGTTACCTAGCTTTAAAAATCATATAAAATCAACTCCTTTGCTGTTTTCCTTCATTCCACCGCCAATTTGCTCCATTGGCCAAGGACTTGGAAACCACTCGGTCCTGCCATAATCCCTCAACTGGGAGGTCACTGTACTCACAGGAAGATACTCATAGGTGTCAATCGCTGGGCAAAGGCACTCCTCCGGACTTGCCCAGGTGGCAGACTATGCAAACCAAAGTTCTATTCTCCCTTTGTAGTAGGTGCTTAGAATGTACCGTACTTCCCAATACATATCCTGTATCCGCTTGTTGCCCCAAAACATTCCTCCTATGTTAATCATGTATAAAAAGGTAAAGGTAAAGGTACCCCTGCCCGTACGGGCCAGTCTTGCCAGATTCTAGGGTTGTGCGCTCATCTCACTCTAGAGGCCGGGAGCCAGCGCTGTCCGGAGACACTTCCGGGTCACGTGGCCAGCGTGACAAGCTGCATCTGGCGAGCCAGCGCAGCACACGGAACGCCGTTTACCTTCCCGCTGGTAAGCGGTCCCTATTTATCTACTTGCACCCAGGGGTGCTTTCGAACTGCTAGGTTGGCAGGCGCTGGGACCGAACAACGGGAGCTCACCCCGCCGCGGGGATTCGAACTGCCGACCATGCGATCGGCAAGTCCTAGGCACTGAGGTTTTACCCACAGCGCCACCCGCGTCCCTAGAATCATGTATAACCCTCCCCTTTTCTGATGTAGCAATGATGTAGTGATGATGCTTAATGAACTGTATGCTAGGATAAGATAGAAACTTTTAAAAGTCTTTGTCACCCCATCCTCGGAGTTCAAAATTCCTCTTTCAACCTGTTGCGCAATAAACTTTGGTCTACAGCTATTTGCTCCCGTTAGTGGCTGGACTCCTTCCTTTATTCCGCAGGGACCCGCGGGCTCTGCCCGACGAGCTGGGTGACTGAGCAACCTCACACCTAGATTTTTCCGTAACAGTATTTAGCTGTATTCTCACATTAATTATAATTATACTTACCGTATTTTTCGCTCTGTAGGGTGCACCGGACCATGGGCGCACCTAGTTTTTTTGGGAGGAAATAAAGAAAAAAAATTATTCCCCTCCCCCAGCCCCAAAGTGCAAAGAAGCCAATACAGCTAGTGGGATGGATCCCGCTCGCTGTCTTGCCTTCCTTTTTAGCCGCTGGGCTGGAGCGGGGGAAGCCCGAGTTTCCCCCGACCCCAGCCCCCAGAACGGGTCCGGGAGCGGCGGCGAGGTTGCGTGCAACCTCACCTTCACTCCCAGAGCTTGCCAGGCTGGGAGTTCCCGCCGGGCTCCGAAGGCTTGCGGATATCTGCCCGAAGCCCAGGGTACGTAGCGCTGCGCTCCCTGGGCTTCGGGCTGCAGGCTGCTATCCGCAAGTCTTCGGAGCGTGGCGGGCACTCCCGCCGCGCTCCAAAGGCTTGCGGATAGCTTCCTGAAGACTGGAGAGCGAGAGGGGTCGGTGTGCACCGACCCTTCTCGCTCTCCAGGCTTCAGCAAAAGCCTGCATTTGCTCCATAGGACGCACACACATTTCCCCTTCATTTTTGGAGGGGAATAAGTGCGTCCTATAGAGCGAAAAATACGGTATTTAGACTTGTCAGTGGATGGTTACCCAAAGGTTTCCAAGTGATGAACACATTTGAAAACCAAAACGGCAGCACACTGGTAGAAAAATAATTATCAGTCTATCAAAAACCTGGGGGGGGGGGGACAGCTAGAATGGTAGTAGTCAGAACTTGGAAAACCTTGCAATGAATGAATATTGATCAGTGGTATAATAAAGTCTGGCAAACTGCCTAAGGGAAAAGCTGTAGCAAAAACTGAAGATGGCAAGGAGAGAGGGGGGAAACCAGATGATTTCTACAAAGTACGATGTGATTAAATATACAAATGAAACAACATGCGCATGAGAAATAGCTACAACATATATTGCAATAAGGCGTAGATAAGCAAGTAGCACTCACTCGTTCACTTCTATCCCGGTGTTTTCCAAGATGACTTATTGAATAACTTGTTCGATTGGTTTATTGTAATCACCTCGTTATGATGTACTGTAAAATAAATGGTTTAGTATTTTTAGCTCCCTAGTGACTTGTTTTTTTGTTAGTCATGTCATGTTTTATGATTTATATGTGTATGTATATGTGTATTAATCTTTTTTTAAAAAAAAAAAAGCCTGGAGGAAGGTAAGCTTTTAGGTAAAGGTAAAGGGACCCCTGACCATTAGGTCCAGTCATGACCGAGTCTGGGGTTGCGGTGCTCATCTCGCTTTATTGGCCGAGGGAGCCGGCGTACAGCTTCCAGGTCACGTGGCCAGCATGACTAAGCCGCTTCTGGCGAACCAGAGCAGCACACAGAAATGCCGTTTACCTTCCCACTAGAGTGGCACATATTTATCTACTTGCACTTTGACCTGCTTTCGAACTGCTAGGTGGGCAGGAGCAGGGACCGAACAACGGGAGCTCACCCCGTCACGGGGATTCAAACTGCCGACCTTCTGATCGGCAAGCCCTAGGCTCTGTGGTTTAACCCACAGCGCCACACGCGTTCCAGTTTTTACCTGTGCCAAAAAGAATTCAGTGAAAGCAGCCGGTGGACTTCACTGCGGAGAACATTCCACACATGAGGAGCCACAACTGAGAAGGCCCTCTTCCTTATAACATAAATTGCCGCATTCCTAGAGCACTTTATTCCATTTCCCCAACGTTTCCTTACCTAATAATTTTCATGTTTTATTTGATCTTTCACACAATGTAAAAGCCAATTCTAGAAATTTAGCAGGATCTAGTAGAATTTTAGTGGCTCCCCCCCAAAAAAATCTGCTTGCGAGTTTTGCATTCTACAAGTGTAGACTCTTCCTCATGGATAGCTGAACACATGACACATCCAGTCATGGATTATTTAATAGCCGAAGACCTGTGTAAGGATGAACGGCTCCTAAAGACATGTAATGATGATGCCAGGCGATCCTGTCTGGGGAGAGCTTTCCACAGATGGGGAGCCACAGCACTGGCACTCCAAGAGGGTCTTACTTCACCCATCGCCACAGCCTTGGATGTGAGCAGAAATCAGGCGTGTCTCTCCCTTACAGGCTCCAGCCTGCTTCTTCCTCCATCTTCTAGCTTACACACACAAACAAACACACAACTCTGGTCGTTGTCTTTTCTAACTACCAGTGAGTTAAGGGAAGGGTTGAGGGTTATCTGGCCCATATTTTGTTGTTGTTTAGTCATTTAGTTGTGTCCGACTCTTCGTGACCCCATGGACCAGATCACGCCAGGCACTCCTGTCTTCCACTGCCTCCCACAGTTTGGTCAAACTCATGCTGGTAGCTTCGAGAACACTATCCAACCATCTCGTCCTCTGTCGTCCCCTTCTCCTTGTGCCCTCCATCTTTCCCAGCATCGGGGTCTTTTCCAGGGAGTCTTCTCTTCTCATGAGGTGGCCAAAGTATTAGAGCATCAGCTTCAATTCTTCCAGTGAGCACTCAGGGCTGATTTCCTTCCGAATGGAGAGGTTTGATCTTCTTGCAGTCCATGGGACTCTCAGGAGTCTCCTCCAGCACCATAATTCAAAAGCATCAATTCTTCTTATCACATCAGGGAGCTAGCCTGACTATTCCAGGAATCAGATTATATCTTAGATTTTATCACTTGCTGCATCCAGGAATTAGAAGGGTCTCGGCCTATGGCCAGTCCCCTCCACATCTCATAACATTATCTTTCTGATGGGAAACAGGGAAAGGGTATCCGGTGTGAATTGCAGGTGACTGTATATACTTCTTTCCTCTTCCACCAGCTGCAGGTTAACTATCTATGAAATCCTTATGAGTCACTCCCTGTCCTGTTCCCCATTCCTCACGGTAAAATAGAAAAAGCAAGTCTTTTATCATTGCCTGCATACAATACAAAATG
This sequence comes from Podarcis muralis, assembly GCF_964188315.1. Classification (NCBI taxonomy): domain Eukaryota; kingdom Metazoa; phylum Chordata; class Lepidosauria; order Squamata; family Lacertidae; genus Podarcis; species Podarcis muralis. The sequence goes on along the minus strand of NC_135660.1, from coordinate 92,136,856 downwards.
AGACAGCCTGCCTGCCTTCACAGAAAATGTATATATTTCTTTGTAGGGGAAAAAGCTTTCTCAGCTTTTGATCTCCTGTTCCCGAGAAGTAAGGTTCCGAGCGAGTAACAATGTGTGTTTATATAACTTTGTGTTGCTGAATAGCTCCACTGCCAATGAAAAGGTGCACCTGGTTTTACATGAAATGCACACAAGCCTGAAAGGTGCATACAAAATGCCATATGGTCTCTGAGGTCAGAGACAGGTTCTAGGGCTCAGAGAAGGAAGGAAGGGCTCAGCACCAAATCTACGAAGAAGTTTGTCATTGTCTCCTCCTGCTGCTCCCTTCCTCATCTTCTTAGCTGACAATGAATATTTGAGTAGATCTAGTTCTACTCAACTTAGCATTTATAATAATAATAATAATAATTTTTTATTTATATCCCGCCCTCCCCAGCCGAAGCCGGGCTCTGGGCGGCTAACAACAATAAAATAATACAACATTCTAAAATCATTTCATTATAAAATTAATTCAAATCAAATTGATGGCAACCATTGGGCTAGAGTTCTGTGAAGATTCCCAAAGGAGGGGGTCAGGCTGTGCCCTGGCCAAAGGCCTGGTGGAACAGCTCTGTCTTGCAGGCCCTGCGGAAAGATGTCAAGTCCCGCAGGGCCCATGTCTCTTGTGACAGAGCGTTCCACCAGATCGGAGCCACAGCCGAAAAAGCCCTGGCTCTGGTTGAGGCCAGCCTAACCTCTCTGTGGCCCGGGACCTCCAAGATGTTTTTGTTTGAAGATCGTAAGTTCCTCTGTGGGACATACCAGGAGAGGCGGTCCCATAGGTACGAGGGTTCTAGGCCGTATAGGGCTTTAAAGGTTAAAACCAGCACCTTAAACCTGATCCTGTACTCCGCCGGGAGCCAGTGCAGCTGGTATAGCATCGGGTGAATGTGATCCCGCAGCGAGGACCCCATAAGGAGTCTCGCTGCAGCATTCTGCACCTGCTGGAGTTTCTGGGTCAGTCTCAAGGGTCAGTCCCCACGTAGAATGAGTTACAATAATCCAGTCTGGAGGTGACTAATTGACTAATGGTGTTGATGGGAAGCCATTCACATTACACCAGTCTTGCAACAGTCCTGCTTACCAATCTGCTTCTGAATTGGAGAATTCAAAGTGTTGGTGATTTCTGTCCAGGGTACCTTGTCCTCTCTAGCGAGAAGGAGGGACCTCCTCTGTGTCCCCTCTAGCGTGGGAGTGTGCTTAAGTGGGACAATAGTGAGAGCCATCTCAGTTGCCACACCTAAATTATGAACACCCTCCTCTTAAAGTAAGGGATGTGGTTGGCACTGTGGGTTAAACCACAGAGCCTAGGACTTGCTGATCAGAAGGTCGGCAGTTCGAATCCCCGTGACGGGGTGAGCTCCCGTTGCTCGGTCCCTGATCCTGCCAACCTAGCAGTTCGAAAGCACGTCAAAGTGCAAGTAGATAAATAGGTACCGCTGCAACGGGAAGGTAAACGGCGTTTCCGTGTGCTGTTCTGGTTCGCCAGAAGTGGCTTGGTCATGCCGGCCACATGACCCGGAAGCTGTACACCGGCTCCCTCGGCCAATAAAGCAAGATGAGCGCCGCAACCCCAGAGTCGGTCATGACTGGACCTAATGGTCAGGGGTCCCTTTACATTTACCTTTAAAAATATACATTTCAAGTGTCAAAAGCCAGCCTAAAGATGTGTGTCTTCAGCATTCACTGGAAGGTGTATCATGAAGATGTCAGGCACACTGCTGTGGGGAGGTAATTCCACAACTTATAGGCTGCCTCAGAGAATGCCCTCTCCCAGGTTCCTTCTAAGCACCTGAGGACGGTGAAACAGCCAAAAGGACCACTCCACCAATCCTAACACCAAGGAAGATCTGTAGGGAAGGAGGCGATTTGGGGCCTGAGTCATTTAGAGCTTCAAACATTAACGTGAGCCCCTTAAATTGGGCTCGGAAATGAACCGTCAACCGATGCAGCTGTTTTAAAGTAGGGGTTACGTGAGATCTAAAGGTGACCAGTAATCTGGCCACTGCATTTCGACCCAACTGCAATTTGTGAGTGGTCTTCAAGGGCAGCTGTCTGTAGAGCACATTGCAATAATCCAATCTGGAAGGTACCAGAGTATGGAGTACAGTGGCCAACTCATTTCCACCCAAAACAGGCCATCGCTGGTGAACCAGCAAGAGCTGGGGAAAAAGGAGCATTCCTAGCAACCACCTGAGCCTTCAGGGCCAGTGATCAACCCAGGGAACAGCCACAATCAGTAGACCTGCCCTTTCTAAAGGAGTGCAGCCCCATCCAAGACACACATAACATCTTTGACTCTCAGGAGTCAGCTTCAGTTTATTGGCCCACATCCAACTCATCACCCATCTCTAAGCAGCAGTCTAACACCTCGATGATCCCTCCTGATTCAGATGAACAGAGAGACAGAACTGGGAGCTATATGTATATTGGTGGCACTTCTGACAAGACAGAAGTACTGTTTTGGGGGGACAGGGGGACAGGGGGCAGGCGGGTGTGGGGGATTCCCAGGTCCTGAATTGGGGTAACTGTGCCCCTGAAGGACCAGGTGCGCAGCCTGGGAGTCATTTTGGACTCACAGCTGTCCATGGAGGCACAGGTCAATTCTGTGTCCAGGGCGGCAGTCTACCAGCTCCATCTGGTACGCAGGCTGAGACCCTACCTGCCTGCAGACTGCTTCGCCAGAGTGGTGCATGCTCTGGTTATCTCCCGCTTGGATTACTGCAACGCACTCTACGTGGGGCTACCTTTGAAGGTGACCCGGAAACTGCAATTAATCCAGAATGCGGCAGCTAGACTGGTGACTGGGAGTGGCCGCCGGGACCACACAACACCGGTTCTGAGAGTACATTTCCAGTACATTTCCGAGCGCAATTCAAAGTGTTGGGGCTGACCTTTAAAGCCCTAAATGGCCTCAGTCCTGTATACCTGAAGGAGCGTCTCCACCCCCATCGTTCAGCCCGGACACTGAGATCCAGCGCCGAGGGCCTTCTGGCGGTTCCCTCATTGCGAGAAGTGAGGTTACAGGGAACCAGGCAGAGGGCCTTCTCGGTAGTGGCGCCTGCCCTGTGGAACACCCTCCCTTCAGATGTGAAGGAAATAAGCAGCTATCCTATCTTTAAAAGACATCTGAAGGCAGCCCTGCTCAGGGAAGTTTTTAATATTTAACGCTGTACTGTTTTTAACACTTGTTTGGGAGTTGCCCAGAGTGGCTGGGGAGACTCAGCCAGATGGGCGGGGTATAAATAATAAATTATTATTATTATTATTATATTCACTCCAAATATCTTGATAGCACATGAGACAAGGTGGAACCCCGAGGGACAGCACAGGATAACTCTGAGGGTGCCAAACAGTTGTTGTTGTTGTTGTTGTTGTTGTTGTTGTTTAGTCGTGTCCGACTCTTCGTGACCCCCTGGACCAGAGCACGCCAGGCACCTCTGTCCTCCACTACCTCCCGCAGTTTGGTCAAACTCATGCTGGTAACCTCGAAAACACTATCCAACCATCTCGTCCTCTGTCGCCCCCTTCTCCTTGTGCCCTCCATCTTTCCCAGCATCAGTGTCTTCTCCAGGGAGTCTTCTCTTCTCATGAGGTGGCCAAAGTACTGGAGCCTCAGCTTCAGGATCTGTCCTTCCAGTGAGCACTCAGGGCTGATTTCCTTAAGAATGGATGCGTTTGATCTTCTTGCATTCCATGGGACTCTCAAGAGTCTCCTCCAGCACCATAATTCAAAAGCATCAATTCTTTGGCGATCAGCCTTCTTTATGGTCCAGCTCTCACTTCCATACATCACTACTGGGAAAACCATGGCTTTAACTATACGGACCTTTGTTGGCATCACGTTTGGTCAAAACTCTCCACTATGACCTGTCCATCTTGTGTGCCCTGCTCGGCGTAGTTCATAGCTTCTCTGAGTTCCTCAAGCCCCTTCGCCACGGCAAGGCAGTGATCCATGAAGGGGGTGCCAAACAGTAGCCTTGCATAACTACTTCCTGGAAACTGCCTTGGAGGCCAGAGCAGAACCATTGAAGCACAGTGTCCACCGTCTTTAAGGTAGCATTTAACCTAAGAATCTGAGACTGAATGATATAAGGTTTTAACAGATTGCTTCTCAAGAAAACTAATGAATAAGAGGCATTTAAGCAGACCAAGCGCCCTGCCTACAGACCAGAACCTTATCTAGCTCTGCAGCTGCGGAATAATGAAATAGAAAGGTCTAAAGGAAAGAAAAAAATGTTGAGAGAAGATTTCTATCTTCAGTCCAGCTTTGGAAGATGAGCCCTGAAAGGGCCAAGAAAAACACTTGGGCTGCTGTTGTTTTAGCTCAGTGGAAGACTTTAAAGTCTTGGCAGGGAGCCAAGGCAGAATACTAGATGTTTTGGACTGTCTGTCTCTCTCGCTAGCACTGAAACATAGTGAGAAAGGGATAATGTCAATGAAAGGGTGCACACCTTGCTTTCATTTGTCAGTTCTTCACGACTTCTATCATCGTCCAAAAGTGACACCATTAGACATTCAGCTCGGCAACGTATCACTTCATAAGAAGAAGGCTGCGAAAGAAACTTGTGTTCCACAGATGCACCCAAGCGTATATATTTCTGTTTCGGAATTTCTTGAGCGGTTTTGCCTCTGAGAAAACAATTAGAGAGAAGACCACTGCTTTTCCCTTGACTGGGAAAGCTTTGTTGAGCTGAACTGGGGCGGGGCATTCATCAAAGAAATCTTCCTCTTGATAAACCTGCACTTGTGAGCAGCTGTTCAGTCTTCCTTTTTCTTTTATCTAAAAAGTGCCACAATTTATTGTGCCAATCTGACCAGGTGCCAATTGTGCCATGCCATTCGGTATGTTCTCTATTGATATAGCTGGGCAATACAGGAAACACAAAAAAGTAGTTCATGTATTGTTACAACTGGTCAAACAAAACAGCTTTTTAAAAAACCACTGAGTGACAGGTGTGCTTCCTTAAACCATTTAATATTGACGCTGTAGGCTTTTACGGATATAACTGGGGGATGAATCAGCGAAAGTGGGAACAAATTTTAAGAGGCAGGGAAGCACACATCTATTTTTTAAAACTATTTTGAATTTTATTTGTTCCTATAGAATGGAATGAATATATATATAAAACAATATCGTTCCCTTCTAATTATGTGCTAGATTGCATTTATTAAATTTTAAAATGTAAGATTCTTCCTAAATCATAGTTATAGTAAGGTACAGTGGTACCTCGGGTTAAGTACTTAATTCGTTCTAGAGGTCCATACTTAACCTGAAACTGTTCTTAACCTGAAGCACCACTTTAGCTAATGGGGTCTCCTGCTGCCGCCGCGCCGCCGGAGCCCGATTTCTGTTCTCATCGTGAAGCAAAGTTCTTAACCTGAAGCACTATTTCTGGGTTAGCAGAGTGTGTAACCTGAAGCGTATGTAACCCGAGGTATCACTGTATATATAAAGCATAACTGTCACCCCTGTGGAATCACTGGAAGAAATGATTCTTTGAAGGATAGTGTGTTATTCTGAAGCTACCATAGTGGGAAATAATTTACCTTTCGAAATGCTCAGACAGTTACACTTTGTGGTTGTATTGATGTGAAGGTTAATGGGGGGAAAATGAACCTTTAATAAAATATAAAGTAAGCTTACACAATATTTCAGTTCCTGTTTGTAAAAGACATTTGATTTGGCAGATCTCAGAAGCACAAGCTGCGCTGTTTTAAAACGAAGTTAGCTTCACTCACGGAAAGTTTTATTTTTAAAAAGGAACAGAAATATTGTAATATGCACTATGAGTCAATAAAGACATCCTCAGATGACGAACTGGCAGCGGGCGGCATTTTTAACCCCGGTAGAAGTTAACCTCGGGGAATTCTAGCTGTGTAACTCAAAATGACATGCCTCCAGCACTTACTTTGTCTTAAAATAAAAAATAGAAGTTATGTCCACTTAAGTACCTTTTTTTCCTTCCTTGAGCTGCTGTAATCAGAAACAGTCGCCTGCAAAAAATAAGTAAAGCATAAAATGATTCATTTTAGAGTACAATCCATACGCCGTTGCATGAAGGAAAACTTCCGCCTCCACAAAAACTTTTATGAATTCCTGGGAGAAATGGAACGGAAAATGAACTGGAACTAGAAATGTACAGAAGCTGTTACCACGTTAAGTGACAGTTCTTTCTAACCTGGTAAACCTCACTGTGTTTGAGAAAGGCTTCTTAAATCTTTGAAAATTAGCCTGCAATCCGACCCACCCCCCTTATCTGAGAGTAAGCCCCATTGAATTAAATAGTACTTGCTTCTGAGTAGACATGGTTAGTAGAATCGCACTGTTAATCACCAAGTGTCAGGGACTGGCTGGATGATGGAAAGCATAGCTGTCAACTTACAGATTTGAAAATAAGGGACCAGCAGCCTCGAAAATAAGGGATCAGCATCCAAAATAAGGGATTTTCCCAGCACATGTATGTTCAACTTCTGAGCCCCTCCGAGCCAAAGGCAGAAAGCCCAGCCAGCAGCCAAACGAAGCCTCAAGCGGTGGTTCCCACAGCGCAGCAACCCGGCAAAGGGGGCGCAGCAAGGAAAACCACCGTCACCTCTCCGCTGGAAAGCGCTGAGCAAAGGCGAGTCCCCAGGCAACACGGCCGATTTGATCGGCACAAGGCATGCAAGCTCCACCCCCCAGTCGTTCTTAGACTCCTTATTGGGTGAGCAACGCAGACAAGCAACACAGTTGGAGCCTCCCTCCTCCCTGGCCGGCAGGGAGGGAGGAAGAGGAGCTGCTTCCTTTGAAACCCGGGAAATTTAAGGGACATCATCAATAAGGGACAGCAGTGGGACACAGCGCTGGGATAAGGGACTTTCCTGCCAAATAAGGGACGGTTGACAGCTATGATGGAAAGGGGTGAGAGGCACCAGCTGAGGAACCCCCAAGTGAAGCCACAGAAGGCTCAGATCCAGGGGGGTGGGGGTGGGACACAGACCAGAGGAGGGAGGAAGACAATGGGCTGGGAGAAACTGGGGCTTGAGTGAACAAGAAGAGCCAAAGGCAGAGAGCTCTCCTAGGACAAGACTGGATGCAGAAGGACACACTTCGAATTCAGAATCTGACAGACAAGGGCCAGACACTGCAACAGCTTCACAGCAGTTGCCTGGTCCCTCTGTCTTGAGCTCCCTTCACCCTCTCAGTCAGGTCTCACAGAGCTAAGCGGGGAGGCATCTGTTCCTCAGAGTGTGTGTCTGCTTGGAAGACACCATCATCATCATCATTTATAATAATGATTTATTATTTATACCCTGCCCATCTGGCTGGGTTTCCTCAGCCACTCTGCGCGGCTCCCAATAGAATATGAAAAACATGATAAAATATCAAACATTAAAAACTTCCCTAAACAGGGTTGCCTGCAGATGTCTTCTGTTATGTACTGAAGTTCTCACCCTGGGCCAGCAGGGGGATACTGTAGATAGTTTTCACTCAGGTCCACATATGCAAATAAGGGATTGAAAGTGACGTTCAGTGATTGGATAGTTACAGAAAGTGGTTACTGTTGCGTTCTAGTGGAGCTCTATATAAGCAGGCTGGCTGAACCCTTCAGTTCAGTTCTATTCTGTCCTGTGAATAAACGAGCTGTTTGAAGAATCGCTGTGTCGTCTGATATGTTCACCCACAACTTAACATCTTCTAAAGGTTATGTAGGTACTCATACTTGACATCTGATGGGAGGGTGTTCCACTACTGAGAAGGCCCTTTTGCCTGCTTCACTGTAACCTCACTTCTTGCAGTGAGGGAACCGCCAGAAGGCTCTCGGCACTGGACCTCAGTGTCCGGGCTGAATGATGAGGGTGGAGACACTCCTTCAGGAAGAGGAGGGGTAGCAGGAAGAGGAGGTTCCAAGAGCCAGTCTTGGTAATGTCTTTATGGAGGCAGCCATGCTTGTGTGATCTCTATTGCGAACTAATCTCCTAAATAAAACATTGAACTTTACTTCAAGTCCCTGAGTCTCCCTTCTGACCTGTTGAAGAACCTGCTCCCCGTGACAGCCTCGTGACGCCAAGACACAACTTTCAGACTCAGTTGAGAATCCTATAGCCAAAATATTTTCTATCACTTGCAAATATTGGCCACCATTTATCCGCTTGTACAAGTACTAAAATTCATCATTGGTAACTGCAGAACCAGAAACATTTTATTTGAGCTGATATGACTTTGTTACACATGTAAATGATGCACAAATGCAATCTAACATCTTGGGGCACTTGGGAATGCAAAGACCAAAGACGATTTTGAAAATGTACGGCACAGATTTATTCTGCACCCTGGAAAGGATAATACTTTCTCCTCATGGCTCCCTCTGGGGCAAGTTGTTAAGAAAGAGAATAGAGGGTACTAAATTGAAATAATCAATTCTAAACAATTCATAAACTTACTTAATGTTTGAATGTTTTAAATGTATTACATATGCATGGCATGTTTCTTGTGGGTAGCCTAAATGGGGATTATTTGTATATGTGTTTTTAGTAACTGAAAAACAAAGAAGGAGTTGTGTCTGCCATTGCAGCCAATACAGTGGTGCCCTGCAAGACGAATGCCTCGCAAGACGAAAAACTCACTAGACGAAAGGGTTTTCCATTTTTTGAGTCGTTCCGCAAGACGAATTTCCCTATGGGCTTGCTTCGCAAGACGAAATGTCTTGCGAGTTCTTGCGAGTTCGTTTCCTTTTTCTTAAAGCCGCTAAGCCGCTAAGCCGTTAACAGCCGCTAAGCCGCTAATAGCCGCTAAGCTGCTAATAGCTGTGCTTCGCAAGACGAAAAAACCGCAAGACCAAGAGACTCGTGGAACGGATTAATTTCGTCTTGCGAGGCACCACTGTACCTGCTCCTTCTCATTTTGTGTGTTGGATTGCAGAGATGTTGTGCAGTCCAACTCACACCTAAGGTTGAGATTTCCTTTTAAGTAAACATAATACTAAAGCTGCAGGTCTAAAGCTTAAAGGTCTTTAAGCAGAGGCTTGACAACCATATGTCAGGAGTGCTCTGATGGTGTTTCCTGCTTGGCAGGGGGTTGGACTCGATGGCCCTTGTGGTCTCTTCCAACTCTATGATTCTATGATTCTATGATTCTACCTATATCTAAGTAGACATGGTTAGGATTGTGCTGTAAGGCTACACACGCCATATGCAGCAATTAGACATGGTTAGGATTGTGCTGTAAGGCTACACACGCCATATGCAGCAATTAGGCAATAGTTATTCACTGTGTTGAGCAGTAGGACTATATGTGCAAAGGCTTACCTGGAAGTAAGACTCACTGAATTGAGTGGGACTCCTCTTAGTAGACATGGTTAGGATTCAGGCAGGTGGATAGGCCCCCTGAGGGGATGAGGCGCAGCTACTTCTAGAACAAAATGGAAAGTTGATTAAAGACTAAAAACCTGTGCAGCAGAGGGCGACCGTGATGATCAGGGGTGTAGAAACCAAGCCTTATGAGGAATGGTTGAAGGAGTTGGGTATGTTTAGCCTGCAAACAGTGGCGTAGCGTGGGGAGTGCAGGGGGGCCCGGCCGCACCAGGCGCAACATCTGGGGTTAGGGCAAATCCACAGGTTAGGGGGCGCAAATCCACGGGTTAGGGGGCGCAAATCCACGGGTTAGGGGGCACAAATTACTTGCCTTGCCCCGGGTGCTGACAACCCACGCTACGCCACTGCCTGCAAAAGAGGAGACAGAAAGGAGTTATGATATCCATCTTCAAATATCTTAAGGGCTGTCACATGGAAGAAGGAGCAAGCTTGTTTTCTCCTCCGCTCTGGAGGGTAGGACCCTAACAAATGATCCCCATTACATGACTGGAGATTCCAAGTAAACATCAGAAACAACTTTCTGGTGGCAAGAGCTGTTTGACAGTGAGAACTTCCTCAGGAGGTGGTAGACTCTCCTTCCTTGGAGGTTTTTGAAGCAGGGTTGCTCCCACCTCTCTGAAACTATGACCAGCCATAGAAAAACACACCGATTCAACTGTGTCCTGTTATGCGAAATGTTAGAACAATGAAATGGGAATGACCTTTTCAGGACAAAATTGACCACGTCTTAAATTCCTAGCTAAGTATTTGGTCAATTCTGGGAAGGAATGGAAGAGAACTTCTGGGCAGAGAATGAAAGTACAGGAAGCAGAAGCCAAGGGAGAAAGTCAGGCAGAGACTTAGTTCCACAGTCTGAGGCAGCTGAAACTTCACCTCACCGTCACTTTTTGTATGTTATGTCTTTTCTTTGATAACTATGAGTGCTAGAAACATGCAGTGTGTTGAACTAACAGAAGCTGGAATTCTAGTGCCATTTGTAGAAGCTGCTTCAGAAAGTCTACAATTGCTCCTGGAGAAATAGCTTAAGCTCCAAACTACATTGAGCTACAATGCCCTAATAGTTGGCAGTTTTAAGCACCATTCTCCATTTTGCATTATTCCATCTGTGCCAGACACAGCCTACAGCCAGGCTATTTAAGACTTTTCTGTTGGCTTAAAGCTAAAACAAACCGAGAGAGAGCAGAGTCGAAACTAGTTATGTTGTCTTTCCTTCCTAACTATCTTTCCATCGCAGTTTCTACCAAAGCTATATCCTGCTCTTAAACATAACTTCTAAAATAAAAAGGGTGATCAAGACTCAAAAATTAAAACCCTTGGGGGGAAATGGAAGAAAAACAGAAACAACTTCAAAGGCTTATAAAATCCAAAATCTGGCAATCGACTTATTTTTCATGGAACTGGGATTCGTATAGTTTTCGGTTCAGAACAGTAATGAATGGACTTTGGTTTCCATCCATGGATTTCTGCCTTGAATTCAACCTTCTAGTGCAGCTCAGATGTGAGTCCACAGTCAAATAGGCTATTACTGAAGAATCTTAGACTACAAAATGCCCCTTCTTCAGCTGGAAGGAATTTGAGTAGTAATCATGCAATGAAATGCGAAGGCAAACATGTCTATTCATAGGCTAAATGGGTATCGCAGGTAGAGAGCTATGATGCAGTCATTATCCGAAACAATTAATGCTCAGTGTCAGCATTACATAACAGATTGGCAAATAAAATTACAGGAATTGGTGGAGACGGCTCAACTGACTAGTAAACTCAGAGGAAACTCAAAGCAAAAATTTGCAGGAAAATGGGATGGTTATAGAAGATATGTTCAAAAATGCAATAATAGTTTTGACTCCATGCTAGCATTTGAGTGATAAAGGAACTAAAAGGAGGTGGACAACAATTAAGGATTTTTTATTATGTTTTCAGAATGTATTAGAAAAATTATACAGAAAGTTTTATTGTTTTGTGTACATTCAAATGTAAGATAAAATATATGCAAGGGGACTTGACAGGAAGTCAAAGTTGAAGAAAAGATTTTGGAAGATAAAAGGGGGGGATATTTACTTTCATTATTATCATTTTCTGTGTGGGTGTCTGCACATATGTGTGTTGTTGTATGCAATGTTTGGAAGGAAATAAGATGGTAAATAACAAATAACAAACTACATATTGATGTATGTAATTTTTATTTCTCAATTATATTTAGTGGTTGTTGTTGTTTAGTCGTTTAGTCGTGTCCGACTCTTCGTGACCCCATGGACCAGAGCATGCCAGGCCCTCCTGTCTTCTACTGCCTCCCGCAGTTTGGTCAAACTCATGCTGGTAGCTTCGAGAACACTGTCCAACCATCTCGTCCTCTGTTGTCCCCTTCTCCTTGTGCCCTCCATCTTTCCCAACATCAGGGTCTTTTCCAGGGAGTCTTCTCGTCTCATGAGGTGGCCAAAGTATTGGAGCCTCAGCTTAAGGATCTGTCCTTCCAGTGAGCACTCAGGGTGGATTTCCTTCAGAATCGACCGGTTTGATCTTCTTGCAGTCCGTGGGACTCTCAAGAGTCTTCTCCAGCATATATATATTTAGTGGTAGTATGGCTGTATTGTTTTTTGTAACATAAAATCATTCAATAAAAATTATTTTTTTAAAAAAAGTATCAGCATTACATTCTCTTATTCCTCCCTGATGTTCTCTCTCTCTGCTGCTTCACATTCTTACAAGATTTGAAGAGTTCAATGGGAGCCCGTGTGATATATCAGCTAGGGTGCACGGATGAAAACTGGGGGACGGCAGGGGCTGAGCTATGAAGATCACTGGATAATCTCAGGCTAGTAACTCTCATAGTCTGGCCTACTTCACAGGTCTTTTGTAAGAGTATCATAGAACAACCCCACATACGCTGCTCTGAGTTCCCAAGCTACAAATGTGTGTGTGTGTGTGTTTGCGGGGGAATCACAATCAAATAAAAATATCAAAGGAAAAAATAAAATGTCATTTCTAGACCTGGTAGATTTGGGGTGTTAAGTTGTGGGTGAACATATCAGACGACACAGCGATTCTTCAAACAGCTCTTGTTTATTCACAGGCCAGAACAGAACTGAACTGAAGGGTTCAGCCAGCCTGCTTATATAGAGCTCCACTAGAACGCAACAGTAACCACTTTCTGTAACTATCCAATCACTGAACATCACTTTCAATCCCTTATTTGCATATGTGGACTTGAGTGAAAACTATCTACAGCATCCCCCTGCTGGACCAGGGTGAGAACTTCAGTACATAACATGGGGGACAGGGGTCTCCTTACCGAATGACCCCCGTTGTGCATAAGGATCTCACCTATCTCCCCCCATAAGAAGAATTGCAGCAGTTTGCCACCAGACACGATGAGCCCTGTGTGCTCTGTCTCTTGGGGTTTTTGAACCCTATTACGTAGCTCCCCTCACTTCCGCCCAACATATATAAAAACATGGAAAAAAACATGAAACATTAGAACACTTCCCTAGACAGGGCTGCCTTCAGGTGTCTTCTAAGGGTTGTATAGTTCCTTTTCTCCTTGGCTCAGGGGTCACATAACTTCATACCCTCCCCAACATTTCTGCAATGAAAACAGGGACGTCCTAAGGAAAAGCAGGACATTTAGGGATCAAATCAGAAACCGGGATGGCTTCTGCAAATCCGAGACTGTCCCTGGAAAACAGGGACACTTGGAGGGTCTGTGATCTTTGGTGGCATATAAATCATCACCATATTATTAACAGCAACGCATTATTATTATTATTATTATTATTATTATTATTATTATTATTATTGTCAGGGGTTCAGGGGAAGAGGCACAGGTGAGGGAGGAGACTGAGAGCGAGGGGGAAGAATCCCAGGACGACGAGGAAGAGGATGACAATGACTTGAGGGATTCCATGAGTCTTTCAAGTGAATCGGAGGATTCCCAAAAGGGGGCGCCTGTGGTCAGGCGAAGGGGAGTCACAGGGGGGACTCGTCAGGAGCAGGGGAGAAGCAGGGGAACCCCGAGTGGGAGTTGGGAATCGGGGCCGGCTTCTCCGCCGGAACGGAGTGAAGGGGGTGGAGTTTCCAGTGTGACAGGAGAAGCAGAGCAGGAAGCAGAGAGGGGAAGGAGATCGGGGGAAGACGTCCTCCCGGAAGGGGCGGAGAGTAGTACAGGGAGTAGTGTAACTGTCAAGAGGAAGGTCAGAGGTAGCGAACGCGCGCCAAGTTCAAATGTGGAGGCGCGGGGAAATACAGAGAGCCCGGAGGAAGAGCCAGGTCCCAAAGCACGCAGGAGGGGGGGAAGAGTTGTCTGGGGATTCAGCGTCAGGGGAATCCAGGAAGGGCGAAACCCCAGGGGGCAGGAAGACCCTGCGGAAAAGGAAGGAACGGAAGAGGTGGAGCAGCACAAGCCTCTTAAACTGGTGTAGAGGCGGGACTGACTCAGAGGGGACTTCAGCGGTCTAAGCGTAACAGACGTGGGGCTGCGCGCCTCGGTTGTGGAACGTACAATGTACTGCAATAAAGATCTTTGTATATAAAGTGGACTCTTGTGAGCTGGGACCTGAGGCGGCCCTGACAATTATTATTATTATTATTATTATTATTATTATTATTAGCAATATTAGTACCCATGCAGTCTAATTCTCTGGGAGGACCCATATAGGCTGGATCTACACATCAAAAATGTGTTGTAACCCTCATAGTGGGAAATCACCTTGGCAAAAGATGGGAGTCCACAGCTCCATTATAACAGTGTTATAACGTGTATAAAACACTTCTCCTTTACTAATGCAGAAGAGTCTACAATTTCCATTTGAAACCAATTGCCTTCCACTCTGCAGGCAAGAGGAAAGCCCCAACTGACAGCCGCCTTCTTCTTCTTCTTCTTCTTCTTCTTCTTCTTCTTCTTCTTCTTCTTCTTCTAATTATTATTATTATTATTATTATTATTATTATTATTATTATTATTTATCATCACAATAAGCAAGTGAGTTTGACAGTTGTGGAAGGAAAAGGTAAGTACGCCCCATACCATATATATGTTAAAGCAGCATCCACTGAAACTGTAACAAAGACACAGCAGACCAGGAAGTCAGGCTCTGGGACCAAATCCTGCATACATGTGCAGTTAGGGAACTGAATGCCAGGCAGCAAGCCTGCAGTGTAGCTCTAGCTAGCGGAAGCGTCACTTTAAAACGAAAAATAGTCTAGACGTTGCTTTCCGTTCCAACATGGTGTATGCCTCAGTGCTTGGTTATAAAAAGCAGCATTTAGATACAGGCCAGGCCTAGGTCTAAGCCTTGGTTTTGGTTTAAAAAGTTCAGTTTTAAAAACAATTAAAACTAGCTCAGCTTTTTTTTTTAAAAAAAATCCACTGTTGTGGATGTGTTTTTTTTACTGCTTTGAGCCTATTTTGGTATACATTTTATTAAACAAAACATATAAGTTGCAACACAAAACTTTAGGGAATTCACACTTTTTTAAAAAAGCCTCAGTTCAAGCACAGTGTAAGTTTGGGTTTGTTGTTGTTGTTTAGTGGTTTAGTCGTGTCCGACTCTTCGTGACCCCCTGGACCAGAGCACGCCAGGCACTCCTGTCTTCCACTGCCTCCCGCAGTTTGGTCAAACTCATGCTGGTAGATTCAAGAACACTATCCAACCATCTCGTCCTCTGTCGTCCCCTTCTCCTTGTGTCCTCAATCTTTCCCAACATCAGGGTCTTTTCCAGGGAGTCTTCTCTTCTCATGAGGTGGCCAAAGTATTGGAGTTTCAGCTTCAGGATCTGTCCTTCCAGTGAGCACTCAGGGCTGATTTCCTTCAAAATGGAGAGGTTTGATCTTCTTGCAGTCCATGGGACTCTCAAGAGTCTCCTCCAGCACCAGAATTCAAAAGCATCCATTCTTCGGCAATCAGCCTTCTTTATGGTCCAGCTCTCACTTCCATACATCACTACTGGGAAAACCATAGCTTTAACTATACAGACCTTTGTTGGCAAGGTGATGTCTCTGCTTTTTAAGATGCTGTCTAGGTTTGTCATTGCTTTTCTCCCAAGAAGCAGGCGTCTTTTAATTTCGTGGCTGCTGTCACCATCTGCAGTGATCATGGAGCCCAAGAAAGTAAAATCTCTCACTGCCTCCATTTCTTCCCCTTCTATTTGCCAGGAGGTGATGGGACCAGTGGCCATGATCTTCGTTTTTTTGATGTTGAGCTTCAAACCATATTTTGCGCTCTCCTCTTTCACCCTCATTAAAAGGTTCTTTAATTCCTCCTCACTTTCTGCCATCAAGGTTGTGTCATCTGCATATCTGAGGTTGTTGATATTTCTTTTGGCAATCTTAATTCCGGCTAGGGATTCATCCAGCCCAGCCTTTCACATGATGAATTCTGCATATAAGTTAAATTAGCAGGGAGACAATTAATCAAAGCAAATAAACTAAAGAGCAAAGGCAGGCTTCAGTCCACTTCAGAAGGTCAACTTTTGGTTCAAGTTTCATTTTATTTCTTTTTTAAAAAAAACTTCCACTGGGAGTTAGGCCCTTGTGTTACCAGAATGGCCACAACTTCCCACATATAGACCTTAATCCCACTTAATTGTCTTCTCTCCTGGCAAAAATCCGCACCCTTGGGGGCTAAACTGACTGAAATCACCCCCCACCCACCCACACACCATATAGATTTTTAAGGACAAGAATTTGGTAGAGCCCAAATGCCTCATTCAAGTGAGGTTCCGACAATCTACTTAGCCGCAACAACATGGATATAAATTTAGGGCAGCTTTGAAAGGGGACCGGCTGCTCTCTGAGCCACAGGAAGTGCCTCAGCCCTGTGGGCAAATTATCAGGGTTGCAAATGAATTATCAGCTGTGCAAGTTCAGCATCAGGGTGAGGCCAGGGGCAGCTGGCAGCATTTTCACTTGTGCATTTTAATCTCGCTGTTTCCCCCACAATAGAACTTGTGCAGCATTTATTTAAGGAAATGCAATGGTTGATGGGGAGGGAGAAAACTTCTCTTTGTCTGACCCATTGCTTTAATTTAGAGAAAGAAGCGTTGTTATTCTTATTCTTATTTATTAAATTTGTACATTGCCCTCCACCTGAAGATCTGAGGGCACTTCAAAATAGAAATAGTGAAAAGCCAAAGCCGTTTTTATTTTTTATTGCTGTGGAGGGAAAAGGAAAACTGCGTTTAACTGGAAACAGGTGTTCTGTCCATTTTAAACATTTGTGTGTGTTTGTTTAGTTTTATTTTTTTTCTCCCCAATGGATGTGAAGGTGTATTTAATATCTGAATTAAAAAATGTATGTCAGATGTATGTCTTAATTTCTAAGTGAGAATATGGAGCCAACTATGTCTGCAAATCATACTTGGACCCTATTCCCTGCAAACTCTTACCCAGTGCTTTTTTTTCTAGGAAAAAAATAGGTCCCAGCACTCACCATGAAGTAAGCGCCACACTTATTAACAACAAACATAGAGGAGCTGGTACCTTTGAGCATCCCCTGGGGAATAAAGCACTGGGTAGGCAAACTAAGGCCCAGGGGCCGAATGCAGTCCAATCGCCTTCTCAATCCAGCCCATGGATGGTCCAGGAATCAGTGTGTTTTTACATGAGTAGAATGTGTCCTTTGATTTAAAATGCATCTCTGGGTTATTTGTGGGGCCTTCCTGGTTTTTTTTACATGAGTAGATTGTGTGCTCTTATTTAAAATACATCTCTAGGTTGTTTGTGGGGCATAGGAATTTGTTCATTATTGTTGTTTAGTCGTTTAGTCGCGTCCGACTCTCCGTGACCCCATGGACCAGAGCACGCCAGGCACCTCTGTCCTCCACTACTTCCCGCAGTTTGGTCAAACTCATGCTGGTAACCTCGAAAACACTATCCAACCATCTCGCCCTCTGTCGCCACCTTCTCCTTGTGCCCTCCATCTTTCCCAGCATCAGTGTCTTCTCCAGGGAGTCTTCTCTTCTCATGAGGTGGCCAAAGTACTGGAGCCTCAGCTTCACGATCTGTCCTTCCAGTGAGCACTCAGGGCTGATTTCCTTAAGAATGGATGCGTTCGATCTTCTTGCTGTCCATGGGACTCTCAAGAGTCTCCTCCAGCACCATAATTCAAAAGCATCAATTCTTCGGCGATCAGCCTTCTTTATGGTCCAGCTCTCACTTCCATACATCACTACTGGGAAAACTATGGCTTTAACTATACGGACCTTTGTTGGCAAGGTGACGTCTCTACTTCTCAAGATGCTGTCTAGGCCTGTCATTGCCCTTCTCCCAAGAAGCAGGCGTCTTTTAATTTCATGACTGCTGTCACCATCTGCAGTGATCATGGAGGCCAAGAAAGCAAAATCTCTCACTGCCTCCATTTCTTCCCCTTCTATTTGCCAGGAGGTGATGGGACCAGTGTTCATTATTATTTTTCCCCAAAATATAGTCCGGCCCCCCACTGGAAAAGTGTACTGACCCATGGACTTTTTACCCTATCCACAGATAGGTAGAGAATAATTGGGTGACCCCCCCCCCCCAGTGTGGAGACAATGAGATTCTGTACATATGTAATGACACACTTTCCTAAACAATTGCTTCCTCATCTCTCTAGCATGCACTCACACATCCCCCCCCCATTTCTCCCTCTATTGCGCATGTGTGCACACAGACATTACGTTAAGCAAATTGACATGTACTAGGACATGCCGGGGGGGGGGGGGGAGCATTAGAAAATAAGAGCCATATGGACCAGACGAGTGGACCAATGTCCAACTGTCCATGTGCAATTTCAAGTCCACACTTCAGACGTTTAGCCGCCACCATGTGCATACAGTGGCGGACCAGAGTCACGACAGCAGGGTTTATTCCATGAGAAAACTTGGAGACTGCTTGCTCCACAAAACCAAAATACCAATGGTAGGGTGTTGTTGCAGATGTATGAGTGATGGAATACCCCAAAAGAGTTACATATATAGTGCATTGCCCCTGCCATGCACACACACAGACACTAACACCAATTTCTGTCAACCTGGATGGGGAAAACCAGCTTTGGAGTGCGATCGATGCAGCAGGCTGGAGGAACTCTAACCATCATTTTCTTGTGATCCACTTGAGTTTAGACGATGGTCCTGTATGAATACTTTACCTGCAACTTTGCCTCTTTCAATTACAGTGTTGACAAACTATTCTAATTAGCAGAATCTTATTTTAAATGAAATCTTTATTAGTATTCCAGATGGAGCTTTATAAGCCATGGAAATGTTTATTGAGTACACTCAAATATTTAATATGAACACTGACTCATCCACAGAAGAACTGAGTCATACTGTGCGTTTTATAAATCAAGATGTTGTGAATAAATAGGTGACTTAATTTGCAGCAGTTGAGCAGAATGCTGGGGTCTGATCCTGGCAACAGTCGGTTGCTTACTGGAAAGGGCTGGGAAGCTTTTCAGCAGAATATAGAGGGCACATTCCCTCAGGGTGCAGTGATGGCCAAGGTGGAAAATTCAGCTGGCAACACCCGTTTTTACTAATTAATACGGGCAATAATCCACTGGAAAATTCTGTGCAAGGTTCATTGAAATGAATGAGATATTCTACATGGTTTTCATTAAGTTCAGGGAAGAGTGTTTAGGACAAGTTCCCAGTGGATTGCGCCTCATGGGTCCAATCTGTGCATCTTCCTTCTGCTAGCCTTGATGCTGTGATACCTCTGCTAAAAGAAAGAGAGGATCCCCAATTGTGCAAAAGAAAACAGGCAAAGTATTTATGAGCATACAACCAATATGTGAAATGAGCACACACACGAGTGACAGCCACAATACACACACCCACACCCACACACCCACCCACACACACACACACACACCCATAATCCAATTGTGACATTTTCAAAAAAGAAAATTATACAAATAATACACAAATACTGTAATGTGACTTGAGGTCTTATATAGGGTGATGGAAATCAACTGTCAACCTATAATAAGGTGTAATTCTCAAAAAATGGCTATTACTCTTGAGTAGAACAATTGCCAAGAAACCTGTATCAGTTGGAAGGGACAACAATGATCATCTAAGTCCATCCCCCTGGTATGCAGAAATCTTTTGCCTAACGTGGGGCGTGAACCCACAACCCTGATATTAAGAGTCTCATGCTCTATTGAATGTGCTATCCCAGCTGTTATACAATTCTTTAATTCTTGGACTTAATGTCCTCCAATGCAGGAATTTCAGCTAAAGCATTATTGACAGATGGCCATCTAACTTCTGCTTTAAAATCTCCAGTTAAGGAGCCCATTCCACTCTTAAACAGCTCTTGTCTTCCATGTGACAGCCTTTATAGCTTTGCAGCATCCTACTCTTTTTTCCAGGATGATGAGAAACCGTTCATGAGCATTTCAGCTAAAAATCCACCTAACAGTAACCTTGTCAAAAGCCTTACTGAAATCAAGATCCACTACAGCATCAAACTTGAAGCTCTCATATGTGTGTGTGTGTGTGTGTGTGTGTGTGTGTGTGTGTGTGTGTGTATGAGAGTATGGTCTGAAGCTCAACATCAAAAAAACGAAGATCATGGCCACTGGTCCCATCACCTCCTGGCAAATAGAAGGGGAAGAAATGGAGGCAGTGAGAGATTTTACTTTCTTGGCCTCCATGATCACTGCAGATGGTGACAGCAGCCACGAAATTAAAAGACGCCTGCTTCTTGGGAGAAAAGCAATGACAAACCTAGACAGCATCTTAAAAAGCAGAGACATCGCCTTGCCAACAAAGGTCCGTATAGTTAAAGCCATGGTTTTCCCAGTAGTGATGTATGGAAGTGAGAGCTGGACCATAAAGAAGGCTGATCGCCGAAGAATTGATGCTTTTGAATTATGGTGCTGGAGAAGACTCTTGAGAGTCCCATGGACTGCAAGAAGATCGAACGCATCCATTCTTAAGGAAATCAGCCCTGAGTGCTCACTGGAAGGACAGATCGTGAAGCTGAGGCTCCAGTACTTTGGCCACCTCATGAGAAGAGAAGACTCCCTGGAGAAGACACTGATGCTGGGAAAGATGGAGGGCACAAGGAGAAGGGGACGACGGAGGACGAGATGGTTGGATAGTGTTTTCGAGGTTACCAGCATGAGTTTGACCAAACTGCGGGAGGTAGTGGAGGACAGAGGTGCCTGGCGTGCTCTGGTCCATGGGGTCACGAAGAGTCGGACACGACTAAACGACTAAACAACAACATATATATGAGATTTGTCTGGCATGATTTGTTTTTGAGAAACCCATGCTGGGTCTTCATAATCACAACATCCTTTTCTAAGTGCCTGCTGCCTTCATTATACACCTTTGGGCGCTAGGCAAAAAAATGTTCCTTTTTAACCAGGCCTTTGGTTGACCTGATCAACATCATATACCCTTTAAAATGTGGCTCTTTTGGGAGCGGGGATGTCATTGATTATTGTTTTTATTTTTATTTTACATATTGTGATCTTTTTGTGAACCGCCCTGAGACCTCTGGGTACAGTGGTGCCTCGCAAGACGAAATTAATCCATTCCGCGAGTCTCTTCGTCTTGCGTTTTTTTCGTCTTGCGAAGCACGGCTATTAGCGGTTTAGTGGCTATTAGCGGCTATTAACGGCTTAGCGGCTTTAAGAAAAAGGAAACAAACTCGCAAGAACTCGCAAGACGTTTCGTCTTGCGAAGCAAGCCCATAGGGAAATTCGTCTTGCGGAACGACTCAAAAAACGGAAAACCCTTTGGTCTAGCGAGTTTTTCTTCTTGCGAGGCATTCGTCTTGCGGGGCACCACTGTATAGGGCGGAATATAAATTCAATAAACAAATGAAATGAATGAAACCAACCATTTATTATCCGTTCTAGGACCTTTTCTGGTATTGACGTCAAGCTAACAAGTCGGTAGCTACCTAGATCTTATTTTTCCCCCTTTATGAAGATGGGGACAACACATGCCTGTCTCTGGTCTGCAGGGACCTCACTTGTTCTCCAGGAATTCTCAAATTTCCCACTTTAGATAATATGGATATAATTTTTTTTCTTATTATTATTTCCTTACCACCCAGGCTTTTCTAGATGACCAGGCTAGACTTGCCAGATGCTTAGGCTCAAATGTGATCTTTCGACCTTAACATTTATTGCAGGCGGGGATGTTATTTCAAGACCGGATTACTGCAATGCTAAGTGAACTGCGTCACAATTTTGGCGGGTATGGCCTTGGGTGGAATCCTTTAGTCTTTTCTTCCCTATATTGGGGGGTGGGGCGTGAAGTGGTGACTCACCCCCCTGTGTCGGCGATTCCACGGGTCCCCCTCTTAAAGGGGTTATATATATGGTAGTGAACTACCCTGCGTGCGGGGATATGGGCTGGGCTGCCTACTACACTTACGTCTCGCAGATCACCCCCATATCCATAGCTGTCAACTTACAGATTTGAAAATAAGGGACCAGCAGCCTCGAAAATAAGGGATCAGCAGCCAAAATAAGGGATTTTAGTCAACCAGCAGCCAAACGAAGCCTCAAGCGGTGGTTCCCACAGCGCAGCAACCCGGCAAAGGGGATGCAGCAAGGAAAACCACCGTCACCTCTCCGCTGGGAAGTGCTGAGCAAAAGCGAGTCCCCAGGCAACGCGGCCGATTTGATCGGCACAAAGCATGCAAGCTCCACCCCCCAGTCGTTCTTAGACTCCTTATTGGGTGAGCAACGCAGCCAAGCAACACAGTTGGAGCCTCCCTCCTCCCTGACCGGCAGGGAGGGAGGGAGAGGAGCTGCTTCCTTTGAAACCCGGGAAATTTAAGGGACATCATCAATAAGGGACAGCAGCGGGACACAGCGCTGGGATAAGGGACTTTCCCGCTAAATAAGGGACAGTTGACAGCTATGCCCATATCCCATTTACCCTGATGAGCCCCAGTTCCCCCCGGCTGGGAGGGATACACGCCCAAGGCCTAAGCCAAGGTCTTCCTACATTCAGAAGTTTAATAAAGTTTGGCCTAATTTTAATTCCATATAACGTTGTCAGAGTCTTTATTCCTTCCTTATGATCCCTGGGGGCTGGGGCTGTCGCCACCTGGTCATGCAATGCTCTCTAAGTGCACTTGATCCAGAAACTGCAGACTGGGAGAATTAGGAATCGACCCAAAGAAAAATACCAAAAGGATTGGAGCAAATTTATTTATTATTTGAAAGAAAATTGTACTTATATGAAAACGTTTGTAGCAGTAACGTGATATGTTTTGTAATGAGGAATTAAGATGTTGATTTATAAACAAGAATGTGATTTCTTAAGGCTAATATATGATAAAGAAGTGGTTATGAGAATGTGATAGATATGTTAAATGTTAGAGGGAAGTCAGAAAGAGAGACGGAAGGAAGTCAAAGCTCATTTTGAGCAAATAATTTAAGTTGTGAATATGTGTATGGAATTAAGATGAAATACAGAAAAAATCAATAAAAATTATGTTAAACCCCCCCCCCCCCGAAACTACAGTTAGTGCTGAACGCTGCAGCACGATTGCTGACTGGGGTGAGATGTTGTCAGCATATAACACCTGTGTTTAGAGATCTGCATTGCTTGCCAATTTGCTGTCAGGCCAAGTTCAAGGTGTTACTATTAGTATATAAAGCCCTTAACAAATTGGGACCAGTTTACCTGTGATATTGCCTTACCCCAGATATGCCCACTCTACTGCTTCAATCTAGGAAACTGGCACTATTACAGTTGCCACATAATATGCGTTCCACATTTGTAAGAAATTAGTTTTTTAGTGTGGCAGCACCTATTGAAATTAGGCAGGCACCTTCACTGAACGCTTTTCAGCACCTGCTAAAACCATTTTTGTTCATGTGTTCATTTGTTGATATGTGTTTTGATCTGGTTTTAGTTTATTGCTGCCTTTTATGTTTTAAAAATTGTTTTTACTTTTAAAAAATCAATTTTATGACAGGTTTTGAACCTAGGATACACTAAAAGCCAAAGCTAATATCTAAAGAGGGCAAAATAATCAAAAGGGAAAGAAAAGAGAGAGGCAAAACAAAGAATAAAAAAGAAACAGAGACACAAAGCTCTATACAACCTTCTATCTTAATCTTCATTTCACAGACACAAATCAACGTCTTCCCAGCTCTCACCTGGGACAGCTCCAATCTTTCTCAGCCTCACACCCTGAGAAAAACCACTTTGTCTCTCACACAGATCTCTTCTATCAATCTTCTCTCTGTATGTCTCTTCATATCATACGATTCATATCATACTTATAAATAACATTAATACAAAACTATCAAAAAGTAAACAAGAAGCAAAAGGAAGGAAAGAAAGAAAGAAAGAAAGAAAGAAAGAAAGAAGAAAGAAAGAAAGAGGAAAGAGGAAAAAAAGAGGTTCTTCCACTCTTCCATCTGCCAATTATATATAATACAGTTATATTGGACAAATTACTTTTACTGATAATTTTATAGTTTTATTCTCTTCGTAAACCACCTTGACATTTCTTTAATGATCAAGCAGTGTATGAGATTTATGGAATAATAAATAAAATAAAACCACTCTCAGTTCCAGCCTTAGCTGTGGCCTTGTTAGGAAATGTGTAATATCCTTTCCTTTTATCTTCTGAAATTTGACGTCTCCAACATAGTGGTGCCATTTGAGATGATGCAACTTTCCTAAAACACCTGCTAGCGAGCGCATCAAATCTTTTCTTGTCGGCTTGCGTAATGCTCCAGGTCTTTGCAGCACCAGGGCAGAGCTGACACCACACAGCTGTTACCAGAATCCCATCTTTTCGTTTTGCGAACGTGTCACTACCTCACACTTTCCCCTTCGGTTCATCCGCATCGCTCTTCAACCTTGGCCAGCCATGCCCTTGATGTCATCACACTAAGTAAAAGAAAACCAGCCCCAAACCTCTACTGGACATTAGCAATGGGAGAGAAATGCCGTTCAATTCACATTTGAAGACAAACCTACCAAATTTGCACTTACCCAAACACTTAGCTCCGTTGGTTAGAGCCTGGTGCTGATAACCCCAAGGTTGCAGGTTCGATTCCCATATGGGAGACTAAATGATTCTCAGGGTCCCTTGCAACTTGGCAATTCTACGAAGCTAAATAAAACTCTGTCTCCATTAAACTTCCCAGTACGTGAACTGAAATACAGCCATCCTTTGAAATTTGCACTTTTCAGAATCTCGTAATTCAGGTCCGCAACCAAGTAATGTACAGAAATAAATAGGGCCAGGTAAAGGGTTCATAAAAATGCATAAATTAGTGGAAATGACAAGCAAACATGGAAGATATTGGGGGAAATTGCTTTGCGAAAAGGTGTTTATTAGAAGTAATATGCACTTCTAATATGTTAAGAAGAAGAATCAGAAGAATCTTTATTTGCATCAACCACTAGCCATAGAAATAAAATAAAATAAAATAAAATAAAATAAAATAAAATAAAATAAAATAAAATAAAATAAAATAAAATAAAATAAAATAATAAAATAAAATAAAATAAAAAATAAAATAAAATAAATAAAATAATAAAATAAAATAAAATAATTAAATTAAATTAAATTAAATTAAATTAAATTAAATTAAATTAAATTAAATTAAAATGTACTAAAGATAGACGTAAAAACTTAACTATAGAAAATCCATTTTGGGGGTTTACATCAATGATCAAATAATAGATCTTATTCTAATGTTGATCTTAATTCCAATGTTATTCTTATAGATCTTATTCTAATGTTGAGACATTTTCATGAAGATTCTTTTTAAAATGTATTGCAAATTGCTACAAAAATGTAGGGAAGAGAATTTAAGACTGAGGGAAATGAGAAAGTGGGAGAGCCGAAACAGACAGACCCAAGCACTCCTACAAGATATTCACCAGAAACTCTTATAATGATGGGACAGAGGATGAAAATAAAGTGAGAAATGTCTGGAGTAGATGGACCAAGAGATCAAGCAAGACTTACGTATGATAAAAATGTATGCCGTATTGAGACCACACCAATATTTTGAGTTTAGCTATTTTGACATAACAGTAAAGCATTACGAAAGAGGAAGAAACACAGAGAAATATTGGTGTGCAGAATTAATTTCAGAAAGAAAGAAATACTGAATATTTTAATATATATGTTTATTGATTTTTCCTATAATTCACAGTGTAGAGCAACAACAGCATGCAGCTCCTCTCCTTTTCACATGAGAATTTGACAGGACTGTGAGGAGACAAAATAACAAACCGAACTAACCCTTTGGTTAAATATCTACCTGACGTAGTATAAAAATATAAACATAATTTAAATGTAATGCTCATTGCCATGTTTTTGAAATGTTTCCCTTGTGCTCCTTCTTGAAACAATTGTAAACTGCATCCTAGAATGAGGATTATAATAATAAAAAAAATTATTAATTGTGCAACTTATTTATCTTACAGATATTTACAAAAATACACATTTCTTAATATTCTAAATCAAGAAGGTCTAAGCAAATGTTCAAACCTCATCCCTGACAAAATTAGACCGACTGTCAAGAGAGAAATCGGCAGCCCAGTTCTTTGCCGTTTTATTAAGAAGAAAGTTCTGTTATGTTGGCCTCACTTGCAAGTCAGTCAACACAGAATTACAGCCTTTAATGTGGGTAAATACTGTATCTAGATGCTGAATACATGTTTATGCATACGTATTAATGCAGCTACGCAAAAACCGTATTGTTGTTCCATTAGATAAATGCTGAAAGCTTCGGGCAATACCTGCCACAAATTAGTGAATAAGCTTTTGGATTCTTCAGATTGAATGTTATGCAAAACAGTAGCTCCCACATAAGTGTTAGCGACATATTTAGGGTAATCTGTAGTTTGACCCCAGTATTGGGCTCTGCAAACTACAAAACTCCCAGGTTCCCCTGTTTTAGCTGTTGCTTGGAGCTCTTTCCATCGTGAATACGTAGGTCTCTTTTGAGGCAGAGTGATGCAGTAAAGAGAAACGTGGAACTTGCAACTGTACATATAAATAAATTTTGATAGAATGTAGAAATCTTCGGTTAAATAATCTGAACAGGAATCTGAAATTTCAGGTCAAAAAAAGCCTTCTGTGGGAATTCAGTCACTGAGCTGCGAAAATTGCTTTCAAAAGCATCAGTTCCGATTCCATTAAAAATAATAATAATCCTACAGTCAATCTTTAATATTTCTTTCCATCAAGTCTGGACTCTCCATATTCAGGATATTAACATCAATCACTGCATTTTAATATTATGCTGACTTGCCGAAATATTTCTAGATTTATCCTGGATTTGTTCCTGATAAAGTAATACCCATTTGTAAAGAGTTTACAGTAAAACATGACAGCTGAACGAAACTATTGCAAAATATATTTTGAGGTATTTCGGTTGTTTTATCTTGATCGAACCCAAATCTTTGCCTCCTCAAAAAAACTGGAGAAAGACTTTCCTCTTAGCAATTTCAGCATTTACTTGCCAATTTCTCAACATTTTCAGGTTAGTGACAACTCCAAGCTCCTATTTCTGAAAAGAAAAACAGGATCCCTCACTCAATAACTTTCCCATCATTTAATTACTTGAGGTTCATAGGATGATTCCTAATAATAATAATAATAATAATAATAATAATAATTTGAATATCTATGCTGCACTTCAACTGAAAATCAGTCTCGTTTACAATATAAAATACCATAATAACAAACTAAATCAATACACATTATTATCACAGTAATTGTATAGCTGTTATTTTCTGAGAAATCAACCCAACGCTCTCATCTTGAGCCTCGTTATACGGATAGCAACCACATCAGATCACTGGCGTACAGCAGGAAAATAAGGAAAATTTAGTAAATTAGGACTAAATTGTTGGCCCCCAATACGTAACTAGAGAGCTAAAAAGTGCTGCTTCCACTACCTTTAGTGAAGATTGTTCGAGACGGAGTTGATTATTGTTTCCCTATACTCTTGATCTACGGAGCTCTCTTATCAGGATGAAAAATCTTCTGTCAGAGCAACACACACGTTCCTAACGAAGGCAGAAGCACTAATAAAATAATGCCGTGCTTATATATGTTCTGTCAGTCAGATGTGTACAGAATTATACATAGATTTCTATGATCAACTGCATCTTTCTACGTCGTCTCGTCAAATACAGTGATAAGTTGGGTTGTGGCCTTTTTGAACGTGGACCATTTTGTCGTTATCCTTTTTCTATTTCCCCCCCTCATATATGTCATTAAATTGCTGATTTGTTTTCTGGTGTATAAATTATTAAGAAGTGAAACAAATAAGAAAAAAGAAGTAATATTGGGGGGGGGGGAACGTGCTTCTAAATAATTCTGGAGCCCAAACAAAAAAATAACTGTTTCTTGGGGCTCTCAAGCAATAGTCTGAAGGCTTTCTAAGTATTTGTGTCTTCTTCATTTGCTGGGGCATGAACTGCTAGAGTTGTCTTTTATTTCTTTTTGGGGGGGTTATTGATTGGGTTTATTGCAATTGGTTTTAGTATTTATAGTAACTTGCTTTTTGTCATTCTAGTGTTTAGCGTGCTGTTTTTCTAGAAAAACAGGTGCCAGAGCTACCACGAACTTCTTCTTGTTCTCTAAAGATGGCAATGGCACCCACCTGAGGTGTCGGAACAGCTCCCCACATTAAATGGGGGCGCCCTTTGCTCAGCCCCCTGGACCCTATGCGGCACCATTAGCACAGGCTTGGCTTTGCCTTCTCCAGGTGGGATACCTGGAGGTCTCTGCCTACCTCAGCCAGTTGCCCAATCCTGCCTGGGGAGGCGTTGCCAAGGAGACCAGGCCAGGTAGGGTCTGATGTTCCCCAGATCCCCGGCGGGGGACAGGGAGGGATAAACGCCCAATGCCTGAGCCAAGGTCTACCCACATCTGAAACATAATAAAGCTGTGGACAGTTTTAATCCCATAGCACGTTATCTTGAGTCGTTATTCCACACGGGGGCCGCCCAGGGTTTGGGGGACTCCGCCTGTCCACACAAAAAAGCCCTGAGTATTTATATACAGTGGTACCTCAGGTTACATACGCTTCAGGTTACAGACTCCGCTAACCCAGAAATAGTGCTTCAGGTTAAGAATTTTGCTTCAGGATAAGAACAGAAATCGGGCTCCGGCGGCGTGGCAGCAGCAGGAGGCCCCATTAGCTAAAGTGATGCTTCAGGTTAAGAACAGTTTCAGGTTAAGAATGGACCTCTGGAACGAATTAAGTACTTAATCCGAGGTACCACGGTAAGTTGCTTTGAGTCATTTTTAGAAGTGAAGCAACTAATAAATATAAATGATTCATAGAAGAGAAACTTTTTGAAATTCTTGTTAGGTAATAAATTACTTCCTGGATCTCCAGACCCTCAATCATCTTGGTCACCCTCAAATAACAACAACAACAACAACTTCCTCGTTCAAAATAGCAATTGGATCGGTCTGAAATTCACCTTAAGTCCCTTCTTCCTCCCAGCACCTTAAATCCGAGGGAGCGATCCTGCGCACGTAAGCAAGTCGGTGTCGGTTAAGTCGCCATGACGTTATGCCAGATGCAACCCCCCCCCCTCCATCAGTGCTGCTTCTTCTGAAACCCGACAGAGGGAAATTACCGCTCACCCCCTCCAAGAGGTGGGTGGGGTTTGTGACACCGCGCAGGGCTTCCCGGGACCAGGGTGCCACCCACCTTGGCTAGAGGGTGGCCATTGCCCCACCCCCATCTCAGTGGGCCAATGGGCTGCAGGCTGTGGGCGGGGCAAGGGCTGGAAAAGGGCCGATTCTCCTCGGCCCAGGCTCACGTTGTTTTCTTTCCAGGTTCTCCTACCCAACCCACCCTAAAATATAACACGGTCTTCTTGGGCAGACTAACCTCAGGTTACCAGATTTTTTTCAATGAATCTGGGGACACTTTTCAACTTCAGTAGGAATGATAGGATTTTGTCAGGGGACTGATTTGTAAATCTGGGGACTGTCCCCGGGAAATGGGGACGTCTGGTAACCTTAGGCCAGGGGTGTCCAGCTCCCAAGAGACAAGAGTTAAAAGTTGTTGAGAATTTTTTAGGAAGGAAAGCCCTGCTTTTTGGGGTTCAGATCAAAATTGTTGAGCTTTTTTGGGGGGAGTCAAAGTTGTTGAGCTTCTTTGGGGGGAGCCAGTGATCTACCAGTGATCTACCACAGGCGTCCAGCCATCTACCAGTACTTCCTAGGTCAGCGGACGCTGCTACGTTCGCAAGATGGTTGCTGTGTTCAGAACCGGAAAGAATTTCCCTGCATTGGCAGGTTTTGCCTTCCCCGTAGCATTTCGTCACAACTTTGGTGGTTTTAGGTTTTGGTCGGTATTCTCTATCTTTGAGATGGGAGGGTAACATCATCATGCACCCCAATGCAGCAACATTAGCAGGGCCCATTGATTGCGAGAGTCAATGCGGCGGCATATACAGTACTTTCCCGTGTATAAGTCTAGGTTATTTCATTAAAAAATGATGTCAAAAAGTTGGGGTAGTGTTATACACAGATAGTGCATTTGTGGGGATGTTGGATTGGTTGCTGCTGCGAGTCGGAGATTCTCAGCAGCTATTAGGCGTGTTATTGGTGGGTGCAGCAATGGCCGGTGATGATTGGCTGCCGCTGCGGCAATAGGGCGGGCGATTGGCGGCTTTCGCGATGCATGCAATTGTCAGCGTAGCTCAACAACTATGGGCAATCCTCCCACCAAAAAAGCTCAACATCTCTGGGCAACCTGTACTTTCTAAATTGTCCCCCCCCCCCAAATAGGGTGCATCTTATACATGGGGGCGTGTTATACACGGAAAAATAAGGTAGATCAAACTCCCAGCTTTGGCGAAGTGGGAGGGCCCGCTGTGTGAGTTCACGCTTTACAGTCCCCCCCCCCAACGCCTGACTGCCCTGCGCATCCTCAGCCCCTGTCGGGTATGAGAGGGATACCTTCCAAGGCATAAGGTTCCTACACCTGAAATTCAATAAAGTTGTGGCCTAATTTAAACCCATTCATTCTTGCCATGTCTCATTCCTGGGGGGTAGGCTCCGGGCACAGGGTTTAGCTTGTGGGCTTGCAAATAGGTTGCCCAGTTGCTGAATGAGCTGAATGTGCTTAGGATGCAGCCTAAGTCCCCCCTCTCCAGTCCTGTCACACTAGGGCCGGATTTAGGTTTGATGAGGCCCTAAGCTACTAAAGGTAATGGGGCCCTTTATATATCCAACTGTCCTTCGTCAACAACAAACTGTCGCTGTTTTTGTGTGTTGAATATATGCTATATGGAAATTTATGGACCTAATAGGTATCTGAAGCCATCTGCACATTTTTTTAATTTTAATTTTTATCATCTACAACACTGTTTTATTTATTTTATAGTACAGTACATTGATTATGGACGCGGGTGGTGCTGTGGGTAAAAGCCTCAGTGCCTAGGGCTTGCTGATCGAAAGGTCGGCGGTTCGAATCCCCGCGGCGGGGTGTGCTCCCGTTGCTCGGTCCCAGCGCCTGCCAACCTAGCAGTTCGAAAGCACCCCCGGGTGCAAGTAGATAAATAGGGACCGCTTACTAGCGGGAAGGTAAACGGCGTTTCCGTGTGCGGCTCTGGCTCGCCAGATGCAGCTTTGTCACGCTGGCCACGTGACCCGGAAGTGTCTCCGGACAGCGCTGGCCCCCGCCCTCTTGAGTGAGATGGGCGCACAACCCCAGAGTCTGTCAAGAATGGCCCGTACGGGCAGGGGTACCTTTACCTTTACCTTTTACATTGATTATAGCTTTCATTTTATGGATCAATGGTCTCATTGGATAGTAAAATTCATGTTAAATTGCTGTTTTAGGGGTTGTTTTTAAAAGTCTGGAACGGATTAATCCCTAATTAATTCCTTTCTATGGGAAAGTGCGCCTTGGTTTTGTGGAACGCTTTGGTTTTGGAACAGACTAAGTTTGAGAACCAAGGTACCACTGTATATAGAAATGAGCAAACCAGTGATATTTTAGGGAGCAGGTTAGCAGGCGGGACCATTACTTACATCACAGGAGCCTACACAACACAACACACTGTTGCTGTACCTTGGTGAGCTCTGTTGAGCAAGTTATGTCGGTGTATCCTCAGCTGAGCCAGGGTTAGGGACTGACGTCACCCCAGCAGAGCCTAGCTGAGCTGGAAATCAGCAAGCTATGTCAGAGCACCATTGAATTGTAGGGTTGCTATTGGTCCCCCCCCCTTTGAATAATGAGCAATATTATAGGAGCAGCAGTTGAGTGTTGGTCAACACATAGTCATTGGCAGCATTGCCAATAATATAAGACTAGCCACGAATTTTTCACAGTTAGTAATACGATATGAACATGGGTGTTATGCTACTTAATTTTATTTTAACTAATATTATATATGGATGCATGCAATGCTTTTTTTCTAAAAAGAAATATGTTTAAGGGTATTCTCATTTCCCTACTCATATTGAAATACTGCCCCTCAATGAGGCCAAACCTAGATTCACAAAATGTTTAGGGGTATGCGTACCCCCTGCGTACCCCACCCCCAGAAAAAAACACTGGATGCATGTACAAAATGAACATACAGTATAAAATCATACAAGCCATATACAATTTAACACTTAACGAAGTGAGGCCAGATCTTTTCCTGTTTAAGCAAGAAAATGAATAGTCCTGACTTTCAAGAACAGGAAACCCAACAAATCCTCTGAGCAAAAATTTTAACCTTTCTGTCCATTTGATAAAGTAACGGGCTCAGTGTGGATATCCGCAAGCAAATTAATTCGGGTTGATGGATGGAATGTGAAGTGGCAGAATAACTGACAACACATGATTTAGAAAGCGTATTTCTCTTATAAAAACCTGTTCAAAGTCTACGATTTAAGATGAAGATTTAATTTGTCACCTTTGTTCTTCTGAAACTGATTTTGTATTTTTTATATTTTACTGTATAGGCTACTTCTTAAGTGGTTGGTTGACTGTAATAAACATTTGCTTGCTTGCTAGCTTAAAATGTTTCATTTTTAAATCCCAATAAATGCCATTGATAACAGCTGTTTAATGAGCACATTTTCTTTATATATAAGTGTGTGTGTGTGTGTGTGTGTGTGTGTGTGTATAAAATTTTTTGCAACCTCTATAATTTTCTTTCTTTACCAGACTTCCCACCCACTCTTTACCATAAGATCCCAGGGTTAAAACCATACACTTATAAATTAGATAATACAGTTACTTATTTACTTATTTTTATAGTTGTAAGTAAAAAATAAGTGAGACTGTTCTGGCCAGTACAGAATAGTAAAAATTCAACAAAAGAGGTGGGCCTTAGCAAAATACCTTAACTGGCAATGGCAAAAAGGTATACTAGACCACTTCTGTGGGGAGAGAGTTCATAATTTAGGGCTGAATGGATAACCAGTCTCAGCCCCACCCTTATCATGTCTGATGAGTTCAATGAGACTTACTTCCAGGTAAATTTGTGTGGGATCACAGCCTTATTTTCTTTTAAACATCACCAAATATGCAAGAAATCTGTCCCCTTTTGCTATGTGTTTTACAGTGTGTATCTTTCTCTCCCATTTTGCAAATATACTGATCTCTCGAAATAAGTTTGCAGATTCTTCACCTATTCTTCAAAGTATTCCATTGGAATTATTATGTACTGTAGAGAGAAGACACTTAGGTTTGTGTGTCGTAAAAATAAGTCGTTTCTTATTATGTGAGCTACTTTGTACCTTGGTAGTCAGCACTTAATTTTTATAATGATATGGTTTATGATTATAATTGTTTCATCAGCCTATATTGTTGTCCTTAAGAATACAGGTAATGATGAATATGTGTCTGTAATATACATATGTCCCATTTAATTTATTGGTAGTAATTTCTGGTTCTAGGCATATTCGATTTAGGGGCAATATTTGTACTAAAAGATAGGCAGCTGGAATCAGAAGATGAAAGTAGAAGCTACTTTTGTTACAGATCAACATATGATTATAATGTAGTCTACGTTATCACATAAATTTGTGTGATCATCTTGGCATTTTTATGTCCTTAAATATTTGGGAATGGATGTCAAAATATCTCCTAAAAATGCTACTATACCTTACTATCAAAAACGGTTGTAATAATAGAAAGCAATTAATATAAAATTCAGCAAGAAGAATTAAGGAGGGCAGTCATAATAATTGTGAAACAGGAGGCTGCAAAAAAGTCTACAACTTTTTGATGATTTTCCTTTACATGGATGCTGAATATTTAGAATCTGAATATTGCAATGCTTGGTCTTAAAAAGAAAAAGAAATAAAGGAAAACCCAGACCCACCTTAAGAATATTGAGATTTAAACGACAAGGAAAAGGAAAATCTAGAACTAAACAGAAAGATATTCAGAAAACAGCTATGAAAAGAAAATAACTTTAACCAATGAAGCAAGTAAGGTTTAAGTATTCTAATAAAGGGTTTCACAGTTCATTTTGCCTGTGAACATAGGTCAATATTGATATGTGGCAGCATGAAGCTATAAGGGGAAAATAAAAGGTTTTCAGAAGTTTCTTGGTAAAAAGTCTTTCTTCAATTCTGTTCATTAAGTTGTATAGACATATGAATAAGGACTGCAAGTTCAGATGCTCAGACCTGTTAGATAAGGAAACATCATTTAACATTTTACTGGATCGGTGATGAAAAAATATATTCTTGAAAAGTAAATATTTACATTTTCTGAATAGGATTTCTTCCCAGAATTACAGTAGCATTCTAATGAAACGGGGCATTTTAATAGCTGCAGCGTAACGTCTGGATATTATAAATGTGTGATTTTATAGCAACAATGACCTCAGATGAAGGGGCTTACGAACTGTCCTTCCAAGCCAAGATTATGTCAAAAACAACCCAAAAGAGATATTTTGATGATGAACATGTATATGCATGCATGCCTGAGATCATTATTTTGGATAATGAGGTAACCAACTTTCCTGGGAGCAGTTACCTGGCCTGCAGTGCAGAACGAGCATAAAATATCATCGAAACCAAAACGCTTTCACTGGCCATGTGCAACTTTCCTTTCATTTAAATCATGCATATTTCTCGAAAGCACAGTAACAGTGCCAGAACTTCAGAGTCATTCACAATTGCTGTAACTAAGCTTAAATGTACCGGAACACTGAACTTTGAATCAGAAGAATTAGAGTGGGAAAATGGTCTGGAACATTTTGCATTTAAGCTTCGAAACATAACCATTTGCAGCGGCAGAACACTGCAGTGCAGTTTCCTGCACTAGTTGCCATAAACCGGTCCCCAGTGAAATTTAAAATTAAATAGGCGAAGGCTGGAAGAGAGTAAATAAATGCTTGAACAAGCTTGGTGAACTCAGTAGACTGATGCTTCCACAACGTGAAGCCACATTTTCTCACTCCTCAGTCCTCATGTTAGACCTCAGCAGTAAAAGAAATTGCACAACAGCAGCAATAGGGGGGTTGTTTTTTAAACCAGACCTGCTATTTGGACGATCGTTTTAGGCTACTCAAAACTCTATGTGATAAAAATGTTTTCTGAGATTCTAGCTCTTGTTTCTGATGTCTACATATACAAGCTGAAAAAAATGGAAAACAAGCTTTCGAAATACAACAGAACGATACGAATACGCATCTATTCTTTTTGTGGGGCTAACAGAAAACAGAAAACAAAACCCCCCAAATAACAAATAATAGTAATAATTGCAATTTAAATTGCTCTTCCAGGCCTACTCATGCATTAACAGCGCTGGCTATAAGGTTCGGTTGCCTATCATTAAGCAAGTACAAATAACCTTTTCTGGATAGAGTTATTTTGCCCACTGCAAATTGACTGGCACTCTCCGACGTTAATAAATCTGATTACATGGATTCTACAAAATGCATTCTCCACCCTCAGTTGGCATTGGTGTTAGGTCAGACATTCTAATCTTAAGCAGCCCAGGAATTAATTCAGTTTCTCAAAAAGCCAGCTACCATGGCCAGCGTCTGCCTAGGTTTTCTGTGAGCTTTCCTCACATCCCACTAGCCCTGGGTAATGATCTGAAATGTGGCCACAAGTTATTGCTCCAAAGTACTCAGGTGTGCTCACAAGCTAATGCTTTCCTGCTTGTTGGGTTGTTGCATGCATTTCGGGACACAAGCAATTCTGAATATTGATTGATTAGGGGTCAGCCGTGGGCCGGTCCACCGTCCCTCAGACCAAGTGGTGGGCTGGACTATATTTTGTGGGGGGAAATGAATGAATTCCTATGCCCCACAAATAACCCAGAGATGCATTTTAAATCAAAGGATACATTCTACTCATGTAAAAACAAGCTGATTCCTGGACCATCCACAAGCTGGATTTAAGGCGATTGGGCCGCATCCAGCCTCTGGGCCTTAGTTTGCCTACCCCTGGCATTAGATTAACACCTACCGTATTTTTTGCTCTATAAGACTCACTTTCCCCCTCCTAAAAAGTAAGGGGAAATGTGTGTGCGTCTTATGGAGCGAATGCAGGCTGTGCAGCTATCCCAGAAGCCAGAACAGCAAAAGGGATTGCTGCTTTCACTGCGCAGCGATCCCTCTTGCTGTTCTGGCTTCTGAGATTCAGAATATTTTTTCCCTTGTTTTCCTCCTCCAAAAACTAGGTGCGTCTTGTGGTCTGGTGCATCTTATAGAGTGAAAAATATGGAACTTTTCCCTTGCAGGTCTTAACACCCACACTAAAACACTGGAGAAGACAGTTTTGTCCTCCATTTCAAGCTCAACTCCCCTCCCTTGAAGCCAAGGGAGTATGATATGAGCTGCTGGCTGAGACTTTTGCTGCACCCTCTACACCAGGGGTAGGCAAACTAAGGCCAAGGGGCTGGATCTGGCCCAATCGTCTTCTAAATCCAGCCTGCAGACGGTCTGGGAATCAGCGTGTTTTGACATGAGTAGCATGTGTCCTTTTATTTAAAATGCATCTCTGGGTTATTTGTGGGGCATAGGAATTAGTTCATCATTCTTTTTTTCAAAATATAGTCTGGCCCCCCACGAGGTCTGAGGGACAGTGGACCGGCCCCCTGCTGAAAAAGTTTGCTGACCCCTGCTCTACCCAATGGTGTAGAAACAAGATCCCACCTGTGAAAAAAAGCTTTTGGATCAGGACCGCAGCTTTTGATTATGAAAGTAAGATGACGGGTAAATGTTAAGTGCCATTGCCCTACTTTTCAGTGCTTGCTTAACGATACCAAATCCAGAGTATTTTACAAATTCATGGTTGCTATTTAATTGTGAAGCATCAGTAGGCTTGGATGCAAGATTTATATCCATCATTATGTTTGTCATCTTTTCTTTCTCAGCTCTCTCGGATGCTATTCTCCATATTGCATGCATGTAAGAGAGAGACAGAGACACAGATATACACAGAGAGATTATTCTGTTTCGTTAACGGGTGGTATGCATTGCTGTACCCATAAATTAGCTTTTGTTTGTTGATACTTGTGCTCTGGTTAAGTACCATTTAAAATAATTCTGTGTAGCCTCATTTCCTGACATTCTTTACTATAAGATCGCCCTATATTGAATCCTGTGGAAATGCCATCCTTGTACAAAGATTTCCCTTTGAATAGTCCTGTCATACGCTCTGCCTGCCTGTTCCAGCTCTCCTCCTGAACATATAAGACGGTCAGAAACATTAAGCATTCCTGACTTCTCATTGTTTCCTTGCTCACGTTTATGTGAACAATATTTTGCAAATCTCAGTTGGCTTAAAATGATAATTTTTAAAATGAGAATTTTAAGTTACTAATTTAGGCAACATAAGAGTAGCAGGTTGGAGGTAGGTCCCTTTCTGACCTTAAAAGTATGAATTGTTTTGGTGTGTTTTTTTGAAGTTAGGAAAATGTTAAAATCAGGAAATTGTGGAAAACTCTAAATGGAATTGAAGAAATGAATGACATTTCTGGGTGGCATTTGAACCCACAACGCTTGCTGCAGCAAACCGTCCAATTAACTACAATTAATGTTCCAATTCAAGGTACTGGCTTTAGAATCTTAAGGAAAATTATCAACTCATGCTCAGTTTGTAGGTCATTTTTTTACAGTGTATTCAAGTCACATAAACAGATTGAACGTTTTCCACAATGCTTAACATTTTCCGTAACACGCAGGCTTTATTTCTGGGCAGCAGTAATTCTGTCATGTAAACAGGCTGATAAAGAACTCTGTTTTTATTAAATAATTTGTGTTGAGTTTATGAAAATGCTCTATACCAAATTTGACGCAGCCTGATATTCTAATTACAACTGTAAGCTTGGGAAGAATTAAGTAACTAGCATGAACAACAGGTTGAAAATAGGCTGAACATGGTGGTTCCCATGTCTGAGGTTGCCCTCCCTCCGAAGGAGCAATTTTGTAGCTTGGGGGTAACTCCTGAACACATCTCTGTCTCAAGAGGCCCAAGTGTCTTCTGTGGCTTTATATTATATTTGAAAGACAACTGTAAGCGATTAACATCATTAGCAGGGTTTTTGTAAGATGAAATTGCTACCTATTCAGGTTGAGTAATTTTAGGTAATGCTACAACAAGGATAGGAAATGAAACGAGATGTGAAGTTTAATTTTGTAAACCATCGGAAGGAAGGGAGGGTAGTCATTGGCTCAGTTGAGCCAAAGAGATAAAATAAAAGGGTACAATGTTATGTCATGTGATTATATGTAAAACTAATAAAAATCATTTATTAAAAAAAGACAATGGAACAGACCTCCCCCCCCCCCGCCCAGCAAAAAGTGTCTTCTATGGCTTGTTGTTGTTGTTGTTTAGTCGTTTAGTCGTGTCCGACTCTTCGTGACCCCATGGACCAGAGCACGCCAGGCACCTCTGTCCTCCACTACCTCCCGCAGTTTGGTCAAACTCATGCTGGTTTTACCAGCCTCGTCTGGTTCATCTTTGATAAAGGGATAACTTGTGGGTCTAATGTTATTCAACATTTGCACCACTAACCTGCAGAAAGATCAAACAGTAAAGGGACCCCTGACCGTTAGGTCCAGTCGTGACTGACTGGGGTTGCGGCTCTCATCTCGCTTTATTGGCCGAGGGAGCCGGCGTACAGCTTCCAGGTTATGTGGCCAGCATGACTAGGTCGCTTTTGGCGAACCAGAGCAGCGCACGGAAACGCCATTTACCTTCCCGCTGGAGCGGTACCTATTTATCTACTTGCACTTTGAGGTGCTTTCGAACTACTAGGTTGACGGGAGCAGGGATCGAGCAACGGGAGCTCACCCCATTGCGGGGATTCGAACCGCCGACCTTCTGATCAGCAAGCCCTAGGCCCAGTGTCCAAACTTTTTTCAAAGAGGGCCAGATTTGATGACGTGAAGGGCCATGAGGGCCAGCCAAAGAGCCTACCAAAGTTGTTGACCTTTTTTTAGGATTCAAGTTGTTGAGCCACAAGGGCTGGATTAAACCAACCGGCGGGCTGGATTAGGCCCCCAAAATGGACTTTGGACATGCCTCGATTAGACAGTAACCTAATCACAGCCGGATATTCTTGTTATTGCTATTTACCATTACTTGTAAAAAATATATAAAATGAATAGCCAATCTATGTCTCTGGAGCTAAAAAGCACAGAACTAATTTGCCCTTGCACCCACCCAGTAGATTTTTTTTGTTTCCTTTTAATCATTGACATCCAGTTTGCCACAAATCATAGGCTACCCCAATTTAATAAAAGCTAGCTGCTTAAAGTCATGGAACTGGTTCCACGGAAGTTTGGGTGCAGGCCAGACAGTAAACAATAATCTGCAATATATGAACAAAATGTCATTTGATTCTTTGAGTGAGATGCACTTACAAACAAGGTGGGAAAGCTCACCGCAATAAGGAAACTTGCAAAGTAGTTCATTGTGATACTCACTTACCTGGGAATAGTAGACACGGTTGGGATTGTACTGTAAATCACAGAGGAACAACCTACAGTATGTAGAGATTTCTGCCTACCAAACACTAAAAAAAGGAAAGGGGGGGGGGGAACCAGCAAAAAATCTGTTGTGCTTCAAACATATCACATTATTCTGAGGACCAAATCAAAAACAAGGAAGAAAACAGTGTTAGTATGGTTTTTAGAAATGAGGGGAAAATTTAGTTCATATTTAAATTGAATCTACCTAAGTTGTCCTCAAAACAATACATGAATTAAAATGCAGCTACCTTTTGGAACTGGCACTTCTCTGAATTTTGCTATACAGTTTTCTAACCAAAATCTGTGCATATTAGGGGAAAGTGCATATAATAATAATAATAATAATAATAATTACTACTACCACCCTTCATCCGTAGATCTCAGGCTAGTCACAGCATAAAAATACAAGCTAAAACCACAAAATACAGAATAAAAACAAGAACAAACCAAACCAATAACCAATGAAAATGCATATATCAGTGAAAATAACTTACAACATACATTATATTAGGGGGAATTGCTTGCAAAAATGTGCATATTAGAACAAATGCTTGGTAAAATGTTGACTTCTAAAAAAAGACAACTTTCACAAACAGCTGCGGAAATGTGGTGAAGTGAATTTAAGATGAGAAATTGAGAGAAAGTGAAAACCACAGATTTGTCCATCCCTAATTTGATAAACATTTCTCTGCCACAACTGACAGCATTGTGTAGTGTGGTGCATGTGCTCAGACTGCTTGGAACACCTGAATTTGTGAATTTGTATCTGGCTTTCGTTTTGTTACAGAGGAGTAAAATCCTCTAAGGGCTCCTCAGTACTTACCATTGCTCTGAGTTTCTAGGCAGGTCTGGGATTCCCAGCTTCCATGTCAGAGCTCCCCCGCTTCCTGCTTTCCTCTGAAAACCCACTCTTGACGACTGAATCGGAAAACCCGAATTGCCATTTGCTCTGATTCAGCAGTGAAGATTAGGTTTTCCTGGGGAAAGCAGAGGGGACAAGACAAACGTGTTCAGACACGGATCAGGAAAGCACAGGCGTGTACCTAGAAAGCATTGGGCAAAAGGTAATTGAGGATAAACCCAAAAGCAAGTAAGTTGGGGGGGGGCGGAGGAAAAATTCGATTTGTTCCACTGGGAAGCACCAGGGTTCCAGTGTGCAATATTCACAGATAGCCTGCTTTTTGCTTTCCTAAAAGGCGAAGCAGTGTGTTAGTATATTTCAGTGCAGAGCTGTGAACCACAGACAGACAACATTTTATTTATCAAATATGTTATGTGACTCAGTCCTGACTGAGTGTTCCCTGGCCCCGTTCTGGCCAGATTAAAACTGACTCACTAAAAAATATGACGTCACAGGTGTTTTTTCCTCATTCAGAGAACAAACTACTAATACTAGTCATTCTTATAAAGAATATCAACAGGAACTCTAATCATCAGGGTCTTATATTCTGCAATGCATAACTCGAATGCACGTGAGAGACATCGTTTTACTTCTCTAGCCATAAATTATGAGCATAATAGCAGCAGAAAGTGACAGTTTAATGAGTAACATGTTTTTAAACGACTTTCTTCAGTCTTTGATGTGTCTATTTCACTGTAGTCAGCAGCACAATTGCAAACATGCTTTCCCTTTGACTGCTGGCCAGGCAGGAAGGCATGGGTTTTTTAAAAAAGGTGTTCTTAGCATTGTTTATGAATAAATAACATCATTCGAGTCTGTTGGCATTGCAGCATTGCACTGATAAACACATATATTTCTTGTGAAGCAGTGTTGAGAATGCATTGCACCTCCCAGAGTAATACTGATATTGCTAACAGTCATGATAACATGTTTGGGGTTCCTCATTTTTGGTGGAGTTGCAGGGGCTCCCTTGCAACTCTAGGATTCTACGATTCAGTATGATTCCCTGTGGGCTCTGACTTAGCAGTCCCCTTTCCACTACCTAAGATCTTTACCTGGATATGCCAAACGACGGAACCCAGGATCTTCTGTTTACACTCTACCATGGCTTTACTCATTTCCTCATGCTTCCAAATCACCACGCTGCCATCTTTTCAAATACAAACAGCATGCTTTAAGTTTTCATATTTTTGCAAGCATGGCAGTTTTCACTGTGCTTTCTGCACCCATAATCAAGAGACCTGAGTCAAAGGGGGAAGGGAGAATTCAAAAAATGGTAGACCGTTGTGAAAGTGACCCCCTGCAGTTTGCAAATATAAAGTTTGTAGATTTGCGGTCTCCTATTTCACAGCCGTACAGGAATGTAACTTTTGGGAAATGTCAACATATTGGCTGGGGTATCAAAAGTAAGCACTACAAATTCATGCATACATACATACATACATGGGGAGAGGAATGTACAGTAGTTTCTAGGCTTCCGGAAAACAGGGCCAGATTCTGGGAACTACGGCTAGGGGAGAGGGAATTGTCTTCCTGCAACCTTTGAGTGGTTTGAGACTTGAGTAATGGTGCAGGATAAACCACTGGGCTACTATGCCAGAAGGTAACGGCAGTCTATATTTTGTGTAATGGAGGAAAGAGATAAATGGCAAGTACTCCCGGAGAAGTAAAAAGCAGAAAAATGAAATGCGTCCACACAGAAGAGACCTCAGTTTTCATTACTCCCTCAAAGTCCCATGACCTGCCTTTAAAACTAGATCAGCCTCTCTGAGGGAGGACTGTACCACAACTGTGCTGGAATTCAGACTCTTACGAAATGTGCAAGGGAAAGCTTACATACAAGGCAATAATGACTGGGGGGGGGGGGAGGAATGTAAATATGTCACCAACCATCCAAGCCTTTGTGAGTCCTCTGATTTTTATAGAGGTTATTTGAGCTATTGACCAACTTTCAGAGTTTTCAGCAAAGAAAAACATAGCTAAATATCAGACTGGGAGGGGAATCTGTTTTTCACACCTTAACTACCTTCTCAGGAGAAAGGTAGGTACTTTTTTGAAGGGCGCATTCCACCAGGAAGCTCTGTTGTGGGGGCAGAACTTCAACTGGAATTCGTGTCTATTTTATTTATTTGCATTAATTTCAACACATTTGCCTCCACGCTTTTTCACAATTCCGTTTCCCAAACACCCAAGACGTGTGGTTCACAGGCAGTCGGAGTAACTTAGTGGTAAGGTAAATGTAAAGGTACAGGGACCCCCTGACCATTAGGTTCAGTCGTGACTGACTCTGGGGTTGCAGCGCTCATCTCGCTTTACTGGCCAAGGGAGCCAGCGTGCAGCTTCCAGATCATGTGGCCAGCATGACTAAGCCGCTTCTGGCGAACCAGAGCAGCACACGGAAATGCCGTTTACCTTCCCGCCAGAGCGGTACCTATTTATCTACTTGCACTTTGACGTGCTTTCGAACTGCTAGGTTGGCAGGAGGAGGGGCCGAACAACGGGAGCTCACCCCATCACAGGGATTCAAACCACCGACCTTCTGATCGGCAAGTCCTAGGCTCTGTGCTTACCTGTCACTTTTCGTTATTAACTTTTGTGTGCCTGATGAAAACACTCTCTCTCTCTCTCTCTCTCTCTCTCTCTCTCTCTCTCCTCCAAACTGGTTTTAGCTGCTGCTTTTAGTGCTCTTATGATCATGACCATTAAGTGGTCATGAACAACACAATATGCTTGCCATTGTCTTTCCCTCCCCACTGAGGCTGCATATTCCCACTGTGTCATTCAGATATTGCAAAAGGGGCACTGGCAGCAGTGTTTTCGTGAGGGTTTTTCTCAGATTTCACCCAGAGAGGGCAAATAAATCTAAACAGACTGGAATACGGGATGGCATGTTTATGCTGTCGATGCCCTATGAATGTTGTGAAAAGCTTCCATGAGTGAGTAGCACCGACCCACAATAAAGCCTTCATGGAAGTACCCTCAATTGCCAACATCCGGCCCTTAAGAGGGTGGGGTTTCCTGGCAGCTTGACTCCAGCCCCTCTCTTTCGAAAGATCAAATGAAATATCATTGTCATAGGCTTTTATTTGCGCTAGCCATAGGCCAGAAAAATAACAAAAGGAAAAACAGCAGTAACCATAAAAATCATCAGGCACCACACATACAGTGGTACCTCGGGTTACATACGCTTCAGGTTACATACGCTTCAGGTTACAGACTCCGTTAACCCAGAAATAGTACCTCGGGTTAAGAAATTTGCTTCAGGATGAGAACAGAAATCGTGTTGCGGCGGTGCAGCGGCAGCGGGAGGCCCCATTAGCTAAAGTGGTGCTTCAGGTTAAGAACAGTTTCAGGTTAAGTACGGGCCTC
The DNA here is from genome assembly GCF_964188315.1 of Podarcis muralis. NCBI lineage: Eukaryota > Metazoa > Chordata > Lepidosauria > Squamata > Lacertidae > Podarcis > Podarcis muralis. The sequence continues at coordinate 92,093,295 of NC_135660.1, read as the reverse complement.
CGGAATGAATTAAGTACTTAACCCGAGGTACCACTGTACAATATAAACCACAGTCACAACTACTAAAATTGTTTGTTGCATAAAACAGAATAGCAGACGATTCTCTAGTAAACTTAAATATCTGAATCCCCTTTGCAGTTGACTACTATTTTATCTAGTTCTTTCTTCCTGATCTTCTTAGCTGCCAACGCATAGAGTGCTACTTTATAAGTCATCAGTATCGCTCAGCAGCCATTTCACCCTTTCCACCCTATTCAAGTGAGTTCCATTGGGAAACAGGGGTTTTATGAATCGGTCTCTTGGGTCTATATATAACGGGCACGGCAATAAATAGTGACGCAGGTCCTCCACACAGGGTTGCCCACACAGACAAAGTCTCTCTTCATATTGTACTTTGCCGTAGCGTCCATCCAACACTGCCGGGGCATCGATTGGAATCGTAATTCTGTGAAAGCGATTCTAAGGCCGGCAAGTGGGAGCTTTGACAAGTAAGTTGCTACCCAAGTTGCTGTGAACTCAACGTTGCCTGAAGATGAGGCTCATCTGCCACTCAGCTGTATTTCCTGACTCCTGCAGGGACCCAGAACTGTGTCCCCTCTCCCTTTAACCAAATTTGGGAGTGGGAAGGGGCAAAAGAGCGCCTTGGGACTGCCCCTGCTCCTCATTGGTAGGATTCGGAGCTCAATTTGCATTACTATGGCTTCTGGCTCAGGATGGAAGGAGGAATGGCACCCCTGAATAAGAAAATAAATTTCAAGTGTGAACAGACCCTGGGGGCAGATTAATTTCTAGCTCCCTCCTCTCAGGAAAAAAAAATTAAGTGTGTGTGGCTGTGCTGCCTCAGCCTATGCTGCTGTTTTTGTGTTGAAAAATCAGTGAGATTGACTGCATTCAACAGCAATATGTTCACATTAATCAAAGTTGCTAATGCAAACTGATCTGCAGAACCAGAGTTAATTGCCACCAAGCATGATTTTCATATTTCACTGTTACCAAATTTATTGTCTTGAAAAGCTGAAGGGAAAGCACTGAATTATGATCAAACAAGAACTTTTTCGAAATTTGCAGCAGCAACTACATCTGTCTGTCTCCTATCGCTCCCTCACTTTGATGTACTTCACAATAAAGTCTATTTCTGTAACTAATTCTGTCTCAATACATGATTAATAATAGTGACAGGGAGCTTCTGTGCCTCACACATTTCACTGAAAATATGCTGGTTCCGTCTATCAGTCTTCCGATTTAAAAGGCAGGATGCCAGCAGACTTGGTCCCAGGGTTGTGCAACTCCTGCTGAGTTTTAGAACAGCCGATTCTGAACTGCTCTCTGATCCATTCAGTCCTCAGCCTCAACAGTGACATTTCCTCTGGCATAATTAGAAGAGGTGAGTCAGGAGTACTATCTATACAGAATCCCAAACTAACTTCTCAGTGAAGTTATGAGCGTATACTGCCTCTTTTAACAGCGAAGCACACCAGCTGGTCCTGAACAGAATCAAGATCTCTCCCCTTGTAGAATTCTTCACATCTTAATCAACGCTGGACCTGACTGGGCTACAACTAGATGAAATCCTGCACCCAGGTTGCTTAAACCCCATGGGATTTAAACAACTGGAAAGCATGCAGAATTGCAGCCTCTCTTTCTTAGATTTTCAACCACAATTAAGATCACACCCCTACCCTACCTAGTAAATTCTTTTAATGAAATACTTGCTCTTTAAACCAATGCCCCATAAATTTCCTGCAAGGGGTTATTCACAATAAGCAGAGCATGTTCACACGGACACACATTAAGTTAGCAAGTATAAATGCATTAAAATTAATATTTAGTAGGTGTTACATCTGAAATGTAAAGAAAAATATAGCCAGTCATATACTTGCTTGAGCTGCACATGGATCATCTAAACGTCTGTGGTTCTTGGGGAAGCGAAATGACCTCTTTCTACAGATAGTAAGATCAAAGCACTCAGTTTAGCTACTCCAGCTGTCTTTCCCATTGGCATTTGACATGTAACGGCCGTTTAAATTCAGGGGGTATGTAAACATTTTAACCCTTGGCAGTGGCATCTGAAAAACACGCAGCCAGTAAATGGACGCTCGCTACCCTGCGCTGCCTATATGCTTGGTGCGTCTCCTTTGAAGTCTAAGGAATGACGCCAGCCAGTGAGCTTGGCTAAATGACTTGAATGGAAACTATCTGATAACAAAGTGCCTCCTTGCAAACTGAAACACTGACATTTGGAAAGGGCTCCCACTCCTGCTGTCTCCGTGGTGCTGAGAAAGGGAGATGCAGGGCTTCTGATACTGCCTGGAAGCCAGCGGCGATCAAATGCAGGCATTGGTTGGAGGCTGGGCAACAGAATTTGTAAATCTAGTTAAGCAGTCTGAGCCAGTTTCCTGGAGGGCAAACAAGCAAGAAAGTAAACAAACAAACAAACAAACAAACAAACAAACAAACAAACATGAGGTCACTGCTGGGAAATGCCCCCCTTGTTTTATACGGCCTACTTAAAGACCAAAGGTGGAATTTGCTATAGAGGCACGAAAGAGGGCAGTTCCTAGGAAACTTTGCTTCCAGGGAGGAAGTACAGTACTTTTGAAATAATCCTCATGGAGGCAGGATTGATCTACTAGAATAGGTCTTCTTTGCAGATTTTTTTTCTTCTTTCTGGAGTGACCTCTGGAAAGAGCAGTAAATACATACTGACTCTTTCTTAAAAATATTTCCTCAAGAACCTGTTCCAAAATAATTTTTCACGTATTGTTTTCCACCCTGTGAAGGCAATATCCGAAGATGCAAGGCCATAACCTTTGCGCCTTTGCAGGCAATTTGCCCTGTAGACTGAATACCTACCATAGCTATGACTGAATTGCCCACTACCACGATCCTGCACCCCCAAAGAATGTTTCTCTCTTCCTCAAAGCAATTCTCTCCTTCTCTGAGACCTTCATCTCCTCAACATTTTGTTTTGGGGGGGGACTATTACTGTGAGAGATTCTACTTTCTTGGGCTCCATGATCACTGCAGATGGTGACAGCAGCCACAAAATTAAAAGACGCCTGCTTCTTGGGAGAAAAGCGATGACAAACCTAGACAGCATCTTAAAAAGCAGAGACATCACCTTGCCAACAAAGGTCCGTATAGTAAAAGCTATGGTTTTCCCAGTAGTGATGTACGGAAGTGAGAGCTGGACCATAAAGAAGGCTGATCGCCGAAGAATTGATGCTTTCAAATTAGGGTGCTGGAGGAGACTCTTGAGAGTCCCATGGACTGCAAGAAGATCAAAGCTCTCCATTCTGAAGGAAATCAGCCCTGAGTGCTCACTGGAAGGACAGATCCTGAAGCTGAGACTCCAATACTCTGGCCACCTCATGAGAAGAGAAGACTCACTGGAAAAGACCCTGATGTTGGGAAAGATGGAGGGCACAAGGAGAAGGGGACGACAGAGGACGAGATGGTTGGACAGTGTTCTCGAAGCTACCAGCATGAGTTTGACCAAACTGCGGGAGGCAGTGGAAGACAGGAGTGCCTGGCTTGCTCTGGTCCATGGGGTCACAAAGAGTTGGACACGACTAAACAACTAAACAACAATTACTGTGAGAGTGGAATGCAGCTATAATGTCCCCGAAGGCCTCTCTTATCTTCTCCAGTTCCACCATCTTGACCTCAAGGGAACAAACTTGTTCCCAGAGAGCCAGGAGCTCATTGCACTTAGGACACACCCAGGACTTCTGCCCAACAGGGAGATCACCCTCCATGTGGCACAAAACCCCCACACCCCTGCTGGCTTTTTACCTACACACACACACACACACACACACACACTTGAGCTACTTTACTGCCAGTTTGGGATTTTGTTGGGCAGAGTGGGGTGCCCCCCGGGGCCAAACTCACACATCTGCGTAACTCGCTTTGGCTTCCTCCAGCTCTAAAACACATACTTAGCATCCAGCGAGCCTAGAATGTTCATGTTTTTTCGAGATGAATTTAATAAACTGTACAAATCACCTCCCCTGGATGTTGGGTGGCAGAGGGCTGGATGTGGGGGCCCAGCCAATAGTGGGGGGACCTGGGGCAGCATGAAGAATACCCAGGGAACCTCCAGAATGGGGCACTGGGGGCAGGGAAAGAAATGCGAAGGGAGTTGTGTTCTTGCCGGGCAGATTTAATTCAAAAGAAAACACAACAGTATATTTCGGGATGGGCCATGGTGCTTGGAACACATGTCTTTTCCAGTCATTGATGTTATGTACTGAAGTTCTCACCCTGGGCCAGCAGGGGGATACTGTAGATAGTTCAGGTCTCCATATGCAAATAAGGGATCGAAAGTGACGTTCAGTGATTGGATAGTTACAGAAAGTTGTTACAGTTACGTTGTACTGGCTGAACCCTTCAGTTCAGTTCTGTTCTGGCCTCTGAATAAACAAGAGCTGTTTGAAGAATCGCTGTGTCGTCTGCTATGTTCACCCACAACTTAACAATTGAGCAATGGCATCTTTGGCCTAAGGAAATAGTAAAAGACAATGAGGGGTGCCCTTGAATCTTTAAGGCAGGAATCCTACTTCCTTTTGTTGGCTGACTCTTGGATTAGTGTGCTGAACCAGGAGATCTGCAGGATTTAACTTCCTTCCGCAGGGCCTGAAAGGCAGAGCTATTCCGCCTGGCTTTCAATTTGAACTTGGCCTGATCTTTTATTCCCCTTCCTTCCCTCCCCCTCCCCTTTTTATGACGATTACCCGCTCTGGGATCCCACAGCTAATTCTCCCCTGGTCTCCTCGCTGGTCCAGATAGGACTAATTTAGCCAGCTAGCCCTGGTGATCATCTAATGTTTATTGGATGGATTTCCCCCCCTAAATTGATTTTTGATTTTTCAATTTATTGTTATTCACATTTTATACTGTATTTCATGCTGTTTTTTGTTGCATCGATTAAGTGTTTTAAATTTGTTGTTAGCAGCCCTGAACCTGGTTTTCTGAACCGGGAAGGGCAGGGTATAAATAAAAATTTGTTATTATTATTATTATTATTATTCAAACCCCAACTAAGTTATGAAGCTCGCCAGGAGACTTGGGGTAGTCAACATCTCTCAATCCATGGTGTAAGAAACAATCACCTGCTTTTTTTCTTTTTTCTTTTGTTTTCTATCATAAAGCAAAACTGTGTCTGAAGGGGATGTTGTGAAAAATCCTCGTTCAGACTGCGTAGCGCAAGGCTGTCAGTTCCGAGTTGATAGAAAATGACAGTAAAGACTGATTTAAAAAACAACAACCACCTCTCAATCCAACCTATCTCAAAGGATAAAATAGGAAGAAAGTCAAACCATGTAGATGACCTTCAACCCTTTGGAGGAAAGGTAGGATATAAAAACGATAAATGTTTATTTAAAATAGCATCATACCTTGTGCTTTTTTTCAGCCAGAACCTGCCGGAACTAAATTCCGGCACCTCTCAGGTGGGTGCCATTGCCATTATAAGAGAACAAGGAGGTGTTCGTGGTGAGTTCCGGCCCCTCTTTTTCTAGAAAAATAGCACTGGTCATACCTATGCATTTTGACATCTGTTCGCTATTTTAATCTCGCCTTGCAAAACACAGCTCCTTCAGTCCTCACAAGATGTACTCACTGTTATGTACTTCATGTCTGAGTGGGGATTTGAACTTAACATTATGATAAAAACAGGTTCTTCTCTATAAAAGTTCATACCACAATATATGTGCTAGTCTTTAAAGGTAAAGGGAAAGGGACCCCTGACCATTAGGTCCAGTCGTGACTGACTCTGGGGTTGCGGCGCTCATCTCGCTTTATTGGCCGAGGGAGCCGGCGTACAGCTTCCGGGTCATGTGGGCAGCATGACTAAGCCGCTTCTGGCGAACCAGAGCAGTGCACGGAAATGCTGTTTACCTTCCCGCTGGAGCGGTACCTATTTATCTACTTGCACTTTGACATGCTTTCAAACTGCTAGGTGGCCAGGAGCAGGGACCGAGCAACGGGAGCTCACCCCGTCACAGGGATTCGAACCCCCGACCTTCTGATCGGCAAGTCCTAGGCTCTGTGGTTTAACCCACAGCGCCACCCGCGTCCCTTATCTGCTAGTCTTTAAGGTACCACAAAATCTCAGAATCTTGAAGAACGGGTGAGTTGTTGCCTAGCTGAGACCCACGATTTCCTCCTCATTTTCCAAATGACCCTGTTATGCACAATTAAAATTAAAATGCTCGTACATCTATTCTGATTGCAGCACACATCTGCATAATTGTCATCTAAAAAAAATTTAAATAAAAGGACCACTGTTTCCAGGGAAGGGAGCAGGACCAACAAGTCCAGAAGCCTAGAGTGCTCTTAGCAACATTTAATATATATATATCCCCACAGTAACCCTGCGAGGAAGATTAGGCTAAGAGACATTGACAGGCCCAAGGTGAACCAGTGGAGCTTCATGTCTGAGTGGGGATTTGAACCCGGGTCTGACACTCTGTTGCCTTTGTCCATGGAAGTGAGAGCTGGACCATAAAGAAGGCTGATCGCCGAAGAATTGATGCTTTTGAATTCTGGCGCTGGAGGAGACTCTTGAGAGTCCCATGGACTGCAAGAAGATCCAACCTGTCCATTCTTAAGGAAATCAGCCCTGAGTGCTCACTGGAAGGACAGATCCTGAAGCTGAGGCTCCAATACTTTGGCCACCTCATGAGCAGAGAAGACTCCCTGGAAAAGACCCTGATGTTGGGAAAGATGGAGGGCACAAGGAGAAGGGGACGACAGAGGATGAGATGGTGGGACGATGTTCTTGAAGCTACAAACATGAGTCTGACCAAACTGCGGGAGGCAGCGGAAGACAGGAGTGCCTGGCGTGATCTGTTACATGGGGTCACGAAGAGTCGGACACTACTAAACGACTAAACAACAACAACTGACACTCTAACCACCATACAACACTAGCTCTCAACAACCGCTCTTAAGAACAAGGAGGAAGGAGGGAGCAATGAGTTCTGGAAGTCTAGAGCGGACAAGGAAATGAGAAAGAAGGTTTCAGGGCAAAAATAAAATGTGCACAAATATGGACCCACTAAACAATGAAAGCTGGGATTTTGCTAGAAAGCGTGGATTGGCCCTCAAAGAACCCAGACCTTTGCCTTTGGCCTATATCAGATGTTCAGTTGTTTTTTCTTTCTGAATGGAGACAAGTTGTGGTTGTTATCTTCCTTGTCAAGGTTATGGAAAGAATCAACACTGAAAATCTATTAGTGTCCTTATTGCTCCATGCCTCAGTTATTTAAACCAGGCTGCCCCAACTGTTCAACTTTTGCGTCTTCAAAATTACACTCAAAGACAAGTGGGTGGCATTTAATCCAAAGAGACCTCAATCAACTTCTGCTATATTTGAATTTTAAAGGCAATGACAGCCCCTATTAACTATAAATAAAGCTGTTATTGCTATCATAAGTGCTGGAGAATGTATTTGCATTCAGAGTCTATCATCAGTAATACAGAAACTATTTTATACTGACAAATGATCATGGGGAAACATGATACATGAATGGCTGATAGTTTGAATGGATATGATGGTAAAATGTTATCAATTTATGGAGTTCTTTGGTTTTTGACTCCGAATAATTGGACTTCTTTAGATGAACTTCTAAATCCATGTACACTCAGTTACATTTTATACAAATTTCAGTAATGATCACAATAATCACTTGTAAAAATAAAACGTGATTATCAGCTTACAGACGCTGATCAGATTAAGATATTTTCCAGCAATAATTGTGTCCTAATTGACCTAATAATGTTTTATATCTATGAAGGTAGCTAGTATGTCAGCGGAATAGAATTTATGGCTTAGTAAGTGGAAATGCACGTGATGGATGGGAGAGGAATTCGTTTGATCTGCTTCACACAGCAAACCGATCTAATTTCACACTCCCAAACTTGAATTTGGATTGTAACACAATATCCAGTTGGATGACACACTTCTCCAGAGTTTGCAATGCATTTTTGGTTGTGTAAAAAGATATACACACAAAAATATACTTTTGTATATGTGTGCAAAATGCATGTTATAGGCGAACAAATGGGAAAGCACTGAAAACTGCATGTTTTACATTAAAAGGGTCACAAAATGGCTGGGTCCATTGCTTGGTGCCCAGCAAGATGTGCAGTCACATTAATTGACCTTTCAACTGATTATATCCTTTCCCCAAAAGAGGTCATGCGGGAGTCTAGGATTCAAAATGGTTAAATCTTAGGATGGCCTGGATTCTGTTACAAAAGACACAGGGCTGACAACATCCTGTGTACCTTCCCTTTTACTCTATCTGCTACCCAATTCCTACTTCGGATAAACAATAACATGAGAGAGAGAGGAACAGCAGAAAGTTTGGTGGCATCCAGTACAGTGGAACCTTGGTTTTCAAAAGTAATCTGTTCTGGAAGACCATTCGACTTCCGGAATGTTCAAAAACCGAGGAGCAACGGGTGGTTAGCAAAATCCATTGAGAAAAAAGAAAAACACGCAGCGGAATCCGTTTGACTTCTGAGGCACCTTCGAAAATGGAAGCAAAAAGCCTTTGACTGTGTCGACCACAGCAAACTATGGCAAGTTCTTAAAGAAATGGGAGTGCCTGATCACCTCATCTGTCTCCTGAGAAATCCCTATGTGGGACAAGAAGCTACAGTTAGAACTGGATATGGAACAACTGATTGGTTCAAAATTGGGAAAGGAGTATGACAAGGCTGTATATTGTCTCCCTGCTTATTTAACTTATATGCAGAATTCATCATGTGAAAGGCTGGGCTGGATGAATCCCAAGCTGGAATTAAGATTGCCAGAAGAAATATCAACAACCTCAGATATGCAGATGACAGAACATAGATGGCAGAAAGTGAGGAGGAATTAAATAACCTATTAATGAGGGTGAAAGAGGAGAGCGCAAAATATGGTCTGAAGCTCAACATAAAAAAAACGAAGATCATGGCCACTGGGCCCATCACCTCCTGGCAAATAGAAGGGGAAGAAATGGAGGCAGTGAAAGATTTTACTTTCTTGGGCTCCATGATCACTGCAGATGGTGACAGCAGCCACGAAATTAAAAGACGCCTGCTTCTTGGGAGAAAAGCAATGACAAACCTAGGCAGCATCTTAAAAAGCAGAGACGTTACCTTGTTGACAAAGGTCCGTATAGTTAAAGCTATGGTTTTCCCAGTAGTGATGTATGGAAGTGAGAGCTGGACCATAAAGAAGGCTGATTGCTGAAGAATTGGTGCTTTTGAATTATGGCGCTGGAGGAGACTCTTGAGAGTCCCATGGACTGCAAGAAGATCAAACCTCTCCATTCTGAAGGAAATCAGCCCTGAGTGCTCACTGGAAGGACAGATCCTGAAGCTGGATTGTTTAAACCCTACAGTGATTCCTCATGTGATGCAGCCAGAAGCTCTAGCGGTCTACAGAGATGCTGTGGTAAATACCAGGGAGTTGATTTAGCCACACATTTTGTGAGGCGTGTTTCTCATTGATCTGGCTCCAATCTATAAAACGTAAATAATATGTACGATGTTCCTCTTTTATTCAGAAGACTTAATGCATGCAAGGTTTCAAAAAGCAGAGCCATTTCTTAGTTGGGCTATTTAGCTATTGCTGTAATATAAATAACAGTTGGAACCATGTCTTTGTATCCAGTATGGCAAATAGCTAAATTTATCCTTGATGTAACACATTGGGTTGCAAGAAGACACCCAGGAGACATGGATGAGCCAAAGGTTCTTGAAAAATGGATTTGAAAATGAATGTACCCTTTCCAGTTAAATACAACATCCAAAGATCTCATCACAAGGTTAGTAGTTACCCATTCACGGCTTACTGTTCTCGTGAGCCAAAATGTTGTGGTTATTGACAATCCTTGGACAGCTCACAGTTAGCAATTTTGGCGGATGTGCCACAAACCAGTTTGAGCTGTCTCCTGAGTAAAACTAGGCCCACTGCTGATTTCCTCTGAAACTCTCTGTGGAGATTGCCAGGCGCATTCCTTTCCATAGTCGACAACTCTTGAAGAGCTCAGGGGAGAAGAAAATGAGTCAAGGACCTATTTATGGCCGTAGACTTATGCCAGAAAATATGTCGGTTAAGAAAAATCTCATTTTTGCATTGCTCTCTTTCAATGCTGACATTAATTTGAATAAAAGTCAACATCGATGTAAATTAGCTCAGCGGTTTCAAAATATCACCTTTACATATTTAGAATATTTATGACAAAAACAGACAGATTGGCGCCAAAATGCTGAATCCGTTTTCTAAGAAGGGTGTCCTGCCCATTTCACAGCGGATCTTGGTGATTTCAATGGTAAGGTAAAGGTAAAGGGACCCCTGACCATTAGGTCCAGTCGTGGCCGACTCTGGGGTTGCGGCACTCATCTCACTTTATTGGCCGAGGGAGCCGGCGTACAGCTTCCGGGTCATGTGGCCAGCGTGACTAAGCCACTTCTGCCGAACCAGAGCAGCACACGGAAACGCCGTTTACCTTCCCGCTGGAGTGGTACCTATTTATCTACTTGCACTTTGACATGCTTTCGAACTGCTAGGTTGGCAGGAGCAGGGACAGAGCAACGGGAGCTCACCCCGTTGCAGGGATTCGAACCGCCAACCTTCTGATTGGCAAGTCCTAGGCTCTGTCGTTTAACCCACAGCGCCACCCACGTCCCACGATTTCAATGGTACTTGGGGCCAAACTAAACACTATATGCAGGTGCACATATACCATTACCCTCATGGCCATTTTGTAAACAGAAAATGCTGCTTCTAGTGTTGTGATCAGTATGAGAAAAGGATGGTACTTTAATCATTTCCCCATTTATCTTCCTGCCCCTAAATGTAGGACTGTGCATGAACCTCCTGATCTTCTATGTGGCCCCAATCTGTGGCCCCCAGATCAGGACAATTCACCCTATGCCAGTCCCTGCACCTCAAAATAATTTAGGGGCAAGGCTAAGAGCAGGCAAAGGCAACCTCGGCCCCCCAGATGTTTTGAGACTACAGTTCCCATCATCCCTGACCACTGGTCCTGTTAGCTAGGGAGGATGGGAGTTGCGTGCTGAGGTCCCCCAAAACCCCTACCCCAATAACTCACACATCACACATAATTTTTGTTTAAGGTTTTTGGCATAATTTTGGCCACAACTTTATTATCATACAAATTGTGAGTGGTTGCTTAGGCATTGGTTATGACTAGCTGTCCCCCCCGCCTTGGGGGACAGCACTGACTCCCTAGTCAGTCCCGGAGGAACAAGATCAGGGTCAGCTGGAGCTGCGACACAGACCCTCAGCTACTCCCCACATGCTCCTTGAAGCTTACGCGGCCCGCACCCTGCCGTCAGGGTTTGGACGAAGGGGATGGTAAGCTTCAGAATTCCTTTAACGGAATACCCGTCAGCAGCAGCATTGGAGGGGCAGGCACAGCCAATCCATACCCCTCCACCAACCAATTTAACCAATGCCTAACCGCCAACCTTACAAGTTGTGACGATTTGCTAAGCAGTAGGCAAAACCCAAAAGGCACACACTAATCAGCCAATTGGGAAAATTCCTACTGGGCCCCCGCACCAATGCGGACGACCCCATGACAGGCAGAGCAATGTCAAAGCGCAAGCCCAATCAAGGGAGGGAGGGCGGGTGATCTGGTGTCCACAGCAAAAGAGAAAGGGAAAGCTGTGGACCTTGCTTAAATAACCACTGATCCCACCCCTAAATTGGCAACATCAAATTTACCCCAGTAACACAATCCTCCAATCCGCTCCCAGTCCCTTGACTCTAAATACTGCCTGGCAACCAAGTGGAGTTTTGTTTGGCCCCATCCGCAACACGTGCTCTCTCTTTAATGAGAACACGCTTTGTAGGCCCAAAACATCTGGAAGGCCGATTTTGCACTGATTTTGCAGACAGGGAGGTTTGGACCTACTTTCTCCCAGCCGCCAGTCTGATAGGTCTTGGCCTTTTGTGCGTGCTGCCGGATTTTATCTAATGTTATTATTTGAGGGCAGAAAGGAACCAAGCTGGTAGCTTTGAGAATACTGTCCAACCATCTCGTCCTCTGTCGTCCCCTTCTCCTTATGCCCTCCATCTTTCCCAACATCAGGGTCTTTTCCAGGGAGTCTTCTCTTCTCATGAGGTGGCCAAAGTATTGGAGCCTCAGCTTCACGATCTGAATGGATAGGTTTTATATTCTTGCAGTCCACGGGACTCTCAAGAGTCTCCTCCAGCACCATAATTCAAAAGCATCAATTCTTCGGCGATCAGCCTTCTTTATGGTCCAGCTCTCACTTCCATACATCAAATAAAAGTCTTAACTGGCCTTTATTCTTTATCTCTATCTATCTATATATTATAATAACAGTAAAATTTGGAGGTGTTCTGCATGCTTCTAGATCCGGCGCAGTCACTGGAATCCCCAGTGATGTCCCTGGTGAGGAGCACCGGCCACAAGCTATGGTGTCCCTGGGCAGATGTTGCTTCATCTGAAATATCAACTCTCACTGCCACCAACTCCAAAGCGGTTTTCTGTTCATGTTTGCATGACTAATTTGAACATTCCTTTATTGTGGGGAAGGGGGAGGAAAGGAACATTCCATTGTGATTCATAGGCAACCTGGCTGCAGGTGCAGAGAAATGAACTTCAGAATCTCAAAATGGAGAACATTAATAACACATATGTGCAGTGTGTGTGTGTGTGTGTGTGTGTGTGTGTGTGCCCAATGAAATAGTTTCCTCTTAATAAGGAAAGTCCCCTGGGAATATCCCTTCCCATAGACTTTTATTTATGCAAAATTCCTCAGGGGCTTATGAGTATTTGTTCCTAAGTTAAGAGCACAAAATACAGTTTTACGTGAGCCAAAATATAACAGAGTAGGGGGGTGGTTAAGGAGATCCCACTACGTGATTATCCTTTAGACTCTCCTGGAAAAGGAACATAAGAAATTTCTTGGCCATAAATCTCTGTCATATGGCTTGTGCCCAGACATTGCACATATCCTTGAAAAGCATAAGATTGAATTGGGGAGGAACTGGGTAACTTTTAAAGGGAATTAGTGTTTCTGATCCGCAAACTGACATTACAGAAGCAAATGAAATACGTGAAATGAAATAAGCAATATATGTGCAACTCAGTCATATGGGCAAGGTATTACTACTACTACTACTTTTTGCCCCAATCCCACCTTGTATAAGATAAACACAGTACCTCTCAAATGTATCATTGTTTTCTTCATTAAAGCCTTTTTCAACAGTCAACATTTATTGTTCTAGCAAACTGGATCCATTTCCTAATACTGAGCTTCTAGAAAGCCGCTGTTTGGGTCCCAGGTGTGTTTGGTTTCTTCAAACATTAACACACTGCTGAGAAATGAACCAGAAATTATGCTTACCACGACTCTAGGGAGCATGTATGGCTGTCCATGAAATTGGCATATTCAAAATAGAAAGATAGTAATACTGCCAAAAATAACATTCAGCACTTAACACATCTGTGGGCATTAGTCTCTGGGAAGGACACTAATAATTGTCAACCTAGATACCAACTGAATAAGCCATTAATGATTTGGTGCGCAGCTTCCCAATAAATGTATAGAATGTAAAAAGCAAAACATCATTGAAGCACTAGGATTCTTCTGGTACATTATGTTCCTTCCCCCTTACCAAGGTATTTGCAAATGAACACCATTGTGCTGGGATACAAGGATCCAAATCTCTCCTCTGATAAAATCTTAAGTCTTTCACATGCAATGCAGTGATCAGTGCTCTGCAAGAAGAAATGTGTCACAACCTCTGGTGCTTTTAAGTTGCATAACATCACAAGTTTTCCATGCTGATCATAGGAGCCAATTCCTAGCAGCCGAGGTCCCTTCGACCCTCCCCAATGTTGGTGGGCATTGCCATTCAAACAGTGTGGGCGCACCACATCATGTGACCGATTATGTTCCTCTCTTTTATAATGATTTCTATTTATTTTAAATCATATTGTTTAACAAACATTCCACCAAATTTCACCTCTTATACAATCTTCTTGGACTTCCATCAGCGCCTCTGTAGATCTTCCATATTTATAATTTCTTCTGCATTTCTTAAATTCATATTGCCTTTAATTATCACAACTAATCTTATCCTTTTTGTTCAATAGTGCAGTAATACAAATTATTCCCCTCACAAAACTTCCTGCAAACCTACAAATGTAATCCGGTCATCACAATTACTTTTCATATAGTCCATAAATTTACGCCAATCTTCCGTGAATCTCTGGTCCCGCCGGTTTCAAATTCTTCCCGTTAGTTTATTTAATTCTGCGTAGTCCATCAGTTTCATCCTCCAAGACCAATTATGTTCCTCAACCCCCAATATTTTATTTAAGTTGGCACCCTCGATGCTGATGTTTCAGCCCAAAATGCTTTTGAACCCTTCCAACATCTCTGGGTGCTCCAAGACTTTGTGTTCATGAGAGATCCTTTCTGTCCCTCTGGCCCTGTTCTACCGAGAACTGGCTTGGGGGAAATGCTTCTGTCATGGAGTTTCCACTTGAACCGCTACTGAAAGGTAAGTGGGGGCACTGAAAGGTTCTCCTAAATCCCATTTACACACTCGACTCCCTCAGCTTAAAGTGGGTCAAAAGCTCTCCTTCTGTGGCAGGGAAAGCTATTTATACGTTTTTGAAAGTTTAAACCCGCTCTGAAGTTGGATTAGCAATGGCAGATCCCTCACTAAACTATAGGCATCTAAACTAAGGATAGACAGCTGTTCTTAGCTGGGAATCCAGCTCTGAAATACACTTGATGTACATACATGGCTTCTTGGCTACCTCATGGATGCCCATCTGTTACGCTGGCACTGTGCTTGCTTAGGCGCTGGTCAGTCCTTTGCCCTTGGGTAATGCACAAAGCATTCCCTGGTGCCTAAGGCCAAGCAGTGTCACATGGCAGGAGATGTCTCCTTGAAGAAGCCTTCACATCTTTTCTTGGTGAATATGGCGAAAGCAATGCCTTCTTGCATTCCAGCCACACCTGCTCACGACAAATCACCAACATATAGGAGCAAACAAACAATAGAAGCTGTGGAATCCATGGAAACTCATGGCTGTCAACAATCGGACAGGTTCTGTTACCCTGCATTCTTGAAATACATATGATTACCAATGGCGATATTAACATTAAAGGGCCCGCCCTCGGTCAGGCACCGGGACCAGCAGGACAAATCAAATTTCAAAGGAGTGAATGCAGCTGACACTCAAGATATCACTTGTAGAGGCGGCTCAAGAAGAGAAGGAGGGAACCTATACCTAATAGCCCGTTTTGCATAGCAGGAAAAAATGGCTTTAGATTATCTAGGGAGAGATGAAAGAGAGCGAGCGGAATTAGCGCACCTTTAAAGGGAGAGAAGTGTTAGAGATGGATCTATTTTCATCATTTAGGACCTGATCCAAAGCCCAGCAAAGCTAACATATTTAGCGCTTTGAAGAAAATGACAACCTTGTATGCCCTCTTAAAATAGATACAGAGTGCTTAACGAAGACACTAACGGCAACCTCATGAACTCTATAAACAGAGAGATATAAAACAGGGTAGCTTTGTGTTTGGTGGCATTGTGGTGCACTATTGCACACCTGAGGGATGCGGGTGCTCCTGTGGGATAAACCACAGAGCCTAGGGCTTGCTGATCAGAAGGTCGGCGGTTCGAATCCCCACGACGGGGTGAGCTCCCGTTGCTCGGTCCCAGCTCCTGCCAACCTAGCAGTTCGAAAGCACGTCAAAGTGCAAGTAGATAAATAGGTACTGCTCCAGCGGGAAGGTAAACGGCGTTTCCGTGCGCTGCTCTGGTTCGCCAGAAGCGGCTTAGTCCTGCTGGCCACATGACCCGGAAGCTGTACGCCGGCTCCCTCGGCCAGTAAAGCGAGATGAGCGCCGCAACCCCAGAGTCGGCCACGAGTGGACCTAATGGTCAGGGGTCCCTTTACCTTTACCTTTATGTTTAGCTGGCCACATGACCTGGAAGCTGTACGCCGGCTCCCTCAGCCAATAAAGCGAGATGTGCGCCGCAACCCCAGAGTCAGTCACGACTGGACCTAATGGTCAGGGGTCCCTTTACCTTTACCTTTATTGCACACCAGCTGGATAGACATAGTCTTTCCTGCTGCATGCCGTGCCTTATTTTCTATCTGTTGCATTTAGGGATGGAGGAGGAAGTTGTTAGCATGCTTTTCATAATGGGACAACTGAACCTGGTGCTCCTGAACTTGCTTGCAGGTCAGGACACAATACCCCATCAGACTATGCACCATTATGCATTTTGGTATCATGGAGTTGGAAGGAATCCTGAGGGTCACCTAGTCCAATGCAGGAATCTCAACTAAAGCATCCATGACAGATGGCTACCCAACCTCTCTTTAGAAACCTGCAAGGAAGGAGAGTCCACAACCCTCCCAAGAGAGTCCATTCCACTGTCAAACTGCTCTTACAGTCAGGAAGTTATTCCTGTTGTTTAGTCAGAATCTCCTTTCTTGTAGCTTGAAGGCATTGGTTTGAGTCCTACCTTCTAGAGCAGGAAAAAAGATGCTTGCTCCATCTTCCATGTGACAGCCCTTTAGATACTAGAAGATGGAAATAACATCTCCTCTTTTCCAGGCCAAATACCCAGCTCCTTCAACCATACCTCATAAGGCTTGGTTTCCAGCCCTTTGATCATCTTAGTCGCCCTCCTCTGCACACATTCCAGCTTGTCAATATTCTTCTTAAATTGTGGCACCCAGAACTGGATACAATATTCCAGGTGTGGTCTGACCAAGGCAGAATTGTGTGGTACTATTACTTCCCTTGGTCTGGACACTATGCTCTTGGTCAGGTGGCTTCCACCACTCCTCCTCATCCAGCCAGTCTCTGACATCTGTGAAAGAGCCAAACTGTATGCAAGAAAGCTCTGAACATGTATTTGAGGACCCTTGAATAGGGAGGGAAGCGTCAATGTGAGCATTTGCTCAGACAGCGACTTCATGCAAGTTTTGCTTACATACTGCATTCAGCTCCCATGAAGCATGGTCTCAACAACTCAGTCTCAACAAGTGATCCACTGGGCAAGACATACCAGGTAAGAGCTGTGTAGCTCATCTGGGCTGACCCTCCACCAAGTCTGTGGAGATTATCTTCTTGCTCATAGTTTACTGCCAGCTCACTCCTGAAAATTAGACTGAATTTTGAGCTGAACCATCAGGGTTTTGAAGGCTCCAGCAGTGAATATCGAGATGAAAGTCTCTTGTCTCCTGTCTACCAGCTCCATCTGGTACGCAGGCTGAGACCCTACCTGCCTGTGGACTGTCTCGCCAGAGTGGTGCATGCTCTAGTTATCTCCCACTTGGACTACTGCAATGCACTCTACGTGGGGCTACCTTTGAAGGTGACCCAGAAACTGCAATTAATCCAGAATGCGGCAGCTAGACTGGTGACTGGGAGTGGCCGCCGGGACCACATAACACCGGTCCTGAGAGATCTGCATTGGCTCCCAGTACGTTTCCGAGCACAATTCAAAGTGTTGGTGCTGACCTTTAAAGCTCTAAACGGCCTCGGTCCTGTATACCTGAAGGAGCGTCTCCACCCCCATCGTTCAGCCCGGACACTGAGATCCAACACCGAGGGCCTTCTGGTGGTTCCCTCATTGCGAGAAGTGAGGTTACAGGGAACCAGACAGAGGGCCTTCTTGGTAGTGGCGCCCGCCCTGTGGAACGCCCTCCCTTCAGAT
The DNA here is from genome assembly GCF_964188315.1 of Podarcis muralis. Classification (NCBI taxonomy): domain Eukaryota; kingdom Metazoa; phylum Chordata; class Lepidosauria; order Squamata; family Lacertidae; genus Podarcis; species Podarcis muralis. The sequence continues at coordinate 92,075,537 of NC_135660.1, read as the reverse complement.
GTGAAGGAAATAAGCAGCTATCTTCTCTTTAAAAGACATCTGAAGGCAGCCCTGTTTAGGGAAGTTTTTAATATTTAATGCTATATTGTTTTTAACACTTGATTGGAAGCCGCTCAGAGTGGCTGGGGAAACTCAGCCAGATGGGTGGGGTGTAAATAATAAAAAATAATAAATAAATGCCTTTGCAGGCACTGCCACGTGACCCAGGTAAGGGAGGCTTCCTCAGGCAGCAAAATGGGACACCCTGCCCCCCACCCATTTCAACAACAGAGCTCAGTATCTGTTTAGGGAGATGTAGCAGAGCCTCTCTGATTATCAGTGCTGTTAGAGACAATACCTGAAATGTGAAAGCTCAATATTTAAATAAAGGTAAAGGGACCCCTGACAATTAAGTCCAGTCGTGAACGACTCTGGGGTTGTGGCGCTCATCTCACTTTAAAGGCCAAGGGAGCCGGTGTCTGTCTGCTTCCGCAATTAGTTGTTCCGGGTCATGTGGCCAGCATGACGAAGCCGCTTCTGGCGAAACCAGAGCAGTGCGCTGTTTACCTTCCCGCCAGTATGCTTCAATAAACGATGTCTGTGTAAACTTCAATACAAGCATTTATTCAACAGTTTGAAGCTACTAATAGTACTGGCTCTACTACTGGTGTTTCTTCCGACCTGAGCAGCCCAATCCTTTGCATTTTTACTCAAGAGTTTGCTCAGTAAGGCTTGATCTCAAAAACATGGGGGCCAGAACTCAGCAGCAGAGGATGCTTAAAGGTAAAGGTGAAGGGACCCCTGACCATTAGGTCCAGTCGTGACCGACTCTGGGGTTGCGGCGCTCATCTCGCTTTATTGGCCAAGGGAGCCAGCTTCCGGGTCACGTGGCCAGCATGACTAAGCCACTTCTGGCGAACCAGAGCAGCACACGGAAACACAGTTTAACTTCCCACTGGAGTGGTACCTATTTATCTACTTGACGTGCTTTCGAACTGCTAGGTTGGCAGGAGCAGGGACCGAGCAACGGGAGCTCACCCCGTTGCAGGTATTAGAACCACCAACCTTCTGATTGGCAAGTCCTAGGCTCTGTGGTTTAACCCACAGCGCCACCCGTGTCCAAGAGGATGCTTGGGGTGTAGCAAGTCCCAGGTTCAACCCTTCACCTTCATAGTTAAAAGCATCTCTTGCAGCATTAGAGATTTTGGAGTCTCACTTCTGCAGTAGACCAAGCGGCCTAGATCAATCAGTGGTCTGACTTGGTGGTAGGCAGAGTCTAATGGACACAAAGCTGGAGGCAGGCAGAGCATTCAATAGTCACATTTTCACGGGGTGGAGACCTGATCATAGTGATGTCTGCATTAATGCCCACTCTATTCAATCCAGCCCCAGCTTGGAAGGGGTACAACAGAAAGTGGTGGAAAGCAATCATTTCCCTCCCCACTGGACTCAAAAAGGGAGCGGAGTTACTTATGCCCTGTCTTAGATTTCCTGTATTTGTGGGGATGTTTGAGAAATGGGGGAGCTGGGATTCAATGAAGGCTACACCGTTTCTGAGCGCAATTTAACGTGTTGGTGCTGACCTTCAAAGCTCTAAACCACCTCAGTCCTGTACACGTGAAGGAGTGTCTCCACCCCCATCATTCAGCCTGGATGCTGAGGTCCAGCTCTGAGGGCCTTCTGGCAGTTCCCTCATTGTGAGAAGTGAGGTTACAGGGAACCAGGCAGAGGGCTTTCTCCGTAGTGATACCCACCCTGTAGAATGCCCTCCTGTCAGATGACAATGAAATGAACAACTGACGTTTAGAAGACATCTGAAGGCAGCCCTGTATAGGGAAGTTTTTAATGTTTGATGTTTTACTGTGTTCAATGTGTGCGGGTGGCGCTGTGGGTTAAACCACAGAGCCTAGGGCTTGCCGATCAGAAGGTCAGCGGTTCGAATCCACGCGACGAGGTGAGCTCCCGTTGCTCAGCCCCTGCTCCTGCCAACCTAGCAGTTTGAAAGCACGAAGTGCAAGTAGATAAATAGGTACCCTCCGGCGGGAAGGTAAATGGCGTTTCCATGCGCTGCTCTGGTTCGCCAGAAGTGGCTTAGTCATGCTGGCCACATGACCTGGAAGCTGTACGCCAGCTCCCTCGGCCAATAAAGCGAGATGAGCGCCGCAACCCCAGAGTCGGTCACGACTGGACCTAATGGTCAGGGGTCCCTTTACCTTTAAGCTGCCCAGAGGGGTTGGGGAAACCCAGTCAGGTGGGTGGCTTGTGATGATGATGCTCCTCTCCCAGGCTACCCATGTCCCATCCAGAATTTTACCCTGTTTAGGGGTGGAACTGTGGGCAGACCTCTGCTAAAGGAGCATCTTAGCTGACAGAGCCTTTGCACAGAGAATGGAGGCATCCCTGATGTTTTCAGAGATGGTGGATTTGCATTCTGGTGACATCAAGTCTTTCATCTCAACCCAATGCCCACCCGCCAATTACCTGGTGAGTGTAGAACCATTAACTATTTATTCAGCAGTTAACTATTCAAATACATGCTCCTCTGAGCAAGAAAACAACTGGTGTACAAAATGTGGCCAATGGAATATGATAATCAGAACATGCTAAGCAGGCAGTGTTAGAAAGGTACTGCTCTTTAGCATGGAAACGAGCCAGAGGTAATAAAACCACCATAAAAATGTCAATATGACATATGGCAAAGCATTGGCTTTTTATGACTACAACTTGTAATGAACTGGAAAACAACCCGAGCTGCCATTTTTACTTACGACTCTAGTTAAGTGGATCTTCAGCTTGCTTTAATAGGAAAGCAATTGATGGAAATGTGATTAATGTGAAAAAAGCCACATAGGAAGGTACATGCCTGTCTGTAGATCAACCCCCAATTAAAATAAAACTGAACTAGAAAGCGTTACGATGGCGGAAGTAATGTATGAATTTATCAAAGTGTGTTGTAACATTTCAGCATAGCTTTTGAACGGAGTGGCTGAAAACAAGTGTCACCCAAGTCTTTCCCGAAGTGATTATTTAATACTCTCCAGTTCTGAAGTTTAAAGCACCAGAGGAGGGGAAAACCCCTTTCAACATCTGTGTTCAAGAGAGCTGAGAGCCTGTGCACAGAGTGATTTAAGGTAGCAGTGTGGAAAGGATGACTGCTCACCTGGCAACCTCTTCCTTCACACTGCCAGCCCATTCATAAAGTCAGCTCTGGTGTGGCCAGACAATTCACCCATTTTGCCAAAGGAAAAGCAACAGTGGCCCCTTTTCTCTCCCCCCCCAACCCCCCCCCCCCCCCGTAATCTGGTTATGAGCCCATGGATTCTGATTCTGCATATGGCAGAAAATGTATTGCTTCATGGGATCGACAGAGGATTCTGGGTAAAGACACATCAATAACAGTACTGGTGTCACAAAGCTTTTCCTGGCTATTATCTCTCTCACTTTTCAAAAATTGCCTTAATTAGAACCGGCAAAGGCTGCATCTCTGACAATCTGTAGCAGTGTAAATATGTTACATTCAACTATTATTATTATTATTATTAAAGATGAGTTTTTAAAATGGAATTTTCAAGTTTATGCCAAAATCCTCATTTCCCCCGTATTTCATACCACTTCACAACGTGATTACAGATTCCACACTTTTAAAAACTGCAATATTTTGATGAATTTCTCACCTTGAGAAGGCTGAAAAGTACAAGACGGGGGGGGGGCAGTTTAGAAACACTTTGAACTTTTGACATTTGAGACCAAGTTCACAGGCCAGATTGACAAGGGATTTTTGTTTCAGCTACACTAATGCCACTTCTGTGACTGTAGTTCACCATACAGCAGACACTCCTTTATCCATTAGGAGATTCTGGTAACTTTTAGCAGAAACCTTGGCCTGAACAATACTATTTTTGTTAAAATAAATGAAGTCGCAGTCTGTTGTCCTGTATCATTAGTTCATGAAAATGTGTATCAAAATTTGGTAGAACACAAGCTGCATATACACTACAAATAATCCTGGGAAAGCATGTTCTCCTTCATGGAGAGCAAGTGTTGCGGTGGGGGCCGCCAGGACACTCCAAAGTTGGGGGCGGGCTAATTGACCATTGGCCACTGATGCGATTGGGGCTTCCCTTGTTGTTGGGAAGAAGTTAATGTTGCCATTTGTTGAGTGACAGCCAGAAATGCTAAAACTCCTTGCACGAGGCTAGGGCTTCCTCTTTTCGCCCGTCCCCCCTCCCTAGAATTAGGGTTGTTCGTTTTGACCTTGCTATGCCTGTCATGGGGTCGTCTGCTCTTGGGGCAGGGGCCCGGTAGGAATTTTGTCCATCTGGCTGTTTGGCTGGGGCCATTTGGTTTTTGCCTACTGTGTAGCAAATCGTCACAACTTGTAAGGTTGCGTTTGGCATTGGTTTATGGTTTGGTTGGTTGAGGGGCATGGATTGGCTGTGCCTGCCCCTCTAATGCTGCTGCTGCAAGGGATTCCGTTAAAGGAATTGGGGGCTAACTATTGCTTGTCTACTCTGTCAAGGGGGCTCGGGCCATAGCAATGAGCTCCTGGTTGCATTTGGGGTGAGGGCAGGTTCCCCGCTCCGTCGCTACCCCCAAGTGTATTCCCCTATTCTGACTTTCGCATCATGCGGAATGTCAATCTGTCCCCCATGGTGGGGGCAGATAGTCGCAACCAATGCCTAAGCAACCACTCACAAATTTGTATTTTAATAAAGTTGTGGCCAAAATTATGCCAAAAATCTTAAACAAAAAATTCTGTGTGATGTGTGAGTTATTGGGGTGGCCCTGGGGACCTCGACACACAACTGTAATTTATCCATCACATAGCTAAACCCCCAGCACTCTTAACAATATTCTTTGGGGGAAGTTATGTGCTTTAAGAGAATGGGGAGTCCGCTGCCACATTCTGCTTTTTTAAATTCAGTAGGAATAGTGGATACTGAGATCATATTCCCTGCTGTCCTGAGCCACATAGAGACAACACACACCTGAAAGTGTGGAGTGGAGTCAACTATTTGCAGTAATTCTAAGTGCAATCCTAACAGTTCAGTGGGATGTACTTGCTAGGAACTGTGCTTGAGACTGGCACATAAGCTTCCATCCCACACAAGTAAAATTCACCTAGATTTCATTAGCACTCGCCTTTAAGAATGGCCGATTGAATGGTGGAACTTATTTCTGAATAATCACACCCAGAATCAAGGCTGTATTCACTATCCCAGCTGGCACAGGGACGGGTTGCTGCTTATGGCTGCTCAAATTATGTCAATGACCAATAAATCAAATGAATACACAAATACATAATTTGCATCGGAAAACACCTGTCATTGGTACCTTCAAAGGCCTCTGCCAGATTATCAGGGGCAGGTGGCATCCGTAAGACTCGCCCTGAATCCGTCTTCTCACAAAACCTTTATGGTGTCCGTGTTAACACACAACCATCAAAGCAGAAGCGTTTATTGCATTTGTAGTAGAAATGTTTCAAATAACAGCTGTGGCACTTTAGGAATAGAAAACATATGCTCAGTAGATATTTCGCTGGGTCAACCCGAGGTGTGCCGCTACAATACGGGCGACAGACAGACCAAACCTACCTGGCAAAATTCAATCGTGGTTTCACCTTTGATTCACAGCACGTACCCTTTGCTCGTGTGGAAGCCGGATTGATTTCTCCAAATTGACACCACCATTTTGTAATCTTTAGAACATCTTCAGTGACAACCCCCAAGCCATGTAAACAAAAACTCCTTGGGCACCATTTTGTGTAAGCTTCATTGGAATGAATGAGAGACATGTCAGAGCATCGCCGTTCTCAAGTGTGTTCCCAAGATACAGGTACCCAGATATTGGTATCAAATCTAGTGATTTTGGGTATTCAGGTATCCAGAAAAGTTAAGGAGGAGATTCAAAATTAAATGGGAGTGCCCATGTCCAATGTATTTGGCAGTCTTACCAAGACTGCTGAGCAATCCAGGTGAGCAAAGAATTTGTAAGGTTTGTGGCAAGAAAGTTGGGGCAGCCAGCATCTACGTGGAAATACGTTCCTCTGAATTTAATGGGATTTAAACACATTAAACATGCTTATAATTTATATTTATTTATTTATAAAATTTATATCCCGCTCAAATTTAGACTATGCCTATTGCAGATAACGTGGAGGTACATGAAAATCCCTCGGCAATAATTAAGAAAGGCCCGATTCTTCAAACCATGAGCTGATACACAGGCAAAAAAAATTACACACCGATAATGGTAAAAAAGAACAGAGGCTGTGAATGGCAAATGCCGTCCTTCCATCACACATCAGTTTGCGTTCCATCATCCGTCATGCGAGGAGGATGGCAAAGTACCATCGTTTTTGTTTCATTTTTCGACCCACTTCCCATAGAACACCAATGCTCATCACTTCTTTTGGCGACTTTACCATTGAACACTCAGCACGCCTGCATTATCCTATGTGCAGCACTGGCATACCTGTGGTTAGGAATGACCATTTAAGAGAGGTGGCTATAATAGGTCACATTTCTAACCCCAAATCCTATTGCTCAGGGTTACCGTATTTTTCGCTCTATGGGACACACTTTTTCCCCTCCAAAAATTAAGGGGAAATGTGTGTGCCTCCTATGGAGCGAATGCAGGCTCCTTGGCTTCAGCGATAACAACACAAAGCCACCGAAGCGCAGAGGGAGCGCTCCCTTCACGCTCCTTGGCTTCGCGTTGCTTTCGCTGAAGCCTGGAGAGCGAGAGGGGTCGGTGCGCACCGACCCCTCTCGCTCTCCAGGCTTCAGGGATAGCTGCCTGAAGCCTTTGGAGTGCAGCGGGAACTTGTGCTGCGCTCCAAAGGCTTCGGGTTCCTTTTGCTGAAGCCGGGAAAGACTCTCCTGGCTTCAGCAGAGAGGGAGAGCTGCGCAGCGCCCCTTCAGCCAAGCGGGAGGAGAAATGGAAGGGGCTCCGTTTCTCCTGCCGCTTCGCTGAAGGGGCGCTGAGCAGAGAGGGGGAGAATTTTTTCCCCCTGTTCTCCCCCTCCTATGGTCTAGTGCGTCCTATGGTCCGGTGCATCCTACAGAGCGAAAAATACGGTAATTGGGTATCATGGAGGTGAGTAGAGATCTGCCTCCCTCTTCCCCTACCCTCTCTGGGGGCAACTATCTTGCGCAGCTTACTGATGGGTTTGTGCACAGGCCCTGGAACTGAGACGAGAAGAGCATGTGCACCTCTAGTGCGGTGGTGCCGATATAGCTTGGCTGTTTCGCCTCCCCATTTTGCATTAGTTTTATCTGAAGCTACAGTATTACCCGTGCGACAGAATCACACAGAAAGCGAGCACAGAGCTTTTGACGCCTGCTTAAAAATAACCCTAAGAGAGGTCACAACATGCTACAGACCTAAGTGAGGGAGTTGTGTCGCTAGTGGCATCGAGGGAGTCTGACATTTCACCCGGCACACAAAAATGAATCTCACATGGAGGAAACTGCACTTCCCCAGCAATTAAAAAAAATATATGTTGCATTGTTTGAATCCTAGAAAAATGCACTGTTTAGACAACAGATTTGCTACTCTGAGGAGGAGACTGGATGGATTCTCTGCATCACCTGAGTAATGGCTGCACACTTACTGTGCAAAAAAGGGTCTTCTGGAAATACTATCCATGCAGGGGGCATGATCTCAAATGTAAGCTCTCCTTCAGAAGTAAACTTAACCACTGTTGCATATTTGAATTTTGGCAGTTTGGTGAGTGAAATCAATAAGCACCAGCTATTTGTTTAAAGTCCCTTCTTGTTGGAAAATAATCTGTGATTTGTTGAACAATCTTGAGAACAAAGACAGAAAGAAACACAGAAAAGAAGAGGAGCAGAAAGCCATTGCAACAAACCAAACAAATATATGACATTCAAGATCCTAAATAAAGTACTGTTAAAAGCTATATTTCTTATATTTGAGAACCTAGCATCTATAACAACCTGGAAAAAAATCTTTATTTTTTGATCAAAAATATGTATAGAAATGCCTGTTTTTGAGACAAATATCATACATTTTTTTTCTTTTAAAAAATAAATTAAATATACATGTCTTCTGTTAAAACTCTATATAGATTTTAAAAGGTTTAGATCATTGGAAAATATGGTCCAGTTTTGCTGTATCCCCACCCCACCCCAAACTGAAATGAATTAAATAACAAAATGATTCCCCTTTCCCCTCCCTCCTCTCCCCCCATGCCCACAAGTGCATATTCAGCATATTCATAATTCCCTGGAGTCAATTTTTATTCTTCTTTTAAGAACCGTCTTTAACTTTGTTTTGTATTATCACTTGTCAGCTCAGAGGCACACCACTATAAATCTTGAAAAATCTGACAATCGCAGACGAGGGCAGCATAATGGGATTGTGTTTCTTCCTTCCTTTCGTGTTCACAAAAACCAGCATGATTATCCTTATTATAATTAAATATAAATATAGCGAGTTGTACAACATTGTCCTTTGCTTTTGGGGCAATTGGGGGAAAGGGGAGCCAAGTCCTTTAAAAGGAAGCCCCCCCCCCCCGGCCAAAGAGTGTCACCCATTCACAACTAGCTTGTTTATTGCTAACTATCAGGCAGCATTACACAACTTTAAATAGAACTCTCTCCCCTCTGGAAACGGCCACAGTGGCCTTTTTCGTCTTTTGCACTATCACTCAAATGCTTCTGTGTCTAAGTTCTGCTTTGCCATCGGACCTTCTCTGCGTGTGCCAAAGGACGCAGCCACACTGGCCTCGGGCTTCCACAGGTGGCTGAAGGGCAGAAGCAGCGACCGAGGTTGGGGGGTGGGCAGACAGGGTCAGGCCCAGCTTCCTTTCCCTCCTCCCTCTGGATTTTGCAACAGGAGTTTCCCGTTTTCCAGGGGCGCAAGCCTTTGCCTTTGACCTCTTGGGAATTCCTTCATTATTCCTTTGTCACAGTAACAACAAACGGCAACAGCAGCAACAACCACAAAACCCTTTCTCCGCGTTTCTCTGCAAAATCGCTTCTTCTTTTTTTGGGAATAATTGGTTTTGTTCAATTTGGTTTCTTTCCCCGCCCCACACCTTGCTGACTCAAAGAAGTCTGCATAGAGTGCACCGCAGGATAAACTCCGCGTAGCCTTTTAGCACTGGTAATGAATGTGCTGGTGTTGGTGAACTTTGCCTTCAATGTGTGAATGCGTGTGAGTGTGGATGTCCGTGTAAATCTTTGGGTACATTTTGGAAGCCATGTTTGGGGCCAGGGCAGACCCTTGGCTCAGCAGCTGCTGCTGTTGCTGCTGCTGCTGCTGCTGGGCTCCTACATATTCCTCGTAGTTTATGGAGGAGATGCAGTCTTTGTCGGGGACTTGCGGCACACAGACCCGGTCCCGGGGGTGCGGCCTGTGCATAGGCGCTGCCGCGGGAGGAGAGCATGGCTTCTTCTTCGTCTGGCACAGCCACAGAAGGATCGTTCCAAAGATGAAGACAGCTCCAGCCGGAATTCCAATGATCACTGGCCATGGAAGGCTGCTGGCAGAAGGAGCCACGGGAGGGCTGGGTGGCTTAGGATCTGGACGGGAACAGAAAGAGAGAGCAAGAGAGCAAAAAGGTTAATTAGAAGCAAGCCAGGGAGATTCAGATCAGATGCCAGGCACACAGAAGCTTGCACACGGTCTCCTGAATTTGTGTTTTACCTACATTGGCTCCCAGTATGTTTCCAAGCACAATTCAAAGTGCTGGTGCTGACCTTTAAAGCCCTAAATGGCCTCGGTCCTGTATACCTGAAGGAGCGTCTCCACCCACATCGTTCTACCCGGATACTGAGGTCCAGCTCCGAGGGCCTTCTGGCAGTTCCCTCACTGCAAGAAGCCAAGTTACAGGGAACCAGGCAGAGGGCCTTCTCGGTGGTGGCAGCCGCCCTGTGGAAGGCCCTCCCACCAGATGTCAAAGAGAACAACTACCACCAGACTTTTAGAAGACATCTGAAGGCAGCCCTCTTTAGGGAAGCTTTTAATGTTTGATGTAACACAGTATTTTAATATTTTTTTTGGAAGCCGCCCAGAGTGGCTGGGGAAGCCCAGCCAGATGGGCGGGGTATAAATAATATATTATTATTATTATTATTATTATTATTATTATTATTATTATTATTATTATTAATTTATTTGTCAGAGTGACACATAAAGATGGTTTCCTAACACCTGCGCTTGGTAATAAGGCAGCTCAGAGCAGATAGAGAAATGAAGCTCCTGTCAACAATGCCTTCTTCGCATCAACGCGCCAGGAGTTGGGACTTGGGCTATGCGACTTAGTTATGCACTTCAGCCTAGATGCAGCTCAACTGCAAAGGCTGGTTTTGTTCACCGCTGAATTCTGCTGCAATGCAAGAGTATCTGGGCCTGCAGTACACCAACCATTTCACCGGGGCTAAACTTTCGGTTAACATAGAAGGAGGGTCTCAATGATGCTTTTGCCATGTTATTGATAAATATGGGTCAGGGGGTAGCTGAATAAGGCAGAGTTGCTGCACCCCAATTCTGCCCCATCCCTCACCTCACCAGTCAAGACTCCACCAATCGCAACATTGCCGGAAAGGTCTGCCAGAGGAAGGAGTAATTTTTAAACCAGTAAGGGAGGGAGGAAGCCAGGAATGATATGAGGAAACAGTCACCCCTGCGTTCCTGATTTAAATCCTGGTAACTTATTAATTTGTACAGTGGTGCCCCGCAAGACGAATGCCTCGCAAGACAAAAAACTCGCAAGACGAAAGGGTTTTTTGTTTTTTGAGCTGCTTCGCAAGACGATTTTCCCTATGGGCTTGCTTTGCAAGACGCAAACGTCTTGCAAGTTTGTTTCCTTTTTCTTAACACCGTTAATACAGTTGCGACTTGACTTCGAGGAGCAACTCATAGAACGCGGTGTGGTAGCCTTTTTTGAGGTTTTAAAAGCTTTTTGAGGTTTTTGGAGCTTTTCCAAAACTTTCCCGACACCGTGCTTCGCAAGACGAAAAAAATCGCAAGACGACAAAACTCGCGGAACGGATTAATTTCGTCTTGCGAGGCACCACTGTATTGCTTTTCTCTTTTTTGTGAGTTTATTGATGAATTCATAAAATGAAGAGTTTTGGTTCTAAACTCGTCTGGCTATATATCACATTGACTGACTCCCCATCCTTCCCTAAGCCTGGAAGTTACTTCCCATCCTCCCTTTCTCAAATTCCAAATCACTTTTCCCCGAAGCCTCTTTTAATTAATAAATAGTGACACTTGGGTATTTGCTACGCGTTTGCACAATCAATAGAATAAAAAATGTGACAAGGAATATCCCATGTAACTGCTGTTGTGCCTGTGAGGACAAATTGAGGACTTTGTCAACTGGACAGATGGAAGAAAGCATGTTCTGCGATGTTTTTACCATTGCAACACCCAAGGGGTCATGTAGGAAGTTCAGTGTGTGTTATAGGCTCATGTATGTGGGTGTGTCCACCAAAAAAATTAAAAAGAGGGTATTAGAGCATAAAAGCTGCACTTGGTAATCATAGAATGTAGGTCCCTTTGGCGAAACACTTTACTGAATATGGACTTAAGTTTCGGACCCTACGAAGAACAAATTGAGAGGGTGGTTACTGGATTGGGTAGTCACCCTGAAGATCTTAATATGCCAGGTGGATTAAATGAAGAGTGAAACTGATCTCCTATACTATAGCTCATAGTGAATTTGTTTGCTATGTGCATAATGATGGGGTGTCAGTTATTTTAATAACTGGCTGTTGAGGATCTTTGAGTTATTGTATACAGTGGTACCTCGGATTACAGACGCTTCAGGTTATGTTTTCGGGTTGCGCACCACGCCGAACCCGGAAGTACCGGAACAGGTTACTTCCGGGTTTCGGGGCTCAAGCATGCGCAGAAGCACTAAATCGTGTGTTGCGCATGCACAGAAGCGCCGAATCGTGACCCGCGCATGCACAGACGCGGCACAGCGGGTTGTGAATGTGCCTCCCGCACGGATCACGTTCGTAACCCGAGGTTCCACTGTACTTTCTATGGCTAGAAGGTTAAGCACCCTGGAAGAAATAATCTTTACCTAGCAGTTTTAGAGCTGTGGGAGGATTTTCCATTGTGTTCAAAATTAACTATATTGCTGTGTTGCTTTGTGACTGATAACACCGTTGCAAAAAGGGCGGACTGGGAGGTAGCTCTGTGTCCTCCTCTGACAGTTCCAGGGGTCATAGAATCATAGAATCCTAGAGTTGGAAGAGACCACAAGGGCCATCGAGTCCAACCCCCTGCCAAGCAGGAAACACCATCAGAGCACTCCTGACATATGGTTGTCAAGCCTCTGCATAAAGACCTCCAAAGAAGGAGACTCCACCACACTCCTTGGCAGCAAATTCCACTGTCAAACAGCTCTTACTGTCAGGAAGTTCTTCCTAATGTTTAGGTGGAATCTTCTTTCTTGTAGTTTGGATCCATTGCTCCGTGTCCGCTTCTCTGGAGCAGCAGAAAACAACCTTTCTCCCTCCTCCCTCCTGACGGGTCCTTCGTCAGGCTTAATGATTTTAGGTGATGATTCATGGCAATGTCTTCGTAATGGTTTTTAGAATTAATAATAATCTTCAGATGTCTGTAATAGAACTTACCAAGTAGCTAACGCTGAGCAAGATATGCTTAGTATAATCTGTTGCAATTTTGGACTATATTCTTTTTATAATTCAAAGAACTTCTCTTTTTTATTTCTTGTGCTGAATTTAAATATATTGAATTTGGACTGCTATTTATTCCAGTTTTGAAATTGTTATACTGAAGTTATGGGTGAATGGTAAGGTTGTATAACACAGTGTTTCCCAACCGGTGTTCCGCGGCACACTACTGTGCCGTCAGACATTGGCTGGTGTGCCGTGGGAGGGAGGCGGGCGAGTCGGGCGGTGAGAGGCGGCGGCGGCGAGGATCCGCGTCGAGCCGGGGGCGGCTCCGCGGTGGTGGTGCCGAGCGGCGGGGCAGCGCGTGCAAAAGGGAGGAGCGCGAGACAGCGGAGGAGGAGGAGGCCGGCATGTCCGGGCAGCAGCAGCAACAACAGCAGCAGCAACTCCCGGCGACGGCTCCTCAAGCCCCGCCGCCGCCCCCTCCTCCGCCCGCTATCGCCGCCACCACCACAACAGCCGCCGCCGCCTCAGTTGCCGCCGTCCCTCAGTCCCTCGCTCTGCTGCCTCCTCCCACCCCCAAAGCTTGGAGGTTCCCCGGCAAGGGGGAGGGAAAAAACTTTCACTTTCGTGCGTCCCTCCCGGCGTGACGCTGCGCGCTGACGTCATGGGGCGGGGCTTTAATGGTGGTGTGCCGTGAGATTTTTTTTCAGTAAACAGGTGTGCCGTTGCCCAAAAAAGTTTGGGAAACACTGGTATAACATACTGGTTTTTTAAACAATATTTCGTACCTTATCTGAGGCACGAAACCACTATTATTGGTACAGGGTTTTGTGTTAAGATTACAAATGTTTATTCACTGAAGACGCCTTGTTGAAATGCACCTGGCTGGTCATCTAAGAAGAACTCACTTTCTTGGCATTTGAGCTATAAGCAGAATATGAGAGGGAATTCTTGATGCTTGTCTGTAGGGTATATTTCGTGGTGTTATGTACTGAAGTTCTCACCCTGGGCCAGCAGGGGGATACTGTAGATAGTTATGCAAATAAGGGATTGAAAGTGACGTTCAGTGATTGGATAGTTTTAGAAAATTGTTACAGTTACGTTGTACTGGAGCTCTATATAAGCAGGCTGACTGAACCCTTCAGTTCAGTTCTGTCCTGGCCTGTGAATAAACAAGAGCTGTTTGAAGAATCGCTGTGTCGTCTGATATGTTCACCCACATCTTAACACATGGAATATTAGAAATTATCTTCACGTTTCTGACCTACAGTTGAGTATTTTACCTTAGGTAAAGGTAAAGGTACCCCTGCCCATACGGGCCAGTCTTGCCAGACTCTAGGGTTGTGCGCTCATCTCACTCTATAGGCCGGGAGCCAGCGCTGTCCGCAGACACTTCCGGGTCACGTGGCCAGTGTGACAAGCTGCATCTGGCGAGCCAGCGCAGCACACGGAATGCCGTTTACCTTCCCGCTGGTAAGCAGTCCCTATTTATCTACTTGCACCCGGGGGTGCTTTTGAACTGCTAGGTTGGCAGGCGCTGGGACCGAACGACGGGAGTGCACCCCGCCGCGGGGATTCGAACCGCCGACCATGTGATCGGCAAGTCCTAGGCGCTGAGGTTTTACCCACAGCGCCACCCGCGTCCCCATTTCGTGGTGTTATGTACTGAAGTTCTCACCCTGGGCCAGCAGGGGGATACTGTAGATAGTTATGCAAATAAGGGATTGAAAGTGACGTTCGGTGATTGGATAGTTTTAGAAAATTGTTACAGCTCCGTTGTACTGGAGCTCTATATAAGCAGGCTGACTGAACCCTTCAGTTCAGTTCTGTCCTGGCCTGTGAATAAACAAGAGCTGTTTGAAGAATCGCTGTGTTCTCTGATATGTTCACCCACATCTTAACACATGGAATATTAGAAATTATCTTCACGTTTCTGACCTACAGTTGAGTATTTTACCTTAGCTTTGTCTTTTTGAAGTGGTGTTCTGTACAGGAGAGTGGAACTTTCTGTGTAGGCTTTGCCTTAGAACTCAGCCAGGCCATTTTAATGGCCACAACAATAAACTCCAGGAACGAATGAAGGACAGGCTAGTGCTCAATAAACAAGGGAATAACCTAGCACCTCACCTGGTAGCACTGTGAGAAATGCGCTTCGGAAGCTGTATCCCATGGTGTTTGCCCCTAGGCAGATGTACATTCCAGCATCCTCTTCCTTAGCCCTTGTGATCATGAGCTTGTTCAGGTAGGAGCCATCAGGACGGGACCAGACCTCTCCCGTAGGCAGCACCACAAACTTCTGCCCCCCAACATCGATGGTGGAGTTGTATTTGTTCTCAGTGCCATACTCCACTCTCTTCAGCCACTGAATGACAGGCTTGACGTCACTCCTCACCTTACACTGAAACGAGGTTGTCCCCCCATAGTCTACCGTTGTGTTGACAGGATGTGTCCCGGTAAGAATTGGCTTGGATCTTGTTCTCTCTGGAAGTAAGAACAAACCGGTTAGAGTCCACGACCAGAAGGAGGAGGAATATCAGGAAGAATGGAATAAATTTAATGATTATTTCGCTAAATCTGTTAAGTTAAATTAGCCGGAAATAGCTTCCAGAAATAGAATGGGCTTAGGATTGTATTTATGTTAAGTGATAAAATAATATGTTTAATACTATAAGGAGAAGATTTAAATATGTTAATGTTTAAGTTAAATTCTATAAAAGTTGGGAATTGGAAAACCGTTATAAGGACATGCAATGAAATTCAATCAAGGGGAAACAAGGAAGTCACTCTAAACTGTTATTTCTAATAAGGTTATGATTTATGTTTGTTATGTTTGGCATGTTTGTTTGTTTGTTTGTCTATAACATTGTAAAAACCAATAAATATTTTTTGGGGGGGAAAGGAAGTAAGAACAAACCAAACAACTTTTTTTAATGCATTCAGAAATATTCCTTCTGATGGACTATGACGGACTGTTAACAAAACTTTGGATTCCGCCTCACCTTTAGGCACAGTATGCTTCTAAGCTGCTTCACATATGCACTGAGCATGCAGACTATGGGGCTCCTTTACACGTGAGGGGTCATCTGACCAATCCCTCCTTCCTTCCTTCCTTCCTTCCTTCCTTCCTTCCTTCCTTCCTTCCTTCCTTTATAATGCTGTTAAATCAGCCACACTTCTATGTGGTCCATTACCAGCAAAATCCAACAGTGTCACATTTCACTTCAAAAGGGGAAACATCCCCAAAATGTGGGGAATGGTGAAAAGAGGTCAAAAGGTAAAATCACGAGAGTCAAACCTCTGCAAAACTCTTGGGAGTTGTTTAAAACCACAATGTTAGAAGCACAAGGGTCAAGAAAACGCCAGTGTGGTGAATGAGCAGTGTCAAAGTAGCTATAAGAGGCAAGAAGGCTTCTTTTAGAAAATGGAAACCTTTCTGTTTCTGTTTAGATTAGTTTGTTTTTTATTGTATTATGAAAAGCCTTAATAAAATCTTACTACTACTAATAGAAATCTAGTCTGAATGAGAACTAAAAGGAATGTAAATGTTGACAAAGGAAATGCAAGCAGACAATAAGGGATGCTTTAAAAAAAGAGAGAATACATTAGTAGCAGGAGACTGGCTACGGAGGCATTTGGACCTTTGGACGACAAGAGAGTCAAAGATGTGCTAAAGGAAGATAAGGAGATTACAGAGAGGATGAATGAATTCTTTGCAAGTCTTCACAGCGGAAGATACAGGTCAGATCCCTGTGGCTGAACTAATTTTCACAATAAGGGAGTCAGACAAATATTGGTGCTGAGACACAAAGTTCTGGCCTTGTTGACAAAAGCCAAACTGACAAATGACCAGGTCTGGATGGCATCCAGCTGATAGTGCTCAAAGAACTCAATTACGAAATTCCTGATCTTCTAACAAAAACATGCAACTTGTCTCTAAGATCAGCCTCCGCATCTGAGGACAGGAAAATGGTCAACATAACACCAGTTTTTTAAAAAAGGGTATCCAATGGAGGGGGGTGGGAGGCTGGCTGGAAATTGCAGGCCAGTTAGCTTAACATCCATCCTAGGAAAACTGGTGGGAAGTATTGTTAAAGATAAAACAACCAACCACATAGAAGAGCAAGCCTCAGAGAAACCAAAATGGTTCTGCTTCACGCCTTCCCCAAGTGCCTTGCACTGCGATAATGCCGCTTGCTTGCTTGCCTGAATGGAGGATGGAAAAGAATGTGCAGGAACCTGCTTTTTGCATGGCTGAAACGTGGCCTACAAAAGTACCGTATTTTTCGCTCTTTAGGACACACTTTTCCCCCTCCAAAAATTAAGGGGAAATGTGTGTGCGTCCTATGGAGCGAATGCAGGCTCCTTGGCTTCGGCGATAGCATAGCAAAGCCTCCAAAGCGCAGAGGGAGCGCTCCCTCCGCGCTCCGGAGGCTTCGCGTTGCTTTCGCTGAAGCCTGGAGAGCGAGAGGGGCCGGTGCGCACCGACCCCTCTCGCTCTCCAGGCTTCAGGGATAGCCACCTGAAGCCTCCGGAACGCAACGGGAGGTCCCACTGCGCTCCGGAGGCTTCGGGTTCCTTTTGCTGAAGCCAGGAGAGCAAGATTCTTCTGGCTTCAGCAGAGAGGGAGAGCTGCGCAGCGCCCCTTCAGCGAAGCGGGAGGAGAAATGGAAGGGGCTCCGTTTCTCTTGCTGCTTCGCTGAAGGGGCGCTGAGCAGAGAGGGGGAGATTTTTTTTTTCTTGTTCTCCCCCTTTAAGACAAGGTGCGTCCTATGGTCGGGTGCATCCTACACAGCAAAAAATACGGTAAGCATTTCCTCTGTTGCCCACTTATATTTGGTCTCTGGTCCTGCCCAGCCCTGCCAGGTGGCCCCTAAAAGGTTATCCATGCAGCCCTCAGGCTGTTAAAAGGTCCCCCATCCCTTCCGTAAATTATACTAACACGTTTGTGGCAGACACAAGCTGGAAAGAGTTAAATTTTGACAAGCAGGTGACAAGTGACCAGTAGCTTAGAGAGAAGGGTTAAGTGAGGAAATGGAGTAAATCCTGAACTACCCCTCAGCCTTCTACCAAAATATTAAGAAACCCTTCAAACCTTTATCTGCCTAAGTCTGGCAACTTTCATTCTTAGCCTGCCAAAGCTCATGAAAACAAAGGATATCTACATCTTTGGCTTGATAAAAGCCAAGATAAATGGGGGGCAGAAGAGAACTTGTTACAAGTGCTGCCTGGTTTTGATGAAGTAAAAATGCCGCCTCTGACATTAAGATGAGGCTTGATTCATTTCCATGTCTCTGCTCCCGGTTTTAATGTAAACACATGTTTTTATTGCCTCCACAGAGCTGCCTCTTCATCATTACCAGATGTCCAGCAGGTTTGTATACTCAACACAAAACAGAATCCTGCCACATGTGCTTTTCATTCACATTTTTACACAGAAAAAGAGTTATCATTGAGCAGATGATTCCCTTTGGATGTGGGAATTTCCACAGCAGAACTAATTTTATTACACCAAAAACCAAGGGGTACAAATCAGATCTATTAAATCAATGAGAGTGGTGGTGCTCACTTCAGTGGACCTACATAATGTCAAAGCAGACAATATAATGGCACTGCCATAAGGTCACATTGTGCATGGTACTGCAGGTTAGTTAGTAACTGTTATGTTCCATCCTAAGCAACACCTAGGAAAAGCACGTAGCAGATAGCAGATACCATGTGGCCCATTGGTTGTTGGACAGAACACCTGAGCTTTCCTCCTGCAGTCTCTCTTCTGGTATAATAATAATAATAGTCTTCTGAGTCAACATAGAGTAATGTTGTAACACCAGATCTTGATTTGGCACAGAAAACAAATGAGATGGAGGAGACAGTTCACAAAATCACAAGGGAAGGCAGTGATAGTGGCGACGTGGGAATGATCTAATCACCCACAAGCCTTACATTTTCAATAATTCAAGTGATGAGATTCTACCATTTCTCTTCAGTGACTTTTAGCTGCCCCAATTATTAGCATTTCTGTCACTGAGCCCAAAACACAAAGCACTGCCGATATGAAAAAGGAATGTTTTCCGGCGTTCCTTTACGTGATACAAACGTCAACACACAATTACCACCTCTTCAAATACTTTTCATTTTGACCAATATAGCTTTCTGTTGGAGTGGATCCCTACTCATCGACTCTCCTGACAGCAGAGTATCTGTTTAGGGTTAGCATATCTGTCCCAAGAGTTCTGCTGCTAAGATTTTGTAATCGTTTTATGGGTCCAAAATCAGGAACAGTTCCAGGCGTCCCAGGTCTTCCCAATTGCTTAGCCTCTTTTTACAGACTCGACCCGGTCAGATTGCTGTGAAAAGTTCTGATTAGCTTCGTCTACATTTCTGGTCTATATCTGAGCCAATAAAACTTATCTCTGTGCACACACCACCTCTCTAAATGTTGTTGGGTCCACTACAGTATTTACATCACAAAGAGGTGTAGAGTTTGGGGACAATCATTGTATGTGTTTCATTTCTGAGTCTTAAGCCTGGAAGCAAACCCATCTGATTTAAGTGGGACTTACAACCAGGTGAGGGTGCTTCAGTACTTACGTATCACTTCCACTTTGTAGGTAGCGTTGATTTCCCCAATTCTGTTGAATACCCGGCAGGTGTACTTCCCACTATCCTCTGGCTTCAGGTTCTTCAAATTCAGCGTCCACTTCTTCCTTTTGTTCTCACCCATCACCTGCGGCATAAGAGGCTTGTTGTCTTTTAACCAGCTGATGTCTGGTCGAGGATTCCCGCTAGCCATGCATTTCAAGCGAACTGAACTTCCGACAGGTCGGGCAATCACTCTCCTCCTCATTTTGGCCGGCTGAGTGAACCGAGGACGAGCTGCAAAGGCAAGCAAGGCATCAAGGGGGGGAAGAAAACTGCCAAAACGGTATGATGATGATGATGATGATGATAATGATAATGATGATGATGATGATGATGATGATGATTTATTTATACCCCGCCCATCTGGCTGAGTTTCCCCAGCCACTCTGGGCGGCTCCCAATCAAGTGTTAAAAACAATACAGCATTACATGTTAAAAACTTCCCTGAACAGGGCTGCCTTAAGATGTCTTCTGAATGTCAGGTAGTTGTTTATCTCTTTGACATCTGATGGGAGGGCGTTCCACAGGGCGTGTGCCACTACCGAGAAGGCCCTCTGTCTGGTTCCCTGTAGCCTCACTTCTCGCAGTGAGGGAACCACCAGAAGGCCCTCGACGCTGGATCTCAGTGTCTGGGCTGAACGATGGGGGTGGAGACGCTCCTTCAGGTATACAGGACCGAGGCCGTTTAGGGCTTTAAAGGTCAGCACCAACACTTTGAATCGTGCTCGGAAACGTACTGGGTATACAGTGAGTCAGAGGGTTATGCCCATGAGCAACGAAAGCCAAATCTTTAAGACACTAAGCTACACAGGTGATGCAGAGTCCATCATCGAGTACAGCATCCTACAAGCCTTACAGTTCTTTAGTGCTAACATTTGGGAAACCTTCCAAAACCATCAACACAAGGAAGAATCAGAAGCACACAGAACAACAGTATGAGATAGGTATTATTGTAATACATGTGCACATTGCATTTTACCAAGTTCCTGTTTATCGCAACTTCTTTCTCCTAACAAGAATTATAGGCCAAGTACCAGGCTTCCCATCAAGTACCAAACTTGCTTTGAAAAGCACTCAATTTGTCTGAGCTACCTCACAGAACCCTGTGTGTGGTTCTCAGAGAGAGAGAGAGAGAGAGAGAGAGAGAGAGAGAGAGAGAGAGAGGTTGTATCAAAGCTTTTTCAAAGAAAGCTAATAAAAACCCATGGACTACCTTTATCCTTTTCAAAAATCTATCTGTGATACTCCAGATCCATTTCAATCAGGGTTTAGGCCTGGTTTTGGTATGGGAAATTCCTTGATCACCCTGTATGATCAGCTCTGTTGGGAGAGAGACAGGAACCGTGTGCCCTTGTTAATTCTTCCTGATATCTAAGCAGCCTTCGATACCGTCGACCGCGGCATTCTTCTGAAGTGACTGCCCAAGCTGGGTTGGGTGGCACCAATCCAGTTCTACTTGGGTTATTTTCTGAGGGTGGTGCCATGAGTTTGTTTTTACCCCCCATGCTTCTTTAACACCTACATGAAACCAGTGAGTGGCGTCATCTGGAGTTGGAGAGTAAGTTGTCAACAATACACTGATGATATAGAGCTCTTCTTTGCACCTGCCATCTTATAACATAAGTGCTCTTAAAATTAAACACTCTGAATGTACTAATTTTAATTACTGAGAGATGTTGGTATGTGTGCATTCTATAAAGGTAAAGGTAAAGGACCCCTGGACGGTTAAGTCCAATCAAAGGCAATTATGAAATGCAGCGCTCATCTCGCTTCAGGCCG
Organism: Podarcis muralis; assembly: GCF_964188315.1. NCBI lineage: Eukaryota > Metazoa > Chordata > Lepidosauria > Squamata > Lacertidae > Podarcis > Podarcis muralis. The sequence goes on along the minus strand of NC_135660.1, from coordinate 92,054,514 downwards.
AGGGAGCTGGCGTTTGTCCACAGACAGCTTTCCAGGTCATGTGGCCAGCAGGACTAAACCGCTTCTGGCACAACGGAACACCATGACAGAAACCAGAGCACACAGAAATGCCGTTTACCTTCCAGCCACAGCGGTACCTATTTATCTACTTGCACTGGAGTGCTTTCATACTATTAGGTTGGCAGGAGCTGAGACAGAGCAACGGGAGCTCACTCTGTCATAGGGATTCGAACCACCAACCTTCCGATCGGCAAGCCCAAGAGGCTCAGTGGTTTAGACCACAGTGCCACCTGCTTCCCTACACATTGATACCTCACTGGATCACTTATTTTACAAAGATGGGCTGAAAAAATTAGAATGAATAGATCTTTTTCTGATCAACAAAGCAATCCATAGGTGTGTGCTGCAGGGAAAGGTGGACAGTGCCAAGTTCATTCCCATAGGGGCTTCTGGCAATTCAAACATGCAGCTGGGCAAATATAATATGCCTACATGCAGGGGGCGGATTGGAGACAGATATGCCCTCCTCCCAGCCATTCTTCCTTATCTTCAGGCCAAACAACAAAACAGAGTGTGGCGGCTCCTCTTTCCCAACACACAACGTGGAAACGGAAAGGATATGCGTAGCTCTCACTATGTGAGCAGGCTTTAAAGCGCAGACTTTCCCTCATAACCTCATCTCCATTCCGCCTCCTGTTCAGCCTGTCCATCTATTCTCACACACTGACCTCATATTTCGGATACATCTGATGGGGGAATCCAGCTCAAACATCTCCCTTATGTACATTGTACCTCCAGGAACATTTTTAGCCAGAGCAGCAAGTGTCCCCTTCTCCACCCCACCCTGACATTCTGGGTCTCGGCCACGTCAGGATATTTTATTTCAAACTCTTTCTTGCGCAGCACAGAAATGCTTTGCTCTCTGCTCATGGGCTTTCATGTGTAACCCAATGAACGGGAGTGACTCCGGCATTCAACGAGCTAGCAGACAGCTGGAGTGACAAGTGTGATATCCTAGCTCATTCTGTAGGGACTGGTGTGTAAATGTGTAGGTATTCCCCAGATCATCTCCCTGAAAGCGGGAGGCATCCCTTGCAGCGAAAACAATCACGCTCCGTGGGAGCTTCAAAAGACAACCCCGTTTGTCAGCAGAGCTATTAGATGTCTGAGCAACACCACACCAACCAATCTAGAAGGTAAAAATCCCAGCCCTGCTAAAGCAACTGTTAAGGAAAAGGTCCTTAAGGAAAAAGAGATCCAAACTGCTCACCCTCATGACTTACTCTCAGTCTAGCGCCATTCCTTTCACTTCTAGTCTATCAATCTACCTTGCCACACACGGGTGCCATTTTGAGGCATTTGCTCCTGCACCGATTCATTCAGATTTGCCATGTTGCTTTTATTGCAATTGCTACTACAGTGGTACCTCGGGTTACATACACTTCAGGTTACATACGCTTCAGGTTACAGACTCCGCTAACCCAGAAATAGTACCTCGGGTTAAGTACTTTGCTTGAGGATGAGAACAGAAATAATGCTCCGGCGGCGTGGCGGCAGCGGGAGGCCCCATTAGCTAAAGTGGTGCTTCAGGTTAAGAACAGTTAAGAACGGACCTCCGGAACGAATTAAGTACTTAACTCGAGGTACCACTGTACAGTTATCTGTATGCATTGTTGTGGTGTTTGCCCATTCTTTGGGGATACGTTTGTATTGGGGAGGAGAAAGGGTTAATAGGTTGACCAATAAGAAAGCCTGGGGCGGAGCCTACCTGATTTCGAGGCTCAGCCCAGAGGTTTTGACAGTTAGTTCGGTTGGTTCTTTTTTTTTGGGGGGGGGGGGAGATAGAGGAGTCAGAGTGAGTTAGAGACAGGGACAAGACTGAGAGGGAATAGAGTGACAGCGTTTCGAATATATTGTAAAACTTGTTTGTGTTTGAAATAAACTTTAATCTTCATTGTTAACTCTACCTGACTGAGACTCAATGCTTCACCGGGGAACCTTGGGGTTTTTTCCACAAAATTGGTGGCAGTGGAAGAATAAAGTAGTGGTGTACAGGTCAATAGTCCGTGAAACGACCGGGGGCTCTATACAAACGCCACAGTTGTGTGTGTGTGTGTGTGTGTGTGTGTGTGTGTGTTTGTGTGTGTGTGTCTTAAGCCTTTGCACGTCCAGAGAAACACTTGAACATGTTTATTTGATAGGCAAATACCTAAATGCAGTTGCTGTATCTGGGTACGCACTGATATTTTTTGCTAAGTGGCAATCTCAATACCCCCTGTTCACCACCAGGACTGTGGCACAAGGGGAAGGGAGTAACTCTTTCCCATGTGTTGCACATTGCAGTCCTACTGAAAATGGCTCTGTCTGAAGCTGCTGTTGCTGTCAAAAGAAGCTCCCCTCCCATGGCAAATAGCACAGAGAAAAAGGTTAGTCCCAGCCCCATATCCCTTGCCCTGATCCCAATGAGTGCTATTGAACAACAACAAATATGCATTCTGGAGCCAAACTAAGCGACACGTGGAAATATTGTGGTTTGCCTAAAGCCACTCAGCAAGATTCTTCCCTAAACTTTTAAGGTGGGTTTCCAATGTCCAAACCCAACCATTTAGCCACTGGGTACACTGTCAAGGCAGTGTAGAAGTGGTGCCATTTCCCAACATTTCTGAGATGCTTAATCTACCATCTAAAACTTGGGAGAGCACCAGGAAAGATAGATTAGGAAGCATGCTAAGTCAGCACGCCTTTCATGATTCTGTCCATTATCTTGCTGAGTATGACTACAACCTACCAAACAACTCTGGGGTGCACAATTCTGAAACATTTCTAGGCTTAAAAAGGTAAAGGGACCCCTGATCATTAGGTCCAGTCGTGGCCGACTCTGGGGTTGCGGCGCTCATCTCGCTTTATAGGCCGAGGGAGCCGGCGTACAGCTTCCGGGTCATGTGGCCAGCAGGACTAAGCCGCTTCTGGCGAACCAGAGCAGTGCATGGAAACGCCGTTTACCTTCCCGCTGGAGCGGTACCTATTTATCTACTTGCACTTTGACGTGCTTTCGAACTGCTAGGTTGGCAGGAGAAGGGACTGAGCAACGGGAGCTCACCCCGTCACGGGGATTCAAACCGCCAACCTTCTGATCGGCAAGTCCTAGGCTCGGTGGTTTAACCCATAGCGCCACGCGCTTAAGTCTAATTATAAAGGCAGTGATAGAGTTTACATGCATGACCTGGAAGTCAACTAGAAAGGGAAGAGATGGAAATTACCACATGTCTCACCAATATTTGCAGTCCCTAATGGGTTTTTTTGGGGGGGGGTGAGTCTACATTGGTTTATCCTGCATGCTTGTTCCTTATGTTATCTTCTTTCCTTCAAAGTAACTCTAAAAACCCAGGCTTTATGATAAAGCTACAATTCAGTGGTACCTCGGGTTACATACGCTTCAGGTTGCATACGCTTCAGGTTACAGACTCCGCTAACCCAGAAATATTACCTCGGGTTAAGAACTTTGCTTCAGGATGAGAACAAAAATCGCAGCGGCAGCAGGAGGCCCCATTAGCTAAAGTGGTGCTTCAGGTTAAGAACAGTTTCAGGTTAAGAACAGACCCCCAGGATGAATTAAGTTCTTAACCCGAGGTACCACTGTACAATGAAATCCCGAGAACAGGTAACTCTGAAAAAGCTAACTTTGCTGGCTTGCTTAGTGTTGCCCCCAATATGTAATCCATAGTCTGTAGTTTGCCATCCTCTCCTCATTTCTGCCCCAGGCATTTAGTTTAGTCAAGTTTAAGGTGCTGGTTTTAACCTTTAAAGCCCTATACAGCCTAGGACCCTAATATCTACGGGACTGCCTCTCCTGGTATGTCCCACGGAGGACTTTACGGTCTTCAAATAAAAGCATCTTGGAGACCCCAGGCCACAGGGAGGTTAGGCTGGCCTCAACCAGAGCCAGGGCTTTCTCGGCTGTGGCTCCGATCTGGTGGAACGCTCTGTCACAAGAGACTAGGGCCCTGCGGGACTTGACATCTTTCCGCAGGGCCTGCAAGACAGAGCTGTTCCACCAGGTCTTTGGCCAAGGCACAGTCTGACCCCCTCTCTCCTCCTGTAATCCTCATAGAACTCTAGCCCAATGGTTGCCATTAATTTGATTCTGAATTGATTCTAGAATGTATTTCAATTAACTGACTGTGATTTTATGTAAACTGTGTTATTTTTACTGTTGTTAGCTGTTCTGAGCCTGGCTTTGGCTGGGGAGGGTAGGATATATATAAAATAGTAGTAGTAGTAGTAGTAGTAGTAGTAGTAGTAGTAGTAGTAGTCATCTTGCTCACAACAATCAGAAAGGAAAGCAATACTTTTGAGTGTTCTCTCTCTCTCTCTCTCTCTCTCTCTCTCTCTCTCTCTCTGAAATAGGTAAAGTGATTACCTGCCTCACCTAAGCTGCTCTCCATTTCTCTGTATGTTACACTGAAGCCAGATCAAACAGTTGTGAAATTTCTCCCCCAGGAAAAAAAATGGAATGCAAATTAGGGGGTGGGGAAAAGAAAGGATGCCAAGTTAACAAAGGAGAAAGAAAGAAAGAAAGAAAGAAAGAAAGAAAGAAAGAAAGAAAGGCAATGAAAGGGGGAGTTATCTTCCTTTTCTGTAAACACCTGCTCCAAAATCTGTATAATTTGCTGACGCTTTGCTAGCTAGACCAAAAGGGTCAAAGGATTTTTGTACAAAGCACCTCGTATTTCATGTTCTTTTTTTTCAAGTGTTCCACTACACATCCCTGGGAATTTGCTTTGTAATCCAGAATGCGAAAGCCAGGCTGGTGACTGGGAGTGGTTGCCGGGACCATATACCGTATTTTTCGCTCTATAAGACGCACCAGACCACAAGACGTACCTAGTTTTGGGAGGAGGAAAACAAGAAAAAAAAATATTCTGAATCTCAGAAGCCAGAACAGCAAGAGGGATCGCTGTGCAGTGAAAGCAGCAATCCCTCTTGCTGTTCTGGCTTCTGGGATAGCTGCACAGCCTGCATTTGCTCTGTAAGACGCGCACACATTTCCCCTTACTTTTTAAGAGGGAAAAAGTGAGTCTTATAGAGCAAAAAATACGGTAACACCGGTCCTAAAGGATCTCCACTGGCTCACAGTATGTTTCCGAGCACAAGTCAAAGTGTTGGTGCTGACCTAAATGGCCTTGGCCCAGTGTACCTGAAGGAGCGTCTTCACCCCCATTGTTCAGCCCAGATCATGGGAAGCCAAATAATTTAAACAACTAAAAGATGCCGTGTGCTAACATGGTATGCCATATGCGTTTCCTGACTAGCTGTTAAATCCCTGTATATAAGCAGAATATCTGACAAAAGCAAAAGATAACATTTAGAAATACAAAGTTGTGATTGTTTTTCTAGTTCAGAGTAGCATTATTACATTTTATTCCATTGGTGATTGCTCATGCCATGACTTGACTTTATAAAATCTGTTGTGCTATTTTAAAAACAAGTGTTTCTAAGAGAAAACAGACAGCAAACACAGATGTTACATTGCGGAGCGTGTGGCGGTTCTTAGTTATCTGCAAAACCAGCTGGAGGATTTCCACTTTGCAATAGTGTCTCTCATATTTTTGTGTTGTTTTTGTGTGTGTGTGTGGAAAACTCATCTGTCAGTTTGAACTGTAGCAGGTATTGATTGCACACCAATTTAAACAATTACTCAGCTTAGGTAAATAGTCTTGATGTATTTGTCCCTCTGTGTTTACCTTGCTACTGCAGTGCATCATGGGTTAGAAACTTCAAGGTTGTTTAAAGAGTCGATTAAACAAGACACAGAGGTGAACTGATGTTAGAGGTTAAAGTGTCACGAAAATACAGATAGAAAGAAGGATCACCCTATTGCAACAACACAGATATTTTGGCAAGAAGAGTTTGAAATATGAGAATGCAGATTCTGCCAAAATACAAGTTGCGAGCCGTTAAAATGGTCAGACATTACAATGGCCACCCGAACTGTCAAAAGGAAGATTAGCATCAGCTACCGTATTTTTCGCCCTATAGAGCGCACCGGCCCATAGGGCGCACCTAGTTTTTTTTGGGGGGGGGAGAATAAAGAAAAAAAATTATTTCCCCCCCAGGCGCGGGGCTGGGGAAGCCCGAGCTTCCCCCGACCCCAGCCCCCAGAACAGGCTGCTATCCGCAAGCCTTGGGAGCCCGGCAGGAACTCCCCCCGGTCTCCCCAGGCTTGCGGATATCTGCCCGAAGCCCGGGGCACGCTCCGCTGCGCTCCCCAGGTTTCAGGCTGCAGGCTGTTGTCCGCAAGCCTTGGGAGCCCGGCGGTGCGCACCGGCCCCTCTCGCTCTCCAGGCTTCAGCGAAAGCCTGCATTCGCCCCATAGGACGCGCACACATTTCCCCTTCATTTTTGGAGGGGGGAAAGTGCGTCCTATAGGGCGAAAAATACGGTAATTATTTACAATAATAAATCTTAACTACATTTAAAAAACCATCAGTCGAAGTCTATTTGGCTGCAATATGTGTTTGTTCCACAGGAATAATATCTTGCCAGCGAAGTCCCTGTTAACTGGAATTATGTTCCGTCTTCTTATCCTCTAGCCATAACATAGCTAGTAAAATTGAATGTGTCTTTGCTTACCCCAGAGCTTTCCAGAATGATCTTCAGATTCACTATTGGGAACTTCAGGCGCTAGACTCTCTCTTCCTGAACTTGCATCATCTAGATTCAACGACAGGGAAAGGAGGAACAGTTTAAAACATCATAAAGCAGCATCTGAACTGGAACGCAGCTGTGCTTTTGCAGGAACTGAATTAAATGGCACATTCCAACACGCTGAATATGTTTTTGGTACCTGCTGCCAGTTCAGTTTCTTTCCTGTTTTTTTAGCTTTTCAGCTGGCTACTAACATGATGGGAGATTAATTAATGCTTCCATTAATAGCGAACCAAAGCCCTTTTGTTTATGTTTACCGACTGGCGTTCCCAAGGAGGAGATGGAACTGTTTTACACTCCTTGCAAATGATGGCATAAATCAAAATTATAGCTGAGGAGGCAACTGAGACTTCTGGGAACTGGCCATGTTGGAGGCAACATTTCACAGAATTCAGAAAAATCCAGGAAGTGAAAAACTGCTTTATTTATTTTGAAGCTTACACGGTGCCTTTCTATAAATCTGTGCTGATTTGGGCCAATGAAACCGTTTGGGAGACCAGCAGTGGGGAAAAGCTGTGGTGAGGGGGAAAGCATCAGTGCTGAATGTTACTTTATTAAGGACAAAGCAGATGTTGTTGTGCTTATGAGTATTAGACAAGGTGTGGGGAGACCTCGCTTCGAATCCTTGCTCAGACATAAAACTCTCTCGGTGACCCTTGGCCACTTCACCACCTTTCAGCTTGACCTACCGTATTTTTCGCTCCATAAGATGCACTTTTTCCCTCCTAAAAAGTAAGGGGAGATGTGAGTGCGTCTTATGGAGTGAATGGCGCTGCGCAGAGAGGTAGAGCTGCGCAGCGCCCCTTCAGCGAAGCGGGAGGAGGAACGGAGCCCCTTCTGTTCCTCCTCCCGCTTCTCTGATGGGGCGCTGCGCAGCTCTCCCTCTCTGCGCAGCGCCTGTCCTGGAAGCCGGAGGAGGAACAGAAGGGTCTCCTTCTGTTCCTTCTCCAGCTTTGCTGAAGGGGCGCTGTGCAGTTCTCCCTCTCAGCGATGCGCCGTCCTGGCTTCTGCCTTAGCCGTGTGCGGCCTCTTCGGGCAAGGGGAGCCTTCATCCCGCTGCCCTGAAGAGGCTTGGCGCGGTTATCCCAGAAGCCAGAACAGCCACACGGTATCCCAGAAGCCAGATCCCTCTTGCTGTTCTGGCTTCTGGGATTCAGAATAATTTTTTCTTGTTTTCCTCCTCCCAAAACTAGGTGCGCCTTATGGTCTGGTGCATCTTTTGGAGTGAAAAATACAGTATTTCACAAGTGGTTGGGAGGATAACGTGGGGAACCATGTGTGTTACTTTGAGCTCCCCAGAAAAGGCAGGATGTGCATGTAATAAATTACTATCCTTATGCATAAAAGAAAGAAAGCACCACCCCATTGTTGCTGTCCCCCTGCTCCGTTCCATCTTGGTAAGGGGGGTGGCTGCTACTGTTTTTAGGCCATCTCTGTGGCACCAACACAGACATGCCGGCTGCTCCTGAGCCTAGTGAGCTGACTAGGTAACTGCTGCCTCAGTCTACCCTTCTGTATGTCCCATGCAAGGGCAACTCTGAAAAGACCTGCATCTTGTACTTTGTCCTTCTAAAATCAGGCTGCAGAGGAGGTTCTAAAAGGAAGAACACGCAACCAGGTGCATCCCACATCAAAGATACAATGGCCCAGTGTTCTTGAGGATGCTCTGGAAAACGCTCTCAACACAGAACAGCAGAGTTCTGCCTACTTCACTTCTCAAAACTGGAAATTGCTTGCAGATTTTACCATTGAAAGTTTCTGCAACTCAAAAAGAAATTTATAAGGAACCATTCGGGGTGTATTCGGAGCTATTTGTTACAGGTAGCTAGTAGCAAAGCAAAGCGACATATGGCAACAATATACTGGAAACGAGGATTTTGAAAACGCAGCGCCGAGCCCTGAAATCCTACAGGGGAAGACAGTAAAAAGATCCATTAAATGCCCACAGGACTTCCTTGCAGATTTTAAGCAGAGGTTTTGTCAATTAGAACTTAATCCTGCCCAGCCCTGTATAGCAAGGCTGGACTCCCCTCTTTTGTCTCCAGCCTCATGTTACAGTATGCCCACCAGAGTGCAGCCCCCTCCCGCCCCCAACTCCACTCATGCACACCAACTAATTGGCATTCTCAGCTGCACTTGACAGGCTGCCAAGCCTTTCATGTGAACCAAATTGCTGTGAATGCGCCAGATCCTTTGAAGATCGCTGCTCGTTATCCAGCCAAATCCTCAAACTGTGGAGCTGCATGCAAGAATCAGGAAAGCTCTCCCCCCAAAAATAAAAAGTTTGAAGGATGGGCGTGGGTGAATTAAAAATGCAGATAAGGTGAATATATTGAACAGAAGGGTTTTAGAAAACATCGTGGCCAGCATTTGGTGGAGTGGGGGAGGGATTGTGCCAGAGGTGACTGCTGAAATGTAGAGAAGGTGAACACTGTTGCTGCGTAAAAATAAAGAAATCTACAATCTAATTTTTATGCTCATTTACAGGGTGGATGATTTTAAATCACTGCAAGAAGGGAATGAAATCAATTTTGATTTTGCAGCACTGTATACGGACAATTACACATATTTATTGGTTACAGTAGCAACTGAAACATAATCAGTTTGCATGGAGTAGACTTTTGCACTACATAATTGGATCAGCTTAAAGACAAGGGAGCAGTTGTCAAATTCATGGATTTATCTGTGCCTGTATGACAAGCAAGATGACTTCCTTGAAATCCCCGGAACGTTTCAGAAGGTGCTCGTAGTTATTGAGAAGTGTGGTGTTTCTCCATGAAAGTAAATTTCCACACTGTTCTGTTAGTAGAGTTATCATAATAGATTCCTAGGAAAAGGAACTCAATGCAAATCTCAGTCAAGTAGTTTGGGGTTTTTAAATTGGAATAAATGATTGTGGAGGTGGGATCAGCTGATTGTTCTGATAAAATACAACACTGTGTTTCCTGGATCCTACTTGTCAGCCTGGGAAGGAAAACTCTGATCCCTAAACCTCTGCTGCTTTGTGGCTATACTCATTCGTGAGAAAGTCTTTGGGAGAAGAAGAGGCTAAGGAGTAAGCCCATCTCAAATCTGGAGTCCCTAAGGTGATTGGATGGCTCCTTGTACGTCTCCTTCTAGAAACTTTTTCAGCCAAGCTGGTGTCAAACGCATCACTCTGATTTCCTTGGGACCACATCGGCAAGGCCGAGAAGGGGGTGGTCTTGTCTTCTGGGCAGCCCAGGACCTCCATACACACTGCCTAGATCTGTGCCCCAGGGAGGTCACTTTGGTGCTGCTAACACAGCAGTTTGACTTCATCCCTGGAGGAACACCCCATTCTCTTGGGACAGGCAGATCCAGCAACAACAACCACCTGTGATGGCTTAGGTCTCATAGGAAACCACAGTAAATACCGTGTGCACTAGGGCTAAATAATGAAGTGAATCATGGCGATTTGGAGTGAGTTTATCCTTATCCATGTCAAGCCATTAAGTCAACAAAGCACCCCAAGTTAGATCAAAGTTCCCACAAAGCTTGGTGTTGCTCTGTTTTTCTATCCACGATCTCCTTATGTTTCTCTACTGTAGTTCCATGGGCCTTTTCAAGAAAACAAGGTAGACTCAGAAGGCTAGGCCTAGAGAGCACAACAACTCGTCCTGGTAGATACTGCCCCTATGAGGCAGTTATGGGGACTAAGGTCCCTACTTTCCCACAGCTGTCTTAAGTTTCCTCCTCCCCTGGGTCCTTCCCTAGCAATCTGAGACTATGCCGCCATGCCTGCCTTTGCCCCGCCCTCTTCATACCTCTGCGGGTTCTGGGAGACATGGGGGGAGGAGGGGAGCTGGTCACAGCAGGAAAGGGAGACCCCCCCCAGCTTCTTCACCAGCCTGATTCATCCCTTCCTCTTGCTCCCCCTGCTTTCCAGCCTCCACCTTTTGCCTCTGCTTCTGCTCCTCCCTCTGGCACAGACTCCTCCTGCTCACAAAACCTGGTTACTTCTACAGCTTCCGACACCTCCTCCTCCCAGTCCTCTCCATCTTCTCCCTCTGACCATCCGCCGTCGTCCCACCACCAACCTCCGAGCTCTGAGCCTTCTTCCCTTGAGGGCTCCCCAGCTGGCGTCTCCCACCACTACTCGGAAGCCAGCCAGTCAATGACATCATGTGGAACGAGAGGCGGAGGAAGAATGAGGCAAAGGCTAATATCTCCACATATTTGATAGAAAACAACAAAAAGGCCATCCCAAAGGAGCAGCTCTCTGCCATCAAGAGACCTAGTGTTGTTTAAAGTATTTCCCTAAACATTTTTAGTGGTCTTCCTTTCATGTGAAAAGTGTGTGAAATCAGGGTGCACCCTCCCTCAGTTTTTTAAATCTTTTTTTAAGGAAACATAGTAGGGAATTCCATGTGCATTACACATTGCGTGAAATAATGCCAATCCAACTCACGACGACATCATTTTATAAAGCTGCCTCATGCTTTCCCCAAACATCATTCTTCCCATCCTCAACCCACAAAGTTAAAGAGCTCTAAAACAAATTAAGCCTTCTCTATTGGGCAAATACTCTGGCTTATTCCGAGCCACTTGAAGCCCTTCACAGTTTAAAGCAGCACAGTAAATCAGAAATTATGAGTCTTCATGCATGCATTTTCCAAACCACAGCTACTACCACTTTCCCCCAGGAACTTGAAAAGATGCTGTTGCTAATATCCATCTAATTAAACTTGCTGCCTATCCTTCACTCCCTTGCTATCAAACTGAATGTTCACTTGGATGTAAATGCAAATGTGCATTCTAATCCCTATCAAGATAAACACCTGGACAGGGCCGTCTTTAGCATATGCATATGGGGTGCAAAGATCCACCCAGCGCCCCCAAATTTAGTTTAGCTGTCCCCAGATTTTTTAGGGAGGGGGGTGAACTCCCCCCAAAAAAGCTCAAGTTGTTCACTTTGGGGGGGGGATTGCTCACCTGTAACAACGACACAGCGGAAATAACTGCTTTTGTTTCCTGACTCGTCAGGAATATTTGACGCTACGGAGTAGCAGAGTGAAGGAAGAGGGGGGGAGGGGACTTTCGCTCCATTGCTTTTCACTGCCACCAGTCGAGAGAGACCGCTATACAGTAGGTATACATTTGGCGCCCCCCAGAATTTGGCGCCCAGGTGCACTGCACCCCTTGCGCCCCTGGGTAAAGATGGCCCTGCACCTGGATGCGCACCCCAGTGTTCCACTGAAAGCAAAGTATCGCAGATAAGACCGAATCTGTGGTTAAATCTGCATTTAGATGCACAACTGGTTGGGCCCACAGAAAGCCCAACAATACAGACCAATCTAGTGAGTTATATGCACGCAGAAGAAGGTGGCTAGCCGTGTGCAAAGCTCCTGAGATGGTTTCAGTGAGAAAGATCTGGGTGTGGGAACTGGTAAGAGGTATACGAAAGGGATGGGGAAAGGGGCTATTACATGGTAGGAACAAAATGCACAAGAGCAAACATTCACACTTGCATGTTTTCATTACTCATTTTGGCAGCTGGGATAATGGGATGTGTTTTCAGGGTGGTATCTCAAGAGATTCCACTGATGCCCTGATTGAAACTGATGCAATTGCCACAGTTGAGACGCCTAGATCCTAGAACTTGAAGAAAAACAAACAGAGCAGATCAACCGATGTGAAGTGCTGCAATAACTTTGTGCTTAACATTCAGAAACCATGTTTGCAGAATTGGTTGTTTCCCTAATATTAAGTTAATTGAGGTGTTTGCTTGTTTTTGGTTTGAGGCTCACGTTATATTTTCTAGTGCACTCTCTGTAGTTGGTTTCTAGTTCTTCTGCCTTTGAATTTCATCAAGTTTATTGCAAAACAAAGAATGGCAGATTTAGCTGCAAATGCAGGCCTTACAGAAAGGCAAACCAGCTGTCCTTTCTGGCTAGCAACAAACTTTCCATAGCTTTAGTGGCAGTATAATGGAGGCACCAGCTTGTTCATTGCTTCTCCTTTTTTGCTATAGCTGAGAGGAGATTTTTCTCCCTTGAATTCCAAGTAGTCACAAAGAACCCTGCTAGGAAAAGCAATAAAATTCTGCTAAATAGATAAATTTTGACTTCCACTGAAAACTAACAGGAGGAAAGCAAAGACTCCAGAATACCCTGAGGACAAAGCTTAATACGCCAGAATTAACATTACAAAATCGATATATCTTAGTTGAATCCCATGTGCAAATTAGAAGAGAAATGGGGGGGATTTGAGAGGACATTAGAAATCCCTGTCCTTGTTGAAAGAATGTGTGTTGGGGAGGTAAGGGTTAATCAGATCCTTCTCCTTGCCTCAAATCCTCCTACAGCCATACTTTCTACGGAAAAGGCAACAGATGAATTGCCTGGAATCATCTGGTGGATTGCTTGGCTTGGTCTTAGAGCAACTGTGCTGATGTTATGTACTGTACTTCATATGTGAACATCCTAGTCCATCCACATCTTAGACCTCAGCTAGCTAAGCATCTTCAACTGGCCTTGTATCCATAAGAAATCGATGTGTACTCATCTCCGGTGAGGCAGGAGAGAAGGCAAGCAGGTGGTTAACTTCTCCGGTAGTAGTGTATGGGCCAGGTGTCTAAAAATGGGGTGGTCATTACCATCTGAGATGAACAGATGATGTCAACTTGGAGGAACATATTAAAATTATCAAGTCTTGTTGGCCGTCAATAAGGAGTAGCTTTAAGATGGTGCTGACATTTAGAGGTCTACGTATTTGGAAGGCAGGATAATGACTGGAGTAGCACTATTGATTTACAACAGGAATGCTACCTCAACAGAGATATGATTGATCAGTATCAGATAGCAGGCTTAATGAAGAAAATTTTAGTATATGTTATACACACTTTACAGGGACGCGGGTGGCGCTGTGGGTAAAAGCCTCAGCGCCTAGGGCTTGCTGATCGAAAGGTCGGCGGTTCGAATCCCCGCGGTGGGGTGCGCTCCCGTTGCTCGGTCCCAGCGCCTGCCAACCTAGCAGTTCAAAAGCACCCCTGGGTGCAAGTAGATAAATAGGAACCGCTTACTGGCGGGAAGGTAAACGGAGTTCCGTGTGCTGCGCTGGCTCACCAGATGCAGCTTTGTCACGCTGGCCACGTGACCCGGAAGTGTCTCCGGACAGCGCTGGCCCCCGGCCTCTTGAGTGAGATGGGCGCACAACCCCAGAGTCTGTCAAGACTGGCCCGTACGGGCAGGGGTACCTTTACCTTTACCTTTATACACACTTTATCCTCTATGAACACATACCACACTTTGGCCTTTATGATCAATTTTATCCACAATTAAAATCAAAAGTACAGTAGAACCTCTACCTGTGACTATAATCCGTTCCGGAGGTCCGTCCAGAGGTCGAAACGGGTCGCTGGGAGAGGCACCGTTGTGCACAGGTGCAGGCGGCAATTGCCCACTTCTGCGTATGTGCGAACGGTGATCACCGCTCCTGCGCATGCATGGATGGCGGCAAACCCGCCAGTTACTTCCGGGTTTGCAGCAGACGTTGGGCAAAATGGACAGAAGCAGGGGCGGATGTAAGAAGAGGTTTGACTGTAATATCTGATCTGCACCTTTTCAGCCATGCTTCCAAAAGTTATAAATCTTTTCTAGTCATTAAATTTGAGCACTCCTGGGCCCAAATTAAGCAAAAAATGTGAAGCATATAGCCTCAAAATGGATATTATTATTATTATTATTATTAGTAGTAGTAGTATACATAATTCAGCCCATGTATACGTGTGTGGGAGAAAATTACTCATTACCACTGGCCAATGTGGCTTCTTACCAGGGTCACAGGCTATCAAAAAAAAGGTGATGGTTCATTCATTCATTCTGGAGGATATGGCGACAAAGCCAGTAATCCCGATGCCACTTTGGGAGGCGAGAAGACTCCCAGGTTTGAGGGCAGCAAAGAAAGAAAGAAACCCCCTATGAAGAATAACAGAGGAGATTCCAAAGGAGTCCCTAACTAATCCTGCTCTGGAGGAGATTGTGCAAAAACGCCCAAGGGAATATGGTTGAGAATAGCTCTGCCTGCACTTTTGCTTGCTGACCAGAAGAGGACCTCATCCTGGAACAATCTGCTGCAGGACCCTCCACACCTGGAAGAGGACAAAGGAAATCAATCTTGTAATGCCTTATGCCAGGCATCCTGAAACTTGGCCCTCCAGCTGTTTTGGGACTACAACTCCCATCATCCCTAGCTAACAGGACCAGTGGTCAGGGATGATGGGAACTGTAGCCCCAAAACAGCTGGATGCCTGCCTTATGCAAATGGGTGGAGTGGCCCATATAGCGGCTGTTGTACAGATAGGGGAGCTCTGGTCTTCAGCAGCAGTAATGGTATATTTGAGTGCAAGCCTTTACTTTCTCCCATATCAGCTAATGGCTGCCATTCACTCCTATGGGGAAAAGGAACACACTGAACTTAACAGTATTGTGGCTGGAGCAAAGCCTACCCCTTACTGGCCCAGGCCCACTGACAGGGGTCCTGCAAGGAGATCTCACACAGATCTGAGCATGGGGCACCCAGAAACATGCTTCAGCAAGGGTCTCTATAGGCTGTCCCTCCAAGATGAAAAAACCCTCCAAGGGTCCCTATTTTCCAGGAACAGTCCCGGATTTACAGAAGCCATCCCAGTTTCTGATTTGGACCTGGAATGCCCCACTTTTCCTTGTTGTTGTTTAGTCGTTTAGTCGTGTCCGACTCTTCGTGACCCCCTGGACCAGAGCACGCCAGGCACTTCTGTCTTCCACTGCCTCCCGCAGTTTGGTCAAACTCATGCTGGTAGCTTTGAGAACACTATCCAACCATCTCATCCTCTGTCGTCCCCTTCTCCTTGTGCCCTCCATCTTTCCCAACATCAGGGTCTTTTCCAGGGAGTCTTCTCTTCTCATGAGGTGGCCAAAGTACTGGAGCCTCAGCTTCACGATCTGTCCTTCCAGTGAGCACTCAGAGCTGATTTCCTTCAGAATGGAGAGGTTTGATCTTCTTGCAGTCCATGGGACTCTCAAGAGTCTCCTCCAGCACCATTATTCAAAAGCATCAATTCTTCGGTGATCAACCTTCTTTATGGTCCAGCTCTCACTTCCATCCATCACTACTGGGAAAACCATAGCTTTAACTATACGGACCTTTGTTGGCAAGGTGATGTCTCTACTTTTTAAGATGCTGTCTAGGTTTGTCTTTTCCTTAGGATGTCCCTATTTTCATCAGAGAAATGTTGGGAGGGTATGGAGTTATCTGACCCCAGAGCCATCTGAAGGCAGTCCTGTATAGGGAAGTTTTTAAATGTTTAATATTTTGTTATGTTTTTATATATGCTGGAAGTCACCCAGAATGGCTGGGGCAACCCAGTCAGATGGGCGGGGTATAAATAGTAAAATGTTGTTGTTGTTGATGATGATGATGATGGAATAGGATGTTACTATTTTCATCGGAGAAATGTTGGGGTGTATGCGTCATATTGACAGGTATTTTGCTAGCTGTTTTGAACAGGAAAAAACAACACATATTTGAGTAAAATGTTTGGTTTTGGATAAATCTGAACAAAAAACCTTTCTAAGCTATTCCTGAGTCTGGAATGGAAAGATTTGTACTTGGCTTTCAGAAGATCTTTGCTTTAGACAGCAATGAGCAACATGGTTTAAGCTAGCAACAGATTCTGGTCAGGATTCATTTATTCAGTTAAAAACACAACTCCTGCATTTCTCTGCAGTCCACATAGTAGTTCAGATTTGTAATGGGACAATGCCAGTCCCTGCACTGACTGGCTTGTGGCTGGCTTTGGCGCTTTTGATGTCAGGGACCTTGAAAGCCCCATTTCACAGATGAACCAGCTTTGCATAAATAAACAAAGTGACCTTTGAACTAAAGCCTGAGACCTGAGCGCACTTCAAAGACCGTGTGTGTGTGTGTGTGTGTGTGTCTGTGTGTGTGTGTGTGTAGAATGAAGCAATCAGCAAGCATCATTAATGCAGCTGCTGCCTCAAAGCACAACTCCTTGGAATAGCACAACTCTTTAAAAGAACAAGGGGTGTGAGCGAATAAAGAAGAGAACGAGAAAGGGTGGGCAAGGAATGAGAGGAGAGGGAAAGTGACGTAATCTGGTCAGGCTTGAAAAACCTTAATGAGGATTTCTCTCAGGAATAAATGAAAGATCTAGCACGACGCCACTTAGAAATTTGTTTTGGAAACCTCAAAGCAAGGTCCAAATCATACATTGCTTCCTTTTGCAATCACAGCAAGACAATCTTGAAATCTCTTTGCTTATGGTCAGTTTACATTAGCCTGACATACAAGGCCAAGATCTCTGGATCCCTTGGTGGGCCAATTAAGAATGGGCCTGCACTGAAGAATGTGGGTATATTGTCAAGGTGTATTGTTTCATTATGCCCAGGTTGCTGCCTACACACCTTGCCTTATTGTGCTCTCTCTGTGGCTTCATCTTGAACCCATTGATTTTTTGAACACTGGAACCACATCTCTTTTAAGAAATGGCTGTGCTGCAGAAAAGAACCCCCCCTTAATAGCGTCCACGTCAAGGGAAGTAACAGTACAGTGGTACCTCTGGTTGTGAACGGGATCCATTCCAGAGCCCCATTCACAACATGAGTAGAACGCAACCCGTGTCTGTGCATGCGCGGGTCGCGATTCGCTGCTTCTGCGCATGACATCATTTTGCGCATCTGCGCATGCGTGAGTGGCGAAACCTGGAAGTAACCCTTTCCGGTACTTCCGGGTCGCCGCAGGACGCAACCGGAAAACGCTCAACCTGAAGCAAACGTAACATGAGGTATGACTGTACTACTCTTTTTGGCCTTGGTCAGACCACACCTGGAATGCTGCATCCCGTTCTGGGCACTACAATTTAAGAAGGATGCTGACAAGCTGCAAGGTGTGCAGAGGAGGGCGACCAAGATGATCAAAGTTCTGGAAACCTAGTCTTATTGGGAACAGTTGAGGGAATTGGGTATATTTAGCCTGGAAACGAGGAGACTGAGAGGAGATACGATAGCCATCTTCAAATATCTGAAGGGCTGTCACATGAAAGATGGAGCAAACTTGTTTTCTCCTGCTCTGGTGGGTAGGACCAATGGATTCAAGTTACAAGAAAGGAGAGTCTGACTCAACATCAGGTGGAACTTTCTGGCTGTTAAGAGCTGTTCGACAGCGGATCAGACTCTTTCAGAAGGTGGTAGACTCTCCTTCCTAGGAGTTTTTTAAGCAGAGGTTGGATGGTCATCTGTCATGGATGCTTTAGTTGAGATTCCTGCATTTCAGGGGGTTAGACTAGATGACCATCAGGGTCCCTTCCAACTCTACTATTCTATGGCTCATAGGTGTTGTAGCCCTAAAGGGCCACAGGTTCCCCTTGCCTGGCCTAAAGGAGTCCCACGGTCCTTCTACAGACACAACATATGCAACAGAAAAGGGAAGCAGTATCTTGTCATAACCTGCCATAGCTACAAGAACACTTTTTTTGGCCCTGAACCCCGTCATGGTGCTAATTTGAGCTACTCTTTCCATTACAGATAACAATTCCACAGAGAAAAAGATTTATGCTATACTGAGACAAAAAAAAAAAAAAACACACAAGCAGGGCCTTTTAAATACTGTGTTATGAATGAAGTGGTATATAGTGAAAACATTCCGAATAATGCCACCTGTTTTTATTAATAATATTAAATTTCCTGCTTCTGGGATTGCAATCTATTTTAATAAACATTTTTTTGCCTACTCTTCTGCGAGAAGTTGACTACTATGGTATATAATTACATGCTAACTGCTGAAGTTTAAAATGGATAAGGAATCTGTATCCAAAAACAGCAATTTGTAAGCCATAATCTCATACCAATCTAATTAATGTGATACCTGAGATGTGTTTCTTTTGAGACACAGGAGCCCAAGTGGCTGAAATTGCCAGAAACACTGCAGGGTGAAACTGGGGGCAAAAGGATGTTTACCACCATTTTAAAAAAGCATTGGTGCAAGTCACGAAGACAGTCCAATGAACTGGTTTCCGCAGTGGTAAATCATAGCTTCAAAGCCAGGTTAAGGTGGGTTGGGGCCACCACTAAAAGGGGGTTAAAAACATCCACTTTTTAAGACCTCGGGGACTGCTACAGCCTGCTATCCAAGCAACTCACTCATCAACTGTTCTGACTTGAAAGCTCATTGAAAAACACTGAAAAACAAAAGCAGCCATGCTGGTTCACGAAAATTGCTTAGCACAGGAATCACCAATGACCCTTGTGATTTTGGGGGGTTTATATGGCAGGCCCTTCTTTTGCATGTGTCCTGTATGAGAATGGGAGAGAGGGTGAGGAGTGAGAGGGAGGTATGTACAGATGAGTTGTCTGCAAGGAAGAGCTGCAGAAGTAATATTGGCTTGTGTGCTTTTTAACTTGTTCATAAACATTCCAAAGTTAGGACTGAGCAGTGAGGCAGCCAAGTTTGAGGGTGACCCTAAATTGTCCAGGGTTGTTAAAACAAAATGGGAATTGTGAAGAGCTCCAGTAAGATTTCTCCAAACTGGGCGGGGGAATGGCAAATGCCATCAGATCTGAACAAGTGTAAAGGGATGCATGTGAGGGCAAAATTTCACATATGTCACAGGGTCTGAACTGGTGGTGGCTGACCAGGAACAAGGGTTGTAGTGGAGAGCCTGACAAAGATGTTGACCCAGTGTGTGGCAGCTGTGAAAAATGCAAATTCTGTGTTAGGGATTATAAGGAAAATGAAGGCTGTCCATATCATAAGGGCATTAGGCAAATCTATGGTGTAACTGAACTTGTTAGCACAAGTGGCTTTATCCCACCCACCCCTCACCCCATGGCAACAATTTTGTGACTGGCAACCACAGCATTTTATCAAAATTCAGAATGTGCTCACTGGTCCAGAAATGTGGCCTCTGGCTTTAGAAGGTTGCCTGTACATTTTGCTTCATAACTCTTCTCCAAGGAGAGTTAGAGGCGAGACAGACAGACAGAAAGACAGACAGCAAGTGCAATTTCCAATTGTACCATTATACCGTAAGTTTATTTTAAGCTACAATTTAGTATTGCCGGCAAACATGGTAACAGACTTAATTCATAGGATTCTGAAATCCTATGAAACTGACATTAGATTAACAAATGCTAAATTTATTCATTAATCTATTTTTGTGAATCCAGAACCCATATGCATTCTCTGGCTAGCTCGAACTCAAATAATTGAAGGTCAGGCCAATTTTCTGCTCTACAGTTCATATGGCTCATTACTTGAACCTCAGCATTGTCCCTGCTCTGCAGGGGGTGCTTGCAGTGCAATTGTTATTTTATTTATGATATGCAGCAACAAGCACATTACATTGTCATTGCAGAAGGTAAAGGTAAAGGGATCCCTGATCGTTAAGTCCAGTCATGGATGGCTCTGGGGTTGCGGTGCTCATCTCGCTTTAATGGTCGAGGGAGTTGGTGTTTATCTGCAGACCGTTTTTCCGGGTCATGTGGCCAGCATGACTAAGCCGCTTCTGGAGAACCGGAACAGCTCATGGAAATGCCGTTTACCTTCCCGCCGGAGCAATACCTATTTATCTACTTGCACTTTGACGTGCTTTCGAACTGCTAGGTTGGCAGGAGCTGGGACTGAGCAACAGGAGCTCACCCCGTCGCAGGGATTCGAACCACCAACCTTTTGACCGGCAAGCCCTAGGCTCTGTGGTTTAACCCACAGCGCCACCCACTGCAGAAGGAGAGCATAAATTCTTCAAGAGGAGGAAAATACCAGGTTGTTCAACTTTCTGACAGATGCAGAAAATTGCAACCATGCGGGAAATAGTACTGGGCAAAAAAGGGAGCGCTAATAATTGCAAAGATTTTTGCAAAGAAACTGAATGTGTGTGGGGGGGGTGTGTGTGTGTGGGTGTGTGGAGGCAACAGATGGTTCCTTGTGCTATTCCTGAGCCCTAGGTGTGCTAGCATTAACTGAATTGAGTGCCAATTCCATATTCTGTTATTGTTGCTGTTAAGTTAATGTTATATGATCAAGGTTGCTTGCGGTTTGCATATTTCGTGGTTTTAGAATCTTTCCAGTGCAGATCTGTATCTCTTTTCCCTTCTTAATTATATATTTGTGCCCAAATAAATGTATGCATAGGGGAGACGGGTGGCACTGTGGGTTAAACCACAGAGCCTAGGACTTGCTGATCAGAAGGTCGGCGGTTCGAATCCCCGTGACGGGGTGAGCTCCCGTTGCTCGGTCCCAGCTCCTGCCAACCTAGCAGTTCGAAAGCACATCAAAGTGCAAGTAGATAAATAGGTACCACTCCGGCGGGAAGGTACCGTATTTTTCGCACCATAGGACGCACTTTTTCCCTCCCAAAAAGCAAGGGAAAATGTGTGTGCGTCCTATGGAGCGAATGCAGGCTTTCGCTGAAGCCTGGAGAGTGAGAGGGGTCGGTGCGCACCGACCCCTCTCGCTCTCCAGGCTTCAGGAAGCTATCCGCTAGCCGCGGCTAGCGGAGCGCTGCATTAATCCCGAAGCTTGGGGCGCGCGGAGCTCAGCGCGCCCCAAGCTTCTGGGTGCCGGCCATGTCTCGCTAGCCCTGGGAGAGCCCCGCGACGTTGCGTGGCTCTCCCAGGGCTAGCGAAGCGCCGCGCTAATCCCGAAGCTTGGGGCGCGCGGAGCTCAGCGCGCCCCAAGCTTCTGGGTGCCGGCAAGGTCTCGCTAGCCCTGGGAGAGCCCCGCGACGTTGCGTGGCTCTCCCAGGGCTAGCGAAGCGCCACACTAATCCCGAAGCTTGGGGCGCGCGGAGCTCAGCGCGCCCCAAGCTTCTGGGTGCCGGCAAGGTCTCGCTAGCCCTGGGAGAGCCCCGCTCCAGGCGCTTCGGGAACACATCCGCAGCGTGGGGAGCCTTGCAGGAATTCCCCACAGGGCTCCCCACGCTGCGGATAGCAGCGTGCTGCCTGGCGGGTGGGGCGCCCTGAAGCAGAGCGCCCCTCGCGCCAGGCATACATCCGCAGAGTGGGGAGCCTTGCAGGAGTTCCCCACAGGGCTCCCCACGCTGCGGATAGCAGCCTGCTGCCTGGCGGGTGGGGCGCCCTGAAGCAGAGCGCCCCTCGCGCCAGGCAGACATCCGCAGAGTGGGGAGGCTTGCAGGAGTTCCCCACAGGGCTCCCCACGCTGCGGATAGCAGCCTGCTGCCTGGCGGGTGGGGCGCCCTGAAGCAGAGCGCCCCTCGCGCCAGGCAGACATCCGCAGAGTGGGGAGGCTTGCAGGAGTTCCCCACAGGGCTCCCCACGCTGCGGATAGCAGCCTGCTGCCTGGCGGGTGGGGCGCCCTGAAGCAGAGCGCCCCTCGCGCCAGGCATACATCCGCAGAGTGGGGAGCCTTGCAGGAGTTCCCCACAGGGCTCCCCACGCTGCGGATAGCAGCCTGCTGCCTGGCGGGTGGGGCGCCCTGAGGCAGAGCTCCCCGCCCGCCGGACAGACATCGGCCAGCCCCACAAGCTTGGGGGACAGCAGGGAGGCGCAGCGCCACTATCCCGCTGTTCCTCGACCTGGTTCGGTTTCCCTGACCTGCTTTTGGGGGGGAAATAAAGGGGAATTTTTTTTCCTTTATTTCCCCCCAAAAAAATTAGGTGCGTCCTATGGTCCGGTGCGTCCAATCGTGCGAAAAATACGGTAAACGGCGTTTCTGTGCACTGCTCTGGTTCGCTTAGTCATGCTGGCCACATGACCTGGAAGCTGTACGCCGGCTCCCTCGGCCAATAAAGCGAGATTAGCGTCGCAACCCCAGAGTCGGCCACGACTGGACCTAACGGTCAGGGGTCCCTTTACCTTTACCTAAATGTATGCATATCACTGGCCAAGGGGCTGCATGCACTGCACATCCTCTTATGGGCTCTTCCCCAGTCATTGGTACCATGCCAGCAATGAGAGCACTGGGAACCACCAGGCGAGGCCAGGCAGGCCACTGAAAGGAGATGCCTAGGTTTTGCCCCTCGTGTGTTGAGGCTGCCATGGGCAGTACAGGGGGAAGTGACTGCAGAAAAGTCTGCAGCTTTGCACAAATTCACAGAAACCACAATGCCTTTCTTGAATTCTTTCTAAGCAGTGTGAGAGGGTTTGGCCTAGAGAGGCCATTTGCAACTACACTCATAGAAAGACTGGAACATGCTGGAGGTGGGAGGATTGGCTCTTACAAATGGATCCTATTGAAAAACAAATGGCAATCTACATGAAAGCTCAGCACTTGGCAAACGTTTTTTACAGGGCGGAATGAAAATAGCTTCCCACACAGTGTAAAATAACAAATTTGAATCTTGAGCTATGAAAATAAGGGCACCACATGGCTATAGTTTAAAATAAAACCCAAGCCATAAAAAGCAAAGGGAAACACATGCACAATGTTACACTTAAAAATACTGCGCCCACAGTAGCAAAAATAAGACGGTTGTGTCTTTTCATGGAACTTTCATAACCATTACTACATGGCAGATTAAGAGCTTTGTAAATGTAAAGACCGTCTGCCTGTTCACATCCAGTCTTCTCAGCACTGACGAATGGAAGAGCAATACACATAAAAGGATTCCTTAGAATTATATAAAGTGGTGCAACGCAAAGAACAGAAGATTATGCTACAAAAAGATTCCCAAGCCTTATTTCTAGCCTTGTCCATATAATGACATTTCAGACTATTGGTAGCCCCTCGTTCGTATGCCATATTAAAGAACAGCATTACAGAATACTTTCTCTAGCCCTGAGCTTCCTTGGTGTTTCTCAAACTTGAATCCCCAGCTGTTGTTGGACTACAACTCCCACCATCCCTAGCTAGCAGGACCAGTAGTCAGGGATGATGGGAGTTGTAGTCCAGCAATTGCTGGGTGAGAGCATCGTGGACACTGCTGCTGGCCATGGGTGGATCTTCCTCATGGCCTGCATGGAATGGGGTATAGGAAGCAGCCCAGAGTTCCTGAACCCAGACGCTGCTGAGGAAGAAAAGTGCTACCTGAGAGTTCTGCCGGGGCCTCCCTTCGCCTGCATCCCTGGGGATTGCAATGACATTGGGTGTGTGCAAGGGCGCACTGCTCCAAGTGTCATGTTCTTTCAAGGCAACGCGCTCCTGGGCAATGGCAATGGTTGGAGGAACACCTGCCTGCGAGGTGTTCAGGGAGCTTTACCTCTGAATGGTAGCCAAGTGCTCACCATGTGTGGGAGACATAATAATAATAATAATAATAATAATAATAATAATAATAATAATAATTTATTATTTATACCCCGCCCATCTGGCTGAGTTTCCCCAGCCACTCTGGGCGGCTACCAATCAAGTTTTAAAAACAGTACAGCGTTACATATTAAAAACTTCCCTGAACAGGGCTGCCTTAAGATGTCTTCTGAATGTCAGGTAGTTGTTTATCTCTTTGACATCTGATGGGAGGGCGTTCCACAGGGTGGGCGCCACTACTGAGAAGGCCCTCTGTCTGGTTCCCTGTAGCCTCACTTCTCGCAATGGGGGAACCGCCAGAAGGCCCTCGGCGCTGGATCTCAGTGTCCGGGCTGAACGATGGGGGTGGAGACGCTCCTTCAGGTATACTGGGCCGAGGCCGTTTAGGGCTTTAAAGGTCAGCACCAACACTTTGAATCGTGCTCGGAAACGTACTGGGAGACATTGCTATTGGCTGATGGGAGAACAGAGCAGTGCCGCAATATAGCTTCTGCAAGGCTCAGTACTTGCATCTGATATAACAAGGGGCTGGGGAGGAGACTGGAGACAGTTGTGGCAGCTACGCCTTGTGGCACAGTTGCCTCATCCCCTAGCTCACCCATGCTGGGTGCTCTGTCCTGGTATTCTGAGTTGTGGCAGAGGGAGCAGTGCTTACTTTTCAGCCTTTGCATCTGGAATCCCAGGGCGAAGTCTCTGTTAAGAGTTCTAGCCAAAGCCTGTTGTCTATGTGCTTCACCTTCCTATGTGTGTTCTGGAGATGGGCTGCTTTGTGTGAAGTGCCTCCTCTCTCTCCCCCCACTGTGTGTGTGTGTGTGTGCGCCTTGTTGCTGGGGTCAAGTTCAGTGTTTACATGGGTACAGTATTTGGTGCAACCAGTATATGCTGCAGAGCAGAGCCGTCTTTCCTATGGGGCTTACTGGCGCATTGCGCCAGGGCGCTTGCCTCTCAGGGGCATCCCAGAGAGTGGGAGAGCTGCGCGGCTTTGCCAGCGGCCTCCCCTTTCCCTGCACGCCCGCCAGCTATGCCCCGTCAACCATATGGCTGGTGGGTGTGCAGCTTCCTTCCCAGGCCTCCGCAGGAGGAGAGCGATCCCCGCGGAGGCTTGGGGAAAGGTCAACAACTCTGGGGAAAGGGGCGGAGGGATCTCTGAACCACGGCGCTGGATATGCTTAAGACGGCCCTGCTGCATGGTTGTGCAAAGGAAATATGCTGGCCTAGACTGGCGGCACCATATCTTCCCCGCAGTGTCCATTTACCTTGCATGGTGGCAGTGTAGGGTAGTTTCAGCCATTTGTTAGAACCCCTCAGTCAGCACAACGGAGGTACAGGGCTGTCCTTTAAATGATCCCCAAGATCCACCAGTAGATTCCAATCCACCTTCTGCTCACCCTGACTCTACAACAAACACTTCTCATCAAACATTTGGTGCTGCAGACCAAAGCAAGGAGTGCCTGGCGCTAAGTGCCTACTCAGCGCTGAGATTTATGGGTCAGGCAACAGGAGGAAGGACACAGGATTCTCCTTCAGTTCCTCGTACGCATTCTCTTCTACAGCTGCTGGGAGTAACTTTAGCAAACATCAAGGAGAACAGGAGGTTTACTGAATTAAAATATTTAACATACTGGCTAGTCATCATTCCCTTTGAAACCAATATCCATCTGGGATTTGACTGGATGAAGGCTGCAGCAGTCTTGCCATACCGTGTCCCAAAAAAGTTCAGAAGGGAAGCACATTGTTGTATACTACATGCGAATTCCATGGAGGAAGAGGGCCAGAGTGCAGATGTATGTAAAAGTCGTTCATCTTTCAGGACCTCACCTCTGACAGCAATCAGACATGTGTTGCTTATTTAAATAACCCTGAATGCTAATAACGTTATCACTGTCCGTTTTATTTAAATCAATCACTATCTGATTCATATTTACCAAAGAGCACCCACCACTGGTTCAGATTCAGGATACTGTCAGAAAACAGAAATTAGATCTCAGGACCAGACATGCATTTTGATTGAGCAGCTGTTGTCAAAATATGATATCACCCAATCATTATCCAATAACTGTAATATTTACATCAGAAATGGGGAACCTATGTTGCTGGACTCTAGTTCCTACCAGGCCTTGTCAGAATGGAAAATGCTCAGGGATAATGGGAGTCTGCAGGTTCTCCATCCCTGACCTAAATAAGGCTATATTAGTTTGTTGTTGTTTAGTCATTTAGTTGTGTCCGACTCTTCGTGACCCCATGGACTAGAGCACGCCAGGCACTCCTGTCTTCCACTGCCTCCTGCAGTTTGGTCAAACTCATGCTGGTAGCTTCAAGGACACTGTCTAGCCATCTCGTCCTCTGTTGTCCCCTTCTCCTTGTGCCCTCCATCTTTCCCAGCATCAGGGTCTTTTCCAGGGAGTCTTCTCTTCTCATGAGGTGGCCAAAGTATTGGAGCCTCAGCTTCACGATCTGTCCTTCCAGTGAGCACTCAGGGCTGATTTCCCTAAGAATGGAAAGGTTTGATCTTCTTGCAGTCCATGGGACTCTCAAGAGTCTCCTCCAGCACCATAATTCAAAAGCATCAATTCTTCGGGGATCAGCCTTCTTTATGGTCCAGCTTTCACTTCCATACATCACTACTGGGAAAACCATAGCTTTTACTATACGGACCTTATTAGTTAGGACCACTTTTTTTAGTTGCATATAAACACAGTTCCCCCTCTCATGTTCATATTCTAAGACACACACGCCAGTTTTCTTGTAATTGCCATCCTTTTCAAAAATATATTTTGGGGGGAAGAGAGTCAAGGTACCTGAGAATGGCTTCCTGGACTTCTCAGTCTCTCTACAGTGGCAACACACCAATCGTGAATTTTGTGCTTGTGTATCTTAGCACCTGTCCAGGACGATAAAACTGAAGTCTGGAAATGTGCTCAAATGTTTAAAAACAATAAAAATGGCCAACTCGCTCCTTTATTTTCCAGAAATATTAGCCATTTCCCCCTCCGTTCCAGCCATGGTAATTCAGGTAACTGAAGCTTCAAAGTAGGTTTAATAAAGACAAGCCTGCCAAAAATGACAAAACCCCTTGGTATTCCTCCCAGCTTCTTATGTGCTTGAGCTTTTCATAAATTCAACTTCCTTCCAAGCTGTTAAAAAAAATAACAATAACTAGGTGCTTTTTTCATTTAAAAAAATGAACAAAACAGTTTGTTCAAGCCAAAACGTAACTTTATAAAGTCCATTCTCTTATTACAAAACTAAAGATGGAATAGAAGTAGCAGGTTTGAAGCAAGACTAGAATCTTCCCTAACCTACCACGCATTTTGCAACTACCACATTTTGCAACTAACATGTACAAACACATTCTGTGGTTTACTGTTGCAGCTGGGTTTTTCAACCACAAAAGGGAGAGTAGTGTTTCTATTCACATTTTTATTTGTGGGGGGGGGGGGGGGATGAAGTATTGCTGTTACTTGTGACATGTCAAAAGTGACATTCTAAGGAAGAAAACCACTGTTACCCAGGCCAGGATAAGTTGTTTTCCATTTAAGTTTTCACTTTGAAAGGTCTCTGGGACAGCAGGGACACCAAAAACAGAGTACATTGTGGTACAGCAATTAAGAGAATGTCAGGCTAGCAGACCTAAGTTCATATCCCCACATAACTGGCGTGTATAAATATCTCAAGAAGAGAATCAGCATCCAGGAGGCATGTCCACTTTCCCCCCTTGAGCCCTAAAAGCTCTCCACCTGGCACCTGCTACCTGTCAGGAGTAAGCATGGACCAATGGTACCAAATAGTATGGGAAACAGCCCTACTAGAAAAATTAACCAATAAACTGAAACTGACACGGGGACATACAGAAGAAGACGCCTTCACCCAGGTATGGCTCCCCTTTATCACATACACAGCCCAACAAGACAATGACAATAATCCACCAGCAGCACACAAATCAATATGGCTAACCTGATCCAAAACACCCACCCACCCCACTCACACACGAAAACAAAGATCACCACAGCCAATCACAAACAAATACCCTAGGCCAACCCCAACCTCTCTCACCACCAAAGGAACCCAAGTGAACAGCACAAGCAATGCTGACACCAAACCCTACATACATTAAGCATAATAGAAACATCGCCACCCGACCCCACCCCCACCCATCTTCCCTCCCTCCACCCCCTTTTTTCTTCTTTTTCTTTCTTCTCCCCCTAATGTCTCAACAAATGAAACGGATTTGTAAAAATGTTACATGGAAAAAATACGAGGCATTACACTTACTTCTGTAAAACAAGAAAATCTTTAATAAAAAAAAACCTGGCACCTGCTGCTTGTGTTACAGCACCTACCAATTTCCAATGGGCAGCTGCTGCTGTGGGATAAAGTCTACGGTACGTCCAGGGTGCCAATGCCTCAACGTGAGAACCAACCAAAGGAAGGGCTTATCCACCTTTTTCAAACACCCGCCCCTGGGGACTCCTGGAAGAAGTTCAAGCACAGCTTAGTTGTGTAGCCTGCCCTGCTTCCATTAGGTCCACATGGTTGCAAACCTATTGCCACAAACTTCTTGCTTTGAGTTTTGAATTGCTTTCTTGCAAACTGCAAATTTCAAACGCAGATTATAATATGGAAAACTGGTCTTAATAGAGAAAAGTGGTTTAAAATGAATTTTGGCCACACTTTAATTTTGATGACCAATAGTATCCTGGCTGTGGGTAGGGATGTAAGTTTAAAGTCTTACAAGGTGCAAAGGAAAGAGGAGGATTAGGTGTGCCAAAACTACAATTTTATTTTGCATCCTGTTGTCTAATGTGGATAAGGGAATGGTTGACACTGAGAAATGAGAGGACTTTAGAAACAGAAGGGCTAAGGTTTGGATGGCATTGATATCTGTGGTAGGTAAAAGTAAAGGGACCCCTGACCATTAGGTCCAGTCGTGGCTGACTCTGGGGTTGCGGCGCTCATCTCGCTTTACTGGCCGAGAGAGCCGGCGTACAGCTTCCGGGTCATGTGGCCAGCATGACTAAGCAGCTTCTGGTGAACCAGAGCAGCGCACGGAAATGCCGTTTACCTTCCCACTGGAGCGGTACCTATTTATCTACTTGCATTTTGACGTGCTTTTGAACTGCTAGGTTGGCAGGAGCAGGGACCGAGCAATGGGAGCTCACCCCGTCGCGGGGATTCAAACCGCCGACCTTCTGATCGGCAAGTCCTAGGCTCTGTGGTTTAACCCACAACACCACCCGTGTCCCATTGATATCTGTGGTACAATAAAGTTAGTATGGATTTAAAATCACTGTATTAGAAGTGCCATATTAGGAATTTGGAATAAATACATACCTAGGTTGTGCCAAAAGACACCCTTCTGGATTTCACGAAAAGAAGCATTTCACAGAAAAAAGATGACAGGTGAAGGGAAAGCTGTCTTTTCTTAGTAAATTATAAAAAGATACTTTGTAGTGGGTATGTATTTTTGTATAGCTTAAGTATCAATAAATATGTTGTTGTTGTTTTTAAAAGAAATAAATGTTCCTCCCTTGCAGTGCTGTTTCAGTTCCACTGCAGTTCGGCTTCCAACAAAATGACATTACTCATCTAAGGGCCACTAGGGCAGAACTTCACATAATTAATTAAGCTATCATCATGTTATTTCCACGCTAATTTGTTTCAGGCAAAGACCATTCGGGTCAATTCAATTCATGTCAACACAATGCAAATGGGAAAGAAGATCAATTACTTATTGTTTGTGGACTGAAAACAGCAATAACGTAAACAGATTGTACCCAGTGGGTTGGTTTCTGCTCTGGACATGGGGCGAATAAGTAAACAGCTGCAATTTCTACTCCCATTTTCCTTAGAATTCCCTGACATCCTTAGCTGTGGATTTAAATCCTTTAAGTACAGCACAAACGTAACGGTGCACAAGAGCAGAACGTAATTGCTCCCTGCATTGGTTTAAAGGAACACACATAAAAGCTGGCAGTCCACATATTAAGATAAGAATAATAATGAAATCCAGATAGGCATGTTAAGTACGAAAGGAAGGGCTGTGAGATTGGTGGAAGTCTATTATTTATAACCTATTATTTATGTAAAAAAGGTGCTAATGGTTTTTCTGAGGTATTTTTTCTTTATCCATTTCCTGTTTTCTATTTCTTTTCTACTTTCATTATTACTTTTTCGTTTCTTTTCTTTCTTTCTTCATCTTTTCTTTTATTCTGTTCTCTGCTTTATTTGTTATTATATTTTTCTGTATTGCTTTGTTTTGATGTACAGTGGTACCTCGGGTTACAGACGCTTCAGGTTAGACGCTTCAGGTTACAGACTCTGCTAACCCAGAAATATTACCTCAGATTAAGAACTTTGCTTCAGGATGAGAACAGAAATCGTGCTCCAGCAGCGCGGCAGCAGCAGGAGGCCCCATTAGCTAAAGTGGTGCTTCAGGTTAAGAACAGTTTCAGGTTAAGAACGGACCTCTGGAACAAATTGAGTACTTAACCCGAGGTACGACTGTAGTTACTTTGCAATAAGAAAAAGATAAAAGCATGTGGATAAAATAAAGCACAGAACTTAAAAAAAGAAAAAGAAAAGAAAAAGCTGGCAGTCCAAGTTCTAGGATTCTAGCTACCATCTGCACTGATTTCGTGATCTCCACGGCACAGGCATGCTCCACACAGAGCTCTTATGGTACAGAAAGGGGGTGCAAAGTTGGGTGAAACAGTCACTGGCCAATGATTAAGCGGCCTATAGCACTTGTTCCCATCCTGGCATAACCACCACTTGGGATAAGTGTCTCTGCCATTTTTTGCCCCTGTATGAAGCCATGGTGAGAAGTTTTCAATCAGGGATTTTCAGGGTGCATGTTGAAGGCCCCTCACGCATCAAGAGTGTAGTGGCACTGCTGCTCTCCTGGTGCTCTGAGATACTCACCTTCTATGCTGGGTAAAGGGACCCCGACCATTAGGTCCAGTCGTGGACAACTCTGGGGTTGCGGTGCTCATCTCACTTTATTGGCCGAGGGAGTCGGCGTACAGCTTCCGGGTCATGTGGCCAGCATGACTAAGCCATTTCTGGCGAACCAAAGCAGCGCATGGAAACACCGTTTACCTTCCTGCAGGAGTGGTACCTATTTATCTACTTGCACTTTGACGTGCTTTCGAACTGCTCAGTTGGCAGGAGCTGGGACAGAGTAATGGGAGCTCACCCCATCGCAGGGATTCGAACCGCCAACCTTCTGATCGGCAAGCCCTAGACTCTGTGGTTTAACCCACAGCGCCACCCGCGTCCCACCTTCTATGCTACTTCCCAATTAATAATTTCAGGAAGAATCTGGCCGTTCCCCTTCACCCCAGCAGAGCTTGAGCAAGATAACTTCTTGGTGGGTCATATTCTTACCATACAGCAGGGGTCAGCAAACTTTTTCAGCAGGGGGCCGGTCCACTGTCCCTCAGACCTTGTTGGGGGGCGGTCTATATTGGGGGGGGGGTGAACAAATTCCTATGCCCCACAAATAACCCAGAGATGCATTTTAAATAAAAGGACACATTCTACTCAGGTTTTAAAAAATAAATTCCCGGACTGTCTGCAGGCCAGATTTAGAAGGCGACTGGGCCGGATCTGGTCCCCGGGCCTTAGTTTCCCTACCCATGCTATACAGCCTACAGTGATACTTATGGAAGAAGACCTTCTGCAGCCAACCATCAAGGCAACTTATTTGGGGCTTCGTTTTATGAGAAGCTCTATACTAAAAGCCTTAAAAGCATGTGGAAAGAATCCCATGAATAAAAGCAAAAATAAGATTTGTAAAATCAAAGCATTCAGAATTTTGGGCAACGGTAGCAGGAACACGAAAGAAAACATGTCCTTTCCTTTCCATGCTGTGCATGTTTCTTCTCAACAGGGTAATGTACTCAGGTATGAATACATTTGGTGGGACGTGGGTGGTGCTGTGGTCTAAACCACAGAGCCTAGAGCTTGTCAATCAGAAGGTTGGAAGTTCGAATACCCACGACAGGGTGAGCTCCCGTTGCTCGGTCCCAGCTCCTGCCAACCTAGCAGTTCGAAAGCACATCAAAGTTCAAGTAGATAAATAGGTACCACTCCGGCGGGGAGGCAAATGGCATTTCCGTGTGCTGCTCTGGTTCGCCAGAAGCGGCTTAGTCATGCTGGCCACATGACCTGGAAGCTGTACGCCGGCTCCCTCGGCCAATAAAGTGAGATGAGCGCCGTAACCCCAGAGTTGGCCACGACTGGACCTAATGGTCAGGGGTCCCTTTACCTTTACTATGAATACTTTTAATTTATTTTTGTTCGGAAAGTTCCACACTCCCCTTTTTCTCTCCCAGCTTAGTTGCATTCCATAATGAACTAGTGTGGAGGACTAGGTGGGGAGAGAAGCCAGACCAGCCCCCCAAATCAGAAAAGAATCTTGTAATGACATGCTCCTCTTCAGGCAACCATTAAAAAACTACAAGAGAGAGTATGAATGAGGTTCATCTCAGAGATAGGGCAAGCAGCTATCTCTAGTACCTTTTTCAAGCAGGGTGCTCAGCAGAACTACAATCTGCTGCCACTTAATGAACTACTTTCTTTTATTTGGAACAAAGACTTCTTTCCTTTCTTGAGCATAATCACAGGCAAATGAATCCCAGCCCCAATGTCTGCTAAAATCCCATTCCCTTTTCTGATGCTAAGAAGCAGGAGAAAAGGCATCATCAAGAAGAGGCACTCTTGAACTGAGATCCATCAGGAGATAAGCTCCTTCAGGCTACATCACTCTTGTCTTAGTTTCATTACCACTTTTATTGTACATTTAAAATGCAATTTTGTTTAAATATAAATCCTTATTCCCCACCCTTCCTGGATGGATGAAGCACCTATCTTCATTTTGGGTGGTTCCATTATTATTTGTTGATTAGTCGTTTAGTCGTGTCCGACTCTTCGTGACTCCATGGACCAGAGCACGCCAGGCAAGAAGATAGGAGTGCCTGGCGTGCTCTGGTCCATGGGGTCACGAAGAGTCGGACACGACTAAACGACTAAACAACAAATTATTATTATTATTATTATTATTATTATTATTATTATTATTATTACCTACTAGTTTGACTTACTACAAAAAAGTCTCTTAAGCAATTTACAAAACATTAAGAGCCAAAACCGGGATAGCATAAAATCAACATGTTATTATCAAAACAGTTGCAATAACCCATAAACAGACCCAGCAAAACAGCAAAAACTTCAGCAACAGGAAAAAAATAATAAACAGCATCAAATGACTGGGAGAAGATATACATTTCTATCAGGCACTGAAAGGACATTGACAACTCCACTCCTAGCCTTATTATGTTATTTCATTAGCTACCAGGAAAAACCCCAATGAAAATGGCATCTAGAATTGTTTTTATTAGTAACTACAAAACCTTTTGTCTGGTTTAATATGTTTTGGCATTGTGGTAGGTAATAATCTTACTTATTAGGCTATCTAGACCTACTTTGGAATATATCTAAAAATATTTGTGGAGTACTGAAATATCCCGAATCTATGGTCTAGAATAGAACTCCACATTCTGACCTTTTTGTGACCCATTGTATTTGTTTGAGTATTACAGGCATGCTACTATTTTAACAGCCTCAATTATATTTGTGCTTACTCAAAAGTCAGTCCCACAGCATTCAGTGATGCTTACTCCCAGGTAACTATGTACAAAACTGCAAACTGATGCTCACTGAATTTGCTAGTTCTAAAAATCAAACTGACCTGGAATCCAGTAGCACCGCTGTGGGACCAGGGAGCTTAACAGTGGAAGGGGCAACGCGGCTAACTGTGTTTTAATAAGGGGAATGTCCTGCATTGTTGGGGGGGTTGGACTAGATGACCCCCAAGGTCCCTTCCGATTCTACTCTGCCCACAATCATGGCAATAGGTGCAGCATTTGCCTTGTGGGGAGCCAATACACCATGAAGCCATATTGTGCTTCTAAAAACCAACACAGACATGCACAATCCTCCAGGCAATTTAAACCCACTCTCTTTTTTTTTATAATAGATTTTTATTGATTTTCAACCAGTTATACATTTTAAACCGAATGCAATAAATTATGTCTGTTTTGAACTTCCTTCAGCGTCTTTGAGAGTCATTCATTTTCATATCTCTAATACGCATTCCCCTTTTTTTATATTGCCATTGTTCCTCCTTAGTCCCAGTATTTTTAATAAGCAATACTTATTTGCCTTTTACAGTGCCTCTTGGAAACCCACTAACGTTGTGTTTATACCACATATATTTTTCAGATAATCCACCAGTTTTCCCCACTCTCACTCCTCATTCAACGCACTATTGTAGACACATCCCCACCACAGTTATAAGGGTCTGTAATGGGCTTGTCCTTTTTTCTGGTTCACATCAGTGGGTCACTAAATCAGTCTTGCTTGCACTGCATTATGGAACCAGTCTCTCTGCAACCCTCGCTTTTATTTGTGACATACAATGCGCCATCATACTTTCTGACTCCAAAGATTTGCAAGGGGGCAAATGTCAACAAACCATTTGCAACAGGAAAATTCCCAGACTAGTAGTTGTTGGTTTAGAAGAGATCTTAACTCTCACAGACATAGAATTCTTTTTTTATTACAGTGGTACCTCAGGTTAAGAACTTAATTCGTTCTGGAGGTCCGTTCTTAACCTGAAACTGTTCATAGCCTGAGGTACCACTTTAGCTAATGGGGCCTCCTGCTGCCACCACACGATTTCTGTTCTCATCCTGAAGCAAAGTTCTTAACCCAAGGTACTATTTCTGGGTTAGCGGAGTCTGTAACCTGAAGCGTCTGTAACTTGAAGCAACTGTAACCCAAGGTACCACTGTATTTCGAACATTTGTACCCAGCTTTTGAACCAAAGTGTGGCTTCCATGGGTCCTGATCAGCTTCCATCCAACTGATTGTGGGAATGTTCTGACAAAAGCTGGGGAAATGTATCTCTTGGCTCCTACCTCTTATCTTCCAGAGTCCATAACCAACATCTTTTGTAGTAGTCTTGTGTGAGTGTATGCTCTTGGGCAATAAGTGTATTGTGCACCATCTTTATTAATGGGTGGAAAGTCATCATGTGGACATTCCAACTCATACTAAAGGTAAAGGTAAAGGACCCCTGACAGTTAAGTCCAGGTGCAGACGACTCTGGGGTTGTGGCGCTCATCTCGCTTTACAGGCCGAGGGAGCGGGCGTTTGTCCGCAGACAGTTTTTCTGGGTCATGTGGCCAGCAGGACTAAGCTGCTTCTGGCAGAACGGAACACCAAAACCAGAGCAGTTCATGGAAACACCATTTACCTTCCCTCCTATTTATCTACTTGCACTTTTTGGCGTGCTTTCAAACTGCTAGGTTGGCAGGAGCAGGGACCGAGCAACGGGAGCTCACCCCACCGCAGGGATTCGAACTGCTGACCTTCTGATCGGCAGGCCCAAGAGGCTCAGTGGTTTAGACCACAGCACCACCCATGTCCCTTTTAAGTCACCAAGGTAGGTGTTAAGATGAATAAGTAGTCAAGTGTCCACCATTATTATTGTTTTGCAGAGGAGGAATGGAAGAGAGCCAGAACAGGTGGAGGCCACAAAATGTTCCGCCCAGCAGAGAAACAACTGTGACCACTTTTGAACCAAAGGAGGACACTTTTCGGTTGAGTTAGGGGTTAAATTCTACTTCAGTGCTTAAATATCCACAGCACCTTTGCAAGAGAGGTGGATGGGCAGAAGACAAGAACAGCTCAAGGCAGTCTCAAGCTGAGAACATCAGCCTCCACTGGATAAGCATGTGAGTATGATACACAAGTCATAGACTGCAGCCCAATTCCTAAACTTTGCAGAAGGTATTTGCACAGCTAATTGAGCAGCCAGAAAACAAAAGGAATTCTGGTTATTTCCTGCCTGAAGATTAAGCAATGAAAGTGACACGTGAGACTTTTGTGCAGTATTTCATGCAATTACTTCATTTTTTCCTGGTGTCAATACTGCACTATTTGAAATTGAATATTTTTGCCTAGTAATGCAGAAACACGACAAACAGGGAATGCTTATTCTTTACCTGGAGCCAAAGGCAAAGCACGGGGGGGGGGGGTAAGCAATGTGCTCTTTGAAAGATATTATATATTATGGGGAAAGCCAGCAGTGCATTCTTTCATGCTACCAGAGAGGGCAATCAAGTTCGCTCCACGCTCTTGCCCATTAACTGTCCCGACTCAGCAGGAACAGCTGTGGTTTTCAGAGCTCTGTTCTGGAGGAAAATCTAACCTCAAATTGTTCTGATTTTAAAGCAGTGGCTATGGTTTGGTTGGTTGGTGGCCATTATATATCTGATTCTTCTTTTTTAAAAAATAAATGTGAAATGAATCCATTCATTCATATGTGGAAATGAAGAAAACTACCAGCTCCGCCCCCTGAAGGTTCTGCACATTGAACTCTATGACTCGCAATGTAAGGGATGTCCGCTTACCATGAACTTCTGCTCCCAGTGCACATGGAGGGCAGTCTTTCATATGGGGCTTCTCCATATATGTTTGCAAAGTTTTAAAGTAGTACACCCAGATGTAGCTGTTAAGTTGTGGGTGAACATATCAGACGACACAGCAATTCTTCAAACAGCTCTTGTTTATTCACAGGCCAGAACAGAACTGAACTGAAGGGTTCAGCCAGCCTGCTTATATAGAGCTCCACTAGAACGCAACAGTAACCACTTTCTGTAA
The DNA here is from genome assembly GCF_964188315.1 of Podarcis muralis. NCBI lineage: Eukaryota > Metazoa > Chordata > Lepidosauria > Squamata > Lacertidae > Podarcis > Podarcis muralis. The sequence goes on along the minus strand of NC_135660.1, from coordinate 92,017,857 downwards.
CTATCCAATCACTGAACGTCACTTTCGATCCCTTATTTGCATATGTGGACCTGAACTATCTACAGTATCCCCCTGCTGGCCCAGGGTGAGAACTTCAGTACATAACAGTAGCAGTGTTTAATCTGAGGTGCACATGACCAGTACTGACACAAGGAAACCAATTAAGTGTTATTGTTGGGCCTTGAAACATACAGTACATTTTGCACATTGTAAATAATACAACTCATTGTTTTCTTTTTGGTGTTCCAAGGCAGAAAATTCAATCTAGTTATGAACTTTCTGTGTGCCTGGATGCAGACCAGTAAATGCTAAACACTTGCAGCTTGCCATTGGCTCTGCACCTGTAATCCCAGCAACAAACACTCTTATATTTCAATACCCTAACGGGGGATGAACAAACTGGAAATGCAAGCAACGATCTTGTTCTTTTGCAGGACAGCTTCTGAGCCCATTGAGCAGCATGCTACAGAAGTTAACTTGCAGTTTTTTAAAAAAATTGTACACTTCTTTACAAAGGTAACCTCTCTGAAGCTAGGGCGATCCTTTGGAATTTGAATAATATCAGGTCCTGATCTGCATACAGGAGTGGCTGAGTACATGGACCATCTTTCGCTCTACATAGGGCTGCCCTTGAAGACAGTCTGAATGCTGCAGTTAGTGCAGAAGGCAGCTGCTAGTTTGGGAAGTAGTATATTAGTGGAATTAGTAGAAGGATTATATTGAGACCCAGGTGGACATACCACACTATTCTGGTGTGTTAAAGAAAAGTTTCTGTACAATTTTCCTAAACTACACCTTATATGTCAGGATCAAGGAACACTCTTCAACTCTGACCCTCTTTACAGCAACTACTTTCAGTCCAATATCAACCCAATATTGCCAGCGACAAAGTGTGTTCTCCTTCAAGGAGAGCACGTGTTGCAGTGGGGGCCGCCAGGACACTCCAAAGTTGGGGGCGGGCTAATTGACCATTGGCCACTGATGCGATTGGGGCTTCCCTTGTTGTTGGGAAGAAGTTAATGTTGCCATTTGTTGATTGACAGCCAGAAATGCTAAAACTCCTTGCACGAGGCTAGGGCTTTCTCTTTTCGCCTGTGCATCGGATTGCCCGTCCCTCCCTCCCTAGAATAGGGTTGTTCGCTTTGACCTTGCTATGCCTGTCATGGGGTCGTCTGCTCTTGGGGCAGGGGCCCGGTAGGAATTTTGTCCTTTTGGCTGATTGGCTGGGGCCATTTGGTTTTTGCCTACTGTGTAGCAAATCGTCACAACTTGTAAGGTTGCGTTTGGCATTGGTTTATGGTTTGGTTGGTTGAGGGGCATGGATTGGCTGTGCCTGCCCCTCTAATGCTGCTGCTGCAAGGGATTCCGTTAAAGGAATTGGGGGCTAACTATTGCTTGTCCACTCTGTCAAGGGGGCTCGGGCCATAGCAATGAGCTCCTGGTTGCATTTGGGGAGGGCTGAGGGCAGGTTCCCTGCTCCGACGCTACCCCCAAGTGTATTCCCCTATTCTGACTTTCGCATCATGCAGAATGTCAGTCTGTCCCCCATGGTGGGGGCTGATAGTCGCAACCAATGCCTAAGCAACCACTCACATGTTTGTATTTTAATAAAGTTGTGGCCAAAATTATGCCAAAAATCTTAAACAAAAATTCTGTGTGATGTGTGAGTTATTGGGGTGGCCCTGGGGACCTCGACACGCAAAGGTGTTTCTACATGTTGCATTGAGCATCTGAGTGCTTAAACATTAAGTAAAACTCTCCTGTAGCAGTTGCTTTCAGTAAAAGCTGTGGCTGGAGCTCTCATCGCCTGCGTTCAAGTGCTTTAAAGTGATAATAAAAATAAACCGGTTGCTGGGTTCTCTGCAGGAGCATCTACTCTCAGCTTAGGGCTCAACCCCATAATCCAGGTTTTCAGTCCACGGCTCCCTTGACCAACTACATTCTTCCTGTGGCACCCCTGTGCGGCTCAGGAGCCCAGTTATGCCACCCCTGGCCTGAAGCTGGCAGCCTCTCACCCTTTTTTGAAGACCCTCCCTTGTGGAGTGTTCCCTCAGCCTCCTCTCCTCTCCCCTCTCCTTGGGAGTCCTCTGGGCAGCCGCCGCCACCTCTGGTCTCTGAGCTGCCTCCTGGCCAGCCCCAGAGGAACTGTTCGCTTGCGGAGCTTGTAGCTGCTGCAACAAACAGCCGTGCAAGCCTTTGGGAGGCAGAGACGCAAGAGGGCATCAGAGGAGGGAGAGAAGGAAAGAGGGACAGAGGCCAGTGTTGCCCGCGGCACCCCTGACCGTCATTCAAGGCACCCCAGGGTGCCACAATACACTGGTTGAAATGGCAGGATGCTAAGGTGTGTGCAGAGGTGGGGGGGGGGCTGAAGTCTGACTCAGAAAAGGGGGCCAGTTATTGGTGGGGACCAGTGCCAGGAAGCCATAGCCGGAGGCAGGGAAAGCTTCCGAGCGGGAGGGTGGGGGACAGGAGGAAGAGGCAAGTGAAGGGCCACCCTCTCCTGTACTACTGCCTCTCAGAACCAGGAGGAGATTGAAACAGGAACAGCAAAGGAAGCTTCCATGCATGCACAGGTGCTGGCTATGTGCATGCAGCCCATTGGGGGAAGGTACATAAACCAGTGGAGGGGGCAGAGTCCCCTGTTGCTGCAACTGTTCTACAGAGCACAGACTGGGGAATGGCTGCCTAGATACTAGGATGGTGTGCATGGCTACTGAGAGCCCTGGAAACTACTGTAAGTGTCAGCTTTGACGATAAAAGAGTTACCTATCAGCGTTCCTTTGGCCCTTGACATTAGACCCTAGCATTTACCAGGTTGGTCCACTATAACTGAAGCTTCCTTTAAAAGCCTGCTGTTCATGTCTTGCGCAACCTCTTTCTTCTCCAAACAATTGCAAAGAGAACATGACCTTCTGTTGATTTTCCAACCATTATTTTTATTCCAAACAATCTAAGCAGGATCACCTGACCAGGGAACATGCTGACTTTGTTCTGCCTCCTTCTATTGTTTTATTCAACGCGCCAACACTTTCTTCTTTAGCAATTAAACTGAGTACATAGAAAGCAACATGTCACACCTTCTCGGAGCCTTCACGTCAAGAGTCCTGAACACCAAAGCAATTCCAAGTTGCTGAAAAGAGCCAGAGGAGATTCAAACTGGGTTCACCTGTGGCCAGCCCAGCTTCCATGGGTCAAGGGAGCCCCACAGGCTGCAGAACTGGCCTAAATGAGGTCACAGAATCATAAATGTGTAGAGATGGAAGGGACCATGAGTGAACAATCTCAACTAAATCATCCAGGACAGAAGGCTTAAAAACTGCTAAGGTACCTCCCAAGGTGGACCGTTCCATTGTCAAACAACTCTTACTGTCAGAAAGTTTTTCCCGTCTAGTGGGAATCTCCTTTCTTGTAACTTGAATCCATTGGTTCGAGTCCTACTCTCTGGCGCAGGAGAAAACAAGCCTGCTCCACCATCCACGTGACAGCCTTTCTTTTGGCTCACTCAACCCTACATCATAGCTGTCAACCTTCCCCTTTTTTGCAGGAAATTCCCTTATTCCAGTGCCGTTTCCCGCTGCTTCCGCTGCTATCCCGGATTGTTAGATATCCCGTAGACTGTCCCCGGGACAGGTGAGGCTGCTGATCCCTTATTTTCGACCCTGCTGATCCCTTATTTTCAAATCTGAAAGTTGACAGCTGTGCCCTACGTCCAGGGCTTATGGATGAAAAAGAATTTGAAGCAAAGTTCTCTCAAGTCTGTGCTGGGCTCATCAAATGATCTATCACCGGTGGAAGCGCTACATTGAGAGCTATCAACTGCAATATTAGACAGTGCCAAGGAGAAAAACCTTTTGGATTATCTACATATAACCACGGAAAATTGAGGTGTCAATATTCTCCAGACATATTTGTCTTCGTGATCCATTTGAGAACAGAATTATTTTTGCAATGGCCCTTGTACACATGCCCCTTGCAAACACCACAAATTCCAAGTCAAAGCTGTTTCAGATTTACCCGTTATTGTGCTTTTTTCATAAAACTAATCCTCACCCATCTTGGCTGTAAAACTCATTCCACTAGTCTAGAGTGGAAGCTGTTAATCCCAGGTGTACAGGACAGTATAAAAAATCTGGAAATAGCTGGTTCCTTTTAAAGACAAAACAATTTATATTTAGAGAGACGGGGGGGGTGGGGAGAGAACTCTATGTAAATTAAAGTCCCACTTACAATGGGTTTTTAAAACATCAAAAGAGACCTAAGCAAGTGGCTTTATAACATTCACAATAAAGAAAAGCAAATCATTTCTTAGCAAACACAAATTAAATATTTGCCCAAGCAGCTGACAGAAAGGGTGAGGTTTCTCTCACCTGCTATATTGGCAATTTGCACTGCCTCTTTCCTCGTGTAATTTTATCCTACTCTCCCAAAGTAATGTGAGTAAATCTTGCTTAACTTGCAAACATATCTTCCGAGCAGGCGTTTTTGTCTGTGGATATAATTTTGCTTCAAATCCCTATTTCTATTTTCAAGTGAATACGACAAAAACATAAAGGGTATTGTTTAATGGAAAAACAATGACCCACAACTGTTAAACCACTACTGTGTTGTCATTTATGTTTCTTTATCCTAAAGATTTATATAGAAGGAATAATTCACCTCTAGGTTAATTTAGAACTCTGTTAAATAATGTGCAGGTTTTAAAAATGCAAATAAGCGGGGGTGCAAGGATGCTTTTCAGGATCATAGCATGCAGGGAGAAATAATATAACCCTTTCATCTTTGGCTATTTATCCCAAGCTTAGAACATCAATGATCCCAATAATTATAACTCCCCCAAACCTGATGCTATTTGATACAATTGTTTTAGCACTGCCTTTTACTGTGGGTATTTCACATCTTTTACCCAGAGAAGACATGGAGTTCAAGGAACTGGCTGCCACACACAGCACTTGGCTTCCACGGTCCTTTGCAGGGCTACAGGCAAACACAAGCCTTGCGTTGACCAGGGGACTTGGGGCTGCAGAGAAGATGCACCGCTGGCCACCCAGTAAGAACATCCCTGCAAGAACATCCCAGCCTGACCCCATCCACCAGCCCAAATGAGGAGAGCCGCAAGGAGCTCCCCTCTCCCCCCGAAAGAGTGCTTTGCTCCAGCTGCCAGTTGCTTCAAGGCTGCAGAGGTAAGGGGAAGCCCACTTGGCTCCATCAATTAGCCCAGGGAAGAAGGGTTGCTGGATTGAAATTGTGATCTATTGCAAACCACTTGAGGCTCATTAGATCAAAAGGTTGCGCATCCATCTTCTGAATACAAATACAGTCGTACCTTGGTTGTTGAACGCCTTGCAACTCGAAGGTTTTAGTTCCCAAATGCCGCAAACCCGGAAGTTAGTGTTCCGGTTTGCAAAGCTTCTTTAGAAGCTGAACGTCCAACGCGGCTTACACGGCTTCCAATTGAGTGCAGGAAGCTCCTGCAGGCAATCGGAAGTCACACCTTGGTTTTCGAACATTTTAGGAAGTCGAAGGGACTTCTAGAACAGATTCCGTTCGAAAGGCAAGGTACGACTGTACTACTAATAATTTCATGACACACATTTGGTATTTGTGTTTTGTAACTGGAACTTGAGAAAACAAGTTGTATATAACTTTACTACAGTTACATTACAGCCAGTTACATTACACAACCACATTTCAATACTATTATCTTGGTATCTCACTAGTCAATAACTTTCTCTATGATCTGTCAGGACTCAAGTATAGAAATCAGTTGCAGGTGATTGGCACCTTCTTCACTTGTTCCAGGAAGCACAAAGAGGAAAGACTGAGAAACAAGGGGGGGCAGAGGAAGCTGAGAATCTGCTAAGCTATATCCACCGGCAACTTGAGCTCCGGTTAACCCTTTCATGCACACAAGCGTAAGTCAGTAAGTGTATGTTACAACAAAATTGTCCATCCAGTAATTCAAAAACATGCCAGCCACAGCAGTTAGGGCACAGATTTAAGACAGCAGGCAGGATAAAGGAGGCACCTCAAAGAGGTCGCTGACTGTACTGTTGTTTAATTTGCCTTGAGAGCACACAACTCATCCAATGTCTTCCCTCCTAAAATTCCCTTGCACAGAATGAGAGCTATAAATGTATCCTTTAATCAGGAAAGCCAATTAGCCAAGATTCCCTTGGAATAAGTACTTCCTATACCTAGGGTCATTTATTTCCCATTGCAATTGCCCATTGCGATTTTAGAGTAACTAAAATACAGCCTTGATACATGGGAATTAGCCTTAGATTGGACAGCACTCCAGTGTCATTGGTCATCAGATTATTTCAACTGCCTCATTAAAACGGTATAAACAGGATTCTTTTTCGTTGTTGTTAAAGAGAACTTTTTAATTAAAAACAAGGGCAAATCAGCTATGAGAAGGCAGGGCTCCTTTGATCTGAAGGGTCGGCTAGTTTGCACCTGTGGCTGGCGCCATCCCAGGTTCTGACAGCACTCTTGGACAGAACTGACAGTGAAGGAAAAGGGGAAGGCCAGAAAGAATCTCAGCCGCAATCCAGATGTGAGACAGCAAATTGGCAGAAGGCAACCCATCGTAATTTGACTGAGCCCTGTAAAGAGAAGCCTAATCTCGTATTACAAATCTTCAACCTTTACTGCTCTGGAAAGTAAGCCCTGTGAAATGTTTCAAAGGGGGCTGGAAGAAACATAAACAAGTCCACACTGTTGTGGCCGCCATGCTAAAGAGAACAAATCTGGTGGCCATGTAGCTGCAGAAGCGCAAAGTGGTGTTTTCTAAATGGTCTCTTGGCTGGTTTTGCATAGCCTGGTGGCATCATATAACACACTAGTAACTTATGTTGTTTAGTCGTTTAGTCGTGTCCGACTCTTCGTGACCTCATGGACCAGAGCACGCCAGGCACTCCTGTCTTCCACTGCCTCCCGCAGTTTGGTCAAACTCATGCTGGTAGCTTCGAGAACACGTCCAACCATCTCGTCCTCTGTTGTCCCCTTCTCCTTGTGCCCTCCATCTTTCCCAACATCAGGGTCTTCTTCTCATGAGGTGGCCAAAGTATTGGCCACCTTATAGCCTTGTAGTAATTACCCTCACAGCACCAATATACCATATTTTCCCGTGTATAACATGCCCCCGTGTATAAGACCCCTATTTTTGAGACTCCAAAATAAGAAAATGGGGGGAGATTGCCAAGAGTTGTTAAGTTTTTGGGGGGAGGGGTTGCCCAGACTTGTTGAGCTTTGGGGGGGGGGGGGAATTGCCGAAAATCACTCACCCACCTGACCAACGCTAACACGCGTTGCTAAAGCCACCAATCGTCTGACCACTCGCACCTAGCAGCCGCCAATTGCCCGCCCAAGTGGCAGCCAATCAACAGCAGCCCTTGCCGCAGCCACCAGTCATACTGACAATCTCCTGCTCACGGCTGCAACCAATCGCTTGTCCCTCCTCTACACTATCCATGTATAAGTCAACCCCCCATTTTTAACATTATTTTATAAGAAAAAAACTTGTCTTATACAAGGAAAAATATGGTAATTTTTCACGAGTGGCATATGATGTAAATCCCCTTATCTAGTCAGTAGAGCCTGAAAAGGGCATCCCCATACCTACAGCCTATTGCTGAAGCAGAGGGTTGTAAAAATTATGGAATGTGGAAAACCTACGTGTGGAAATCTTGGAGAAAATTGAAATATATGTACTACTGACTTATCAAACCTAAACTGTATTTCAGAACAGGCAATGTATTATGTATAATTTAGCATCAAATATATAAACCACAGAGACTAGGACTTGCCGATCAGAAGGTCAGCGGTTCGAATCCCCGTGACGGGGTGAGCACCCGTTGTTCAGTCCCTGCTCCTGCTAACCTAGCAGTTTGAAAGCACATCAAGTGCAAGTAGATAAATAGGTGCCGCTCTGGCGGGAAGGTAAACAGCGTTTCCGTGCACTGCTCTGGTTCGGCAGAAGCGGCTTAGTCATGCTGGCCACATGACCCGGAAGCTGTACGCCGGCTCCCTCGGCTAATAAAGCGAGATGAGCGCCGCAACCCCAGAGTCGGCCACGACTGGACCTAATGGTCAGGGGTCCCTTTACCTTTACCTTTTCTATAAAATAGTACTACTGCCTGTTTCTTCCTAGATATATACAAATGCATCGTGCAGCAGCTTGCATGGCTGACACCACCTGCCAAGCTGCCCAACGCTGTCACTGCCACAGTTTACCTAAAACTCACACTATTAGCAAAATAGAATATGCAAGGAACTAAATACACGGCTGGAAGTACATGAGACACAAAACCCCGTGCAAAGAATTTATGAGAATTTGATGACGCCATGATTTCTGAATCAGATGCAATTGTGGGGTATTTACCTAGGTATATCTGAACTGGGATTAGTGTCAGTTCAGTACTCTTTTGGGGGGGTTATTATCCCCCCCCCCCATTCTCCAGCTGCTCCAATTTCAAATGAAAGCTGACGAAAGTTGGCCAACCACTGTTTTTGGGTGTCCTGCAATCTACATTCTGCCCAGCCTAGCTCTATGGTATATTCCTTAAGTGAAAAGGAAAACTTCGTTCATTTGACCAATCAAAACAGCCGATAATTTGGAAGTTTTATTTCAAATCAGAGTTTGAACATTAAATGTTGAAGTCAATTTTTGACCAGAATTTAGAAGTGCGAATTCACGGAATTTTGAAAAAATGTTGTTTTAGCCCTACTAGACATGAGTATTTCTCTCCCTCCCTCCATTCTATTGTGAGTGTTGGCCATGAAAATAATTTAAGTGGCTTTATTTCCCAGAATTTCAAACAGCAACATTCTCTGTTGCTGAATAACTACACTAGATATCACAGTTTCAGGTGTGGTTTCCTCTACCAACCTCCTTATTTTGGACTTTTGGAAACAGACCATACTGTTTATCTTTTGCTGTTGTCTTTGTCATCAAGCAAATCATTGTGTCTGTAACTGAAACGATAGATGGAACTTTAGTGAGGAAGAATGCACAGGTTTGTAAAAGAAGAAGGAGAGATAGATTTACCCTAGAACATTTTTGCTAGCTGCTCTAGGTTTTGTGGGTTGTTGTTGTTTTTTTAAAAAAAGAATGTTATGTGAGCAGGGGTTTGGTTTTATGTTTCATCCAAAAGACTGATGAATCATAGAAGTCGGATGGAAAAGGCATCTAATCTATTACGAAGAAGGACAAACATACAGATATTTCAAGGGTGCAGAAGTCGAAGAAATGTGTCTATATGGTTGTGTCCTGCTTTGTAGACTTGGTTTTTTTTGTCCCAGTACATTTCTTAAAAATAAAAGGGGAAATGTAACCTTTGGTGGTGATGGCGTTAGGCAGAAAAGTACTGTTGAACTGTGGCATGGCCAGCTACTAATTTCAGCCCAAACATATACCATGTTTTGCCAGTCAAGGAAAAATTTATTGGTTTGTGTATTTTGCAAGATAGCAACTGCTCAGTCAGCCATCTGTGTGTTGTGCCAGGAAAATACGACATTGGCTTTTATTACCCAGATTGAAAAATAAGCCCTGGGGGTAGTTTCCTTTAGTCAACATTTAGGGAAAGGAATATATGCTAAAGAAAGACGCATAAAATAGTATTGCTGGAGTGCTGTCCTCATAGGAATCCTCATGCAAATCCCGAACCAAATATATTAATTCAGGATATAATCTGGTCTCCTTTTGTAAGCTTTCTTAATAAGTAAACTACAGATCACCATCCTCTAGTAATGCATTTTTCTTTCTGGAAAGGCATTAGTTCTCCTTATTAAAACAACTGAATTGCTGCATATTGATTTTATTGCCTTATTGGTGACAATTATACATTCTGCACCTCTGATTCCGTGTCACATGAACTGTTGTTTTTTTTAAAAAATAAGATTTTATTAAAACATTTTCATAATACAGTAAGATAAAAGAAATAAATCTTAATAAAAACAAAAACATGGAGACAAAGAGAAGACATAAACAAACAAAAAATATTAAACAATGTTAAACAATAATAAGTCTTTCTATCTTTGCCGACACAGGAGTCTCTCCACTGTGATTATATATTAAAATAAGATTCCATAATTCTTATTATATAGTCATTAAGGTAAAGGTAAAGGGACCCCTGACCATTAGGTCCAGTCGTGACCGACTCTGGAGTTGCGGTGCTCATCTCACTTTACTGGCCGAGGGAGCCGGCGTTTGTCCGCAGACAGCTTCCGGGTCATGTGGCCAGCATGACTAAGCCGCTTCTGGCGAACCAGAGCAGCTCACGGAAACGCCGTTTACCTTCCCACTGGAGCGGTACCTATTTATATACTTGCACTTCAACTTTCCTTTCCAGCTTGGATCAAAATTATTTATTATTTCATAACAGGTAGATAGTTAAGACCTTAGGCGGCTTCAGCAGCGGGCGCCTGGCGTCCCCCCTGAATTCAACACCCAGGTGCCCTGCAACTCCTTACACCCCTGAGTAAAGACAGCCCTGGTCCCTGACCTTGCATTGCACAGAGGTGCAGCACATGATCCAAAAGAAGTGGAAAGGGGGCGTGTGTTCTGGTGACCTCAAATTTTGCCTCAGCTACCAAGACCTGTCAAAATGCATAGGACACCGTTCAAACATTTATTCACACCAATTAAAGGCTAGAAGTTTCCATTTTTAAAAAGTCACTTGAGATTTTAAAGGAAATCAATTCTGTTTCTAGTACTACACGCTGCAGTTCCTTTCCCTGTGTTCCTATGAGACGCATTCCGCCTTAACACCAGAACTAGAGTTAATGCGCATTGTCTCCAGGTGTTCGTCTAAATGAGCTGCATATCAAACGCTGTGATAGGTGTTTTGGTGTGTGGCAGTGTGAGGAACCTAGAATCAGAACTCCAAATTACAAGCAACTCAAGACTACCTGCTGCCCCTTCCACCTCCCCTCTGTGGGAAGGCAGGCAGCCAAGATGCTCTAAACATGGCTTTGCTTTTGTTCGGTATTTACACAACGTAAACACAGGGATGTAGATTTGGACCCTCAGACAGAAATCCAAATATACAGACCCAAATCTTGCAATATGAGGTAGTGGCTTCAAGAGCAGGTGGTTTATTTTTCGAAATGAAATTTGCTTAAAGGGGGTTCTGAGCAGGTATAAACATGTCACAACAACAATAACACTGCAAATTATTTCAGCACTTCCTTATGTTGCCGTGCCTGCTCTGTTACGCAGTGCAGCTGCGGCAGGGGAAATCTGTTCAGAGTATTCCTACATAATAGCATTTCCCCCTTCACATGTATGTGTGTGCACACACTGAGCAGTCTCTCTTCCTGCAAAGCTCTGAAAGGTGCTCACTTCTACCTTTTGGAACCAAAGCAGGTCCTATAAGATTTCCCTGGATCTAGATGTGTTAAGCGGCAAAACAACAACAACAACAAAAAAAGCCTTTTCTGGGCAAGGTGCTTAAAGAGGTGGTTGTGGCCCTGCTCCAGGTATGTTTAAAGAAGGCAGATTACAGTGGTACCTTGAGTTACAAATGCCTCAGGTTACAAACGCCTCAGGTTACAAACTCCACTAACCTGGAAGAGTTACCTCGAGAAAGCAGATTACAGTGGTGCCTTGAGTTACAAACACCTCAGGTTACAAACTCCACTAACCTGGAAGAGTTACCTCGAGTTGAGAACTTTGCCCCAGGATGAGAACGGAAATTGTGTGCCGGCGGCACAGCAGCAGCAAGAGGCCCCATTAGCGAAAGCACGCCTCTAGTTAAGAACAGTTTCAGATCAAGAACGGACCTCCGGAACAAATTAAGTTCGTAACTAGAGGTACCACTGTCCTTGGGTCCATGCTCTCAATGTAAATGCTACATATCATTGTCAATGTTATATTATGTACTCTGTTGGTCTCCAACTGGTGGGTCAAGACCCACTACCAGGTTGTGGTATGATATTATGGGGCTTTACCATACAAATAAATATTAAAACATTAAGGAATTTGTCCCCAAATGCCTGTTTGGGTTAAAGGTCGGTCCCAGGTATGAAAACACTGAAGCATTTTGCAGCAGCATTGCTATAGCTGGTGAAAAATATACTGCTATGTTTCACAGTCCTACATGCACATTTAAAACAGTATCATCCCGCTTTAAACAGACATGGCTTCCCCAAAGAACTGTGGGAAGTGTAGTCAGTTAAAAAACCAAGAGTAGTTGTAAAGGTAAAGGGACCCCTGACCATTAGGTCCAGTCGTGACCGACTCTGGGGTTGCAGCGCTCATCTCACTTTACTGGCCAAGGGAGCCGGCGTACAGCTACTAGGTCATGTGGCCAGTATGACTAAGCCGCTTCTGGCGAACCAGAGCAGCGCACGGAAACGCCGTTTACCTTCCCACCAGAGCGGTACCTATTTATCTACTTGCACTTTGACGTGCTTTGGAACTGCTAGGTTGGCAGGAGCTGGGACCGAGCAACGGGAGCTCACCCCATCATGGGGATTCGAGCTGCCAACATTCTGATCGGCAAGTCCTAGGCTCTGTGGTTTAACCCACAGCGCCACCAATCCAAGAGTAGTTAGAAGACCCATATTCTTCTCAGAGAGCGACAATTCCCAGAGTTCCCTGAGAAGAGGGATTAATGGTTAAAGCACTGTGGGAGTTTCAACCCTCAGTGCCCTTTAACAAAACTACAGTTCCCAGAATTCTTTGGAGGAATCCATGGCTGCTTAAAGTGCAGCGATACTGCTTTAAATGTATACTGCAGAAAGGGCCACAGCCATCCTCTTCCCTTCATGAGGAAATAGATTGCCTTCAATGCAATGTTTTCCTGACCCAGAATTTAGGTCTCAGCGCTCTTATGAATCACATAGATGGGTCACGTCAAGAAACATTCCAGCCTGTTTCATTCCTTCTTTTTTGAAAACAGAAGTCCTGGAATATTTCTTAGAGAAAAGCAACTGTATTGACATTCCTACTGATGAGCACATCAGAAGTACATCAACGGAACATCCACTCGTATTCAAGGCAGAATTCTGGCTTCTAGCCCATTGCTGTATCCCCTCAAGACCAGTCTGCCTCTATAGAGGAAATGAGGTTGTCTTCTTTTCTTGCTAACTGCTCACTGTTGTTGTAAGCCGGGAGAAAAGGAAGGCACTGATTTGTTTCTTAAAGGGGGAAGGAATTGAACAAGCACCATCTATTTTGCTAGAAATCTAAAGTATAAAACAGCATGCTAAAACGAACGTGCATCTCTGGACAAAAAGACTTAAGATCAACAAAACAAAAAGGATCAGGATTGCACAGCAGGTTACCAGGGGGGGTTTTGGGGGGGGGTATTACTTAAATAAAAGTGGTGTTTTGTTTGCTTGTTTGAAGTCAAAGCAAGCTTTCAAGATGCTAGGTTTTACTGACGCAAAAGATGGATTTTAACACAAGTGTCTTAGCTACCCACTCACCTCTCGAAAACTACAGAACTTTCTTTGTCCTCCCCCCTCCACCAGGAAAAGGAATGACATCATTGCCACTTAAGGGGTTCTATGGGCCAATAAAAATAACAGTTACTGACCAAGAGCACTAGGGCAGGAATATTTTTGGAACCATAGGCTGCATTCCTCAAAGTCCCTTGCTCCCTAGTCCAAACATATCATGGACTAAAAATTCCTCACATTTTCTTAACCAGTGTTTCTTTTGGGTTTGCACAATGGCACAGTTCTTTTCCTGAACTGTGCTTGTGTTTGGAAATGGAAAGAAAGGGGGGCCCACATTACTAAATAACCCGTAAGTGAAATGCAGGAACCACAATTTTATTTTTAAAAAGAAGAAAGAAGGCAGCAAAGATTTGCCTTATAATAATACAGTTGCCCCACTGTTCTCTGGAGATATTCTCCCTGCTTCACGCATTCAGAGATGGGGGGTAGCAGGGGGAGAGTTGCCAGAGCCTCATGCCTCCTGCTTTCCATATTGTCTGAAACACAACTTCCACTTCTTCACATATCGCATGCACCCCCCCCCCCTTTTTGCTGGAGCTTGCTTGTTTCACTTTGGCAATAGAAGTGCGAGTTGTCTCATGGATGGCACAAAACAGCATGACGACAGAAAGCACAAGGCGCTTACATTTCCTGTCACCCAGCCTGCTTCCCAGAACGTCAAACTCTAGCCACAAGGAGCCATGGCTCTCAGCTTTAACACCCACTTAGGATACCCAGTTCTTGCAAGCTCCAATGCATGGGGAACAGGAAGCACCAAGGCACCCTAAGAACATAGCCATACTGTATGTACATGCGTATAATTGGAACTCATAGAATCATAGAGTTGGAATAGACCACAAGGGCCATCGAGTCCAACCCCCTGCCAAGCAGGAAACACCATCAGAGCACTCCTGACATATGGTTGTCAAGCCTCTGCTTAAAGACCTCCAAAGACGGAGACTCCACCACACTCCTTGGCAGCAAATTCCACTGTCAAACAGCTCTTACTGTCAGGAAGTTCTTCCTAATGTTTAGGTGGAATCTTCTTTCTTGTAGTTTGGATCCATTGCTCCGTGTCCGCTTCTCTGGAGCAGCAGAAAACAACCTTTCTCCCTCCTCTATGTGACATCCTTTTATATATTTGAACCTGGCTATCATATCACCCCTTAACCTCCTCTTCTTCAGGCTAAACACGCCCAGCTCCCTTAGCCATTCCTCATAAGGCATCGTTTCCAGGCCTTTGAACATTTTGGTTGCCCTCCTCTGGACACGTTCTAGTTTGTCAGTGTCCTTCTTGAACTGTGGTGCCCAGAACTGGACACAGTACTCCAGGTGAGGTCTGACCAGAGCAGAATACAGTGGCACTATTACTTCCCTTGATCTAGATGCTATACTCCTATTGATGCAGCCCAGAATTGCATTGGCTTTTTTAGCTCATAATGATGAAGTCTCAAATTCAGAAATTCCAAGAGCCACACAGATTGTGCCCAGTATGACGATCACACACAGGGCCCCCGGACGTTTGACGGTCTATTGACCCTGTGCCGCCACTGCGATTGCTTTTTCCGCTGCCACCACCCCGTATCTCACGGGGACACACGGAGTCCAGTCAGTTGTTAACATAAACAAATAATCAAGTTTCTTTTTAAATGCAGGAACAAGCTTATGGTTTCAGTTAGTTTTTCTTGACAGTTTCTTAATCTTAGTTCCTAACAACTTCAAACTGATTATTCCAACTATCTATCTGACTCCACCTAACAATTCCTCTCACTCTCTCACAATACAACTCTACCAACCCACACCTAAACCTCCCTCTTCCTTCTTCAACTCCCAAACCTCAACTCTCCTCAACTCCACTCAACTTCAACTGACTTTCAAAACCTCCCACTCTAACTTTTATTCCCCCCTTGCATTCTCACTGGCCAATCACATCACACCTATTTTAACCCTTTCCTTATGACCCATCCTAGGAGGCAAACGCCACACCCAGCCTACATGAATTTCCGATTGACCAAAGAACCACTGAGAAATCCTAAACTAGACACAGTGGGTAAAGGCCACACTCATCAGTTTATGCTTTTTCTTGTTCTTAAAGTATTTCATTTTTACCCTTACAGCTCCAAGCCTACAGCTGTCAGTGTCATGTCACTGTGGTTCTAATATCAACTTGTACTTAAAGAGTCAATAGGATTTTCATGATCTGACTGACGCTAAACATCCAACTTTGTTCTTGTAAACATGGAAATGGCAGAGCCTGAACAGCTTTTATAGAAAACTGCAGCCCATGTTCTGGGTCCTTGTAATGGGGATGTCAAGTCAAAGAGAAGCTTTGCCCAGAAATTATCTCTGAATCATCTCTGCAAAGAGAACACAAGATGAAGCCGCCACAGGAAAATGGCGCAGGATTTCCAGTACATGAGCTTTAGAAATTTTGGGTTACAAAAATCCAAGGTGGGGTCAAGAATTTCCTTTCATTTTTGACTTCTTGAGCCATTTTTTCAAATGATCCAAGAATCGTGCCACAAACATTGATAACGTTTGCTACAATTATCTTACAGTTTCTACTCGGTACAGCTACAAAGCGTAGAGGACCAGGGCTGCAGAATCAGGAGTTTGTATGTTGTTCTGAGCTCCCTGACAGGGGCCAACAGCTTTAGAGCTTCACCAAAGCACACTAATGCAAGTATGGCAGGCTAGAAAAGGAAAAAGTTATAAGTGTTAGAACATGAAAAACTTGTCTTTAATTTTGCATTTTTTCCCCAAGCTACTCTTTTGAACCACATCGGACTCAAAGAGAAGGCCAGTCCTGACTTAATAACTTGCAACCACTGGATTTGGGGGGTATTGTTTCTCGTAGACATATTCTCGTGTAAATGGTTCATCAGTTCACGCCATTCACTTCCTCAGAGGCTACTAAGAATTCAGAATCCATTTTATCTCTGAATAATTTGTATGGATAATGGTCCTAGGAAACAACTGCATATGTATACTTCTACAGGAATTAGTTCAGAAGACATCACATAGGGTCTTAGTCATAAGCATATCTTTTCAGAAAAATTAAAGGCCTGAAAATAATTTAGACTAAGTTAAGATTTGCAAAAATCTGTAACCCTGCATTCCTTCCTCATCCTGTGGCTTTTTGAAGATTTGTTTTTTTAATACAGTGGTACCTCTGGATACAAACGGGATCTGTTCCAGATCCCCGTTCACATCCTGAAGCGAATGCAATCCGCGTCTGCAAATCTGTGCATGCGTGGGTCGCAATGTGCTGCTTCTGCACATGCGCATGACATCATTTTGACTGTCTGCGCATGCGCAAGCGACGAAACCCAGAAGTAACACGTTCCGTTACTTCCGGGTCGCTGCGGAGCGCAACCCGAAAGCGTTCAACCTGAAGCATATTTAACCCGAGGTATGACTGTAATAATTAAAAAGTTTGAAAGTACATTTCATCATCCTTTGTTTAAAAAGGCATGCCTTGGTCTTCTGAAATCCAGTCTCTTACACTGTCACCTGTAAGAGCAGCTCTAAAGGTTTAGACTGAAACATGGAGGATGCTCTGTATTTATAGAGCCTATCTCTTAAAACTCACATTTCACCTGTCAAAGTGGGACAGCTTTTCAGTAAAGGGCTGGTTCCGTGTTGTTTTTATTGTAATTATCTGCATGTTTTCCCCTGCCCTGGGAAAAGGCAGTCAGTCAGTGAGTGTGTATTTGGAGAAAACTAAGGAAAAATTATGTTAAGAAATGGAGTGCTTTTGTTGTACAGTGGTACCTCGGGTCACATACACTTCAGGTTACATACGCTTCAGGTTACAGACTCCGCTAACCCAGAAACAGTACCTCGGGTTAAGAACTTTGCTTCAGGATGAGAACAGAAATCGGGCTCCGGCGGCGCAGCAGCAGCAGGAGGCCCCATTAGCTAAAGTGGTGCTTCAGGTTAAGAACAGACCTCCAGAACGAATTAAGTACGTAACCAGAGGTACCACTGTAGAGATATCAACAAAATGCAAGAAAATGCTGGCCCATATATATTATTGGATACATTGTGAATTAGTTTGTATTTTTTATTAACTATATATGAACATGGATATATGTATACATATATCATTTTTCTCCCCTTTCCTTATTATGCTGAAACGGTAGGGACGAAGAATGGGAGGAAATGGTTTAAACAGCTACTACCACTCATTTCTGTTCTCTGGGAGTGCAGGATGAGGCAGCATTAAGCCAGTTCCTGAACTCTGCCCAGGATCAGATGACTCTTCTCTCAGTCATAATTCAAAAATGCAAAGGACGATGGGGCCTTTCCACACCGGAATGGCAGCTTACACAACAATCCTTGTATTACAGAACCAGTATGGTTGCTACTTTCCTTTGGCTGCATCTCGTGTCATTTCAGTACTGCTTGAAAAATGCTCCGTGGGCCTGGCAGATCATGTGGGACGTGATAACCATAGCTGTCAACTTACAGATTTGAAAATAAGGGGCCAGCAGCCTCTAAAATAAGGGATCAACAGCCAAAATAAGGGATTTTAGTCAACCAGCAGCCAAACGAAGCCTCAAGTGGTGGTTCCCACAGCGCAGAAACCCGGCAAAGGGGATGCAGCAAGGAAAACCACCGTCACCTCTCCGCTGGGAAGCGCTGAGCAAAGGCGAGTTCCCAGGCAACGCGGCCGATTTGATCGGCACAAAGCATGCAAGCTCCACCCCCCAGTTGTTCTTAGACTCCTTATTGGGTGGAGCCTCCCTCTTCCCTGGCCAGCAGGGAGGGAGGGAGAGGAGCTGCTTCCTTTGAAACCCGGGAAATTTAAGGGACATCATCAATAAGGGACAGCAGCAGGACATGGCGCTGGGATAAGGGAGTTTCCCGCCAAATAAGGGACGCTTGACAGCTATGGTGACAACCCCATTGCTACATCTGCTGGGGAAGGGCAACAGCACTGCCCACAGAACAGCTCCTGCGATTCTGGTGTTCAGACAGGATCAGAAGGGTATGGGACGCAGCCGTGGGGAAGCAGAAGCCACGCCTCTCTGGTTACAGGAATATTCAAGGTAGGAAAACTCATGGCGCATGGCAAGACCACAACTGTGTGCGCATGTGTGTGCTAAACCTTACATGGCAAAAAAAAACAACAACCCCAATGATACAGATTGTTAAAGGGAGATGGTGCAAACAGGCCTGGATTACAACTCTTGCATTTGCTCTGCTTTTATCATTAGTCCTATCTGACAGGACAACACTAGTTAAGCTGTGGTAGCAAGAGGAAATCCAGCACCGAGGAAATCAACAGTGCTATAATGTTTACTTAGGATCTGCTCCACCAATGAATTCCAGATGTTGGCTTAATTGTCACATTCTGGTATGTTGGAGCAGAATGAATCTGTAAGAGTGCTTTGTAAATCAATCTGCCAGACTCACATTAAATCTTGCAGTTGGCTGGCTATTGTAAGAAAAAAAAGATGTTCCGAAAATACTAACCATTCAGTGTCTCTCTCTCTCTGTGGTGCTGGAAAGCTACATGCGATTTTAGCTTCCGGCTAAAAGCAAAGCCAAAAACTGTCGGCCTCTCTCCTCTGTTTAATCCTACTTTCTCTCAGCATACTGTGGCTAAAGTTAGACATCGCAGAGGCATGACCCAGGCGCGACATTGTGGACTGAGCCAAACTGCGATAAAATTGAAGCATGGAACTCCCTGTCTATTGAGATCAAGCAGGCACCTTCATTGTATTCCTTTCGGAGCCTGATAAAAACATTCCTGTTTAGACAAGCCTATCCAGATGCTTCGCATTTTAACTTTTTGTGTTTTAAAGTAGGGCAGCAATGCACCCAAGACATCAACGGCCAGGTGGACAAAGGTGAAAGCAGAATGGTACTGCAAAAAGATAAAGGCCATCGTGCACCTGCCCAGGTAGACCGCTGCCGTGCTGCATTTTACCATCCACTTCCTTTTCTACCTGTTGGGACTGCTAAAGGCTCTGGGAACCTGAGGGGGCAGGTTCCCTGCAGGACGAAGTCCTGAAACCAGATCGTCACAGACTGGTTGGATGCAGAGAAATGGTGAGAGGAAGCAGCTGAGGAACTCCCAAGAGAAGCAGGCTCAGTGCCAGGGGATTGGTGGTGGGACGATGATGAGTAGTCAGAGGGAGAAGAGGAGGCAGACTGGGAGAAGGGGGTATAGGAGGCTGAAGAGGTAACAGGGCTTAATCCAACACCACGCGAGCAGGTCAAATGCCGGCTGTAGCTTTGCTCATATCTAACCCTATAAAAGGTAAAGGTAAGGTAAAGGACCCCTGGACGGTTAAGTCCAGTTAAAGGCGACTATGGGGTTGCGGCACTCATCTCGCTTTCAGGCTGAGGGAGCCAGCGTTTGTCCACAGACAGCTTTCCGGGTCATGTGGTCAGCATGACTAAACCACTTCTGGAGCAACAGAACACCGTGACTGAAACCAGAGTGCATGGAAACGCTGTTTACCTTCCCACTACAGTGGTACCTATTTATCTACTTGCAGTGGTATGCTTTTGAACTGCTAGGTTGGTAGGAGCTGGGACAGAGCAACGGGAGCTCACTCCGTTGCGGCCCAAGAGGCTCAGTGGTTTTAGACCACAGCGCTAACGACAGCCCTGTGCCTGCTCTCAACTCAGTGGTTCTATATTCTGTAGCATACAAAGATTTATGGCCACCCAAATATTCTGCCTCCTCTGCACAAGAGAGGTTCCCAGTGGCTGGTGGGTTCTTTTTACACCAGCAACTACGGCAAGATGTGTGTCCTTAACCAGAATGGGCTGTATATATTGGCTTTCCAATTTTCATTTTCAGTACTACCAGGTCACCTTGAGAGACACTTGCTCTTTTCCCCAAGGGACATATTCACTGCATGCGACACAATGAGAAAAGCAGCCATTCTTAGGGAAATCACGTGGTTCCGTAGCAGAGCAGATGTTCTGCATACTCCAAGTTTCAACCCAGTTACAGGATCAATCCAGTTACAGGATCTCAGGTAGCAAAAGGATGGAGAGGCAGCACAGGTAGGGCAGCACTGTATACCTGGTTTCCCAATGGTGAGCATCACTGCCGCTTACCAACTGGGAGGAGAAGGAGAAGAGTGGGTAGCTCAGCGCAGGGTCAGATTGGCTCCTACCACCACACCTGGAGAGCAGAGGTCCCAAGGGCTTGCCCCTTACTCTCCCAGTAGGCAGCAAAAATGCTCAGCATCAGAAAGCCGGGTGTGCAGTGCTGCAACGACTGTACTGCACTCTGACCACTGCTCCCCCACTCTTTGGAGACTCCAGTGCAGCCACTACCAGTCAAACCAACTTACGGTGTAAAAGCAGGTGTGTGAAGCAGTTCTGAGCAAGAACAAACTAGATGTTGTGGTGCTAGCTGTCAAAAAATATATTTAAAAAGCCCTATATCCCCCTCCACCTCCTTCTTTGGTGATCACTCGTAGCTGAGTAAGATTGTCTTCCATAAACACAGTTTTAACAGTGAGCCTGTAAGTGACTGTGGAGGCCAATTCTGGATCCACACATCCTTCCACAGTGGGGACATAGGTTTCCGGGCGGGAGTTGATCACGGTGCGGATTTGCTAAGCGTGCCTTCCTCTTAGCACGTTTCTCCCTTTCGTCCTGAGTTTGAGTGTCTTTCAAAGCCCATGACACCTTTGGTAAAGGTTGTTCTCCAACTGGAGCGCTCGCAGGCCAGTGTTTCCCAATTGTCGGTGTTTATACTACATTTTTTTTTATTTGCCTTGAGACAGTCTTTAAACCTCTTTTGTTGACCACTAGCATTACGTTTTCCACTTTTAAGTTCAGAGTAGAGTAGTTGCTTTGGAAGACGATAATCAGGCATCCACACAACATGACCAGTCCAACGAAGTTGATGTTGAAGAATCATCGCTTCGACACTGGTGATCTTTGCTTCTTCCAGTACACTGGCATTAGTTCGCCTGTCTCCCAAGTGATGTGTAAAAAATTTAGGAGACACCATTGATGGAATCTTTTGAGGAACTGGAGCTGGTGTTTATAAGTGGTCCACGTTTCACAAGCACGTTTCTCCATGGGCATAAAGGTAAAGGGTAAAGGGACCCCTGACCATTAGGTCCAGTCGTGGCCGACTCTGGGGTTGTGGCGCTCAACTCGCTTTATTGGCCGAGGGAGTCAGCGTACAGCTTCTGGGTCATGTGGCCAGCATGACTAAGATGCTTCTGGCGAACCAGAGCAGCGCACGGAAACGCCGTTTACCTTCCTGCTGGAGCAGTACCTATTTATCTACTTGCACTTTGATGTGCTTTTGAACTGCAAGTTGGCAAGAGCAGGGACCGAGCAACAGGAGCTCACCCCGTCGCGGGGGTTCGAACTGCTGACCTTCTGATCGGCAAGCCCTAGGCTCTGTGGTTTAACCTGCGTCCCTCTCCATGGGCATATGAGAAGGCAAAACATGTGGGTCAAGACATGGCTGTTGTTGTTGTTGTTGTTTAGTCGTTTAGTCGTGTCCACCTCTTCATGACCCCATGGACCAGAGCACGCCAGACACTGACATGGCTGTTACCTCCAGATATAATGGCAATAGGTCCACACTGTTAAACTTGGGTGTCCCCATTCATTTATCGGGACGGAAGTTATTTCAAGGGCCAAAGGGCATGTGAATGAATGCAGTGAAACCTCCCTCCAATCTTGGAGTCGCAGTTAGTCTCACCAGGTGTTTTTCTCCTAGCCAAGCTCTGTTTGCATAAGTGAACTGCTTTGGTGTAAAGCACTGGGGGGAGGTGGGGAGAAATCACACACACATATGCCCTCCCCCGTGCGCGCGCACACACACACACACACACGAGAGCTTTTCCTTCCTAATGGGAGACAAATATATAATATAAATTCATTTTCGTTAACAGCTCTCTAACTTATGCAAGCCCATTTTAAATGCACAAGGAGCTGCAAATTAAGATTACTGCTCTCTGGACTTATTCCTTAAATAATTCTCTACAAAGGTTCTTTTCATACATGAACTACTGCTTGCGTTTGCCTCAATTCAACTACTGTTGAGCTTCCAGAATGGACTGCCTATGCCCCATTTCGGAAACAAAATTACCCAAGGTAACCCTCCTGACCAGACATGGAAATTTTTATGGGTTCTAATTCATCTTCACTCCCAAAGGAGAAGCGCCTCAAGGTGTTATAGGACCGTCAGGAAGGATATTTAAAGCATTCACCAAGAAGCCAAAGTGCTATTCCATAAAGTATATATATATACCTTTTTACAATTTGTCTTGCACATGGGGAAAATTACACAAGTGGAGTGAGGTTTTTCCTTTTTGAAAACCTTTCCACACTTTTACTTCTTCTACCCTAAGCTCTACCTAGCATCTTTTCCTCTGAAGGACAACCATCTGATCAGAAAGGAAAATACATATTTTGACATATATTTCAGTGGTATTTTAGTGGGGATTTTAGACTTGCTTTTACTCAACAAGTTTGGAAAACAGCAAGCCTTCTCAAGCCAGCCTGACTCCAAGGGGCCAAAGTAAGTCTTAATCCAATTGTCTGGATAGCAGCCATGGGTTTTGTAAACCGGAATTCTAGTGAGAGGGGGTAACTTTTACTTGGACTGAAATGGACAGGGTGTGGAGGTTTAACCCTTCCATCCCCAGAGGCAACCCCAATACAGCTGGAAGTCATCCCTGCTCAATTATCAACTATTATTGGGATAATGATTGAGGAGGGGAGGGAGGGGAGGGTTAGACTTCACCTCCCTATGGGCTGCTTTCCTGGTGGTGGGGAAATGGGAGTTTGGTATTCCTGATCTTTGCTTTAGATTTTTCCCCCAAAACCCAGACATGGTTGCAATTAGAGGAACATCTAATCTGACATTGAGAAGTCGGTTGTATGCAGAGAGCTGGTAAATAATCCGTCACTCTATGAGACCCTGTGGTGGGACGTGGGTGGCGCTGTGGGTTAAACCACAGAGCCTAGGACTTGCCGATCAGAAGGTCGGCAGTTCGAATCCCCGCGACGGGGTGAGCTCCCGTTGCTCGGTCCCTGCTCCTGCCAACCTAGCAGTTCGAAAGCATGTCAAAAACTGCAAGTAGATAAATAGGTGCCGCTCCGGCGGGAAGGTAAACGGCGTTTCTGTGCGCTGCTCTGGTTCGCCAGAAGCGGCTTAGTCATGCTGGCCACATGACCTGGAAGCTGTATGCTAGCTCCCTCGGCCAAAAAAGCGAGATGAGCACCACAACCCCAGAGTCGGTCATGACTGGACCTAATGGTCAGGGGTCCCTTTACCTTTACTATGAGACCCTGTAAAACAATTCTACATGGTGTAACTGAAAGACAGTACATGATATAATTAAAAGTATGATAAAATCCTTTCTCATGTAGTGCTCCTATAACCTGTATAGCTCTTTGTCCCAACACAAAAAAAGCAGAAAAAAATATGCAACCTTTTGTCCATACACATACAATTTGCACATGGCATAATGTATGCAGCTCACATCAATCAATTTTTTTAGTGGCTTGTTTGGTTGGTTGGTTGGCTGGTTGGTTTGCCATCCACTTCCTTTTAATGGCAAACATGTATTGCCCAGCCGAGCCATCAGCAACCTGGTGCCATCCAGATGTTTTGGACCACAACGCCCATCAGCCTCGCCCAGCAAAGTTCTGCTGACTCAGGATGATGAAAGTGAATCTCCAGAACACCTAGAAGGCACCAGGTTGGCAAAGGGTTGCTCCAACCCTTTGAAAAAGAAAGTGATTGATCACACCTCCTTCATTCAGTCCTACTTTATCAAGAACTATAGCCCAGGTTTCTTCCAGAGTCACTTTCCCTGTCAAAGTACTGGCTAAAGAGAAAAGGCGAGAATGGGCTTGCAGCTGGCAGGAGACACTACTGCAGGACAAGCCCAGCACAGTGAACGGTACTAGGAATTGGTGCGGTGCTCTTACTTGTCTTGGAAAGATTCCTAGGGTCTCCCTGGAGAGAGCAAGATGCAGGTCAGCCCCCTTCCCTGTCAAGAGAATTGTCTATCCCTTCCCAGCCGATTGTGTGAGCACCTGATGTCATTGTGATATCAGTGACTGGTAGATCGGCAGCCCCAGCCTCCTATCAAACTTGGCCCAGGTGTTGAAATATACATTTTTAAAAAAAAAACAGAAGCATTTTTACTTGGTATTAGAGGTCAGGACATTAATAGGCAAGATGTTAAATTGTTTTTATATGCAACAACTGCGGCAAGAGTATTGTTAGCCCAGAAATGGAAACAAGAAGAAATTCCGACGAAAGAAGAATGGCAGATGAAATTAATGGACTATGCAGAATTGGACAAAATGACAGGAAGGATTCGAAACCTGAAGATTGGAAGAAGTATATGAATTATTTGAAGAGCAACTGTAATCAACAAATTATGCTAGTAGGACTACAAGAAGTTTTGTAAGGAGAAGTATAGGAAGTGTTACAAAGTAGAAAAAGATAGAGATATTGGTTATGAGTTTGAAATGCAATAGGGAAGAGAAGATAAGATAAGAAATGCATACTGAGAGATTAAGATTGGAAAATTTTCAGACAGGATTGATGGAAGTCAAACATTTGAAAAAGATGTAAAAGTATGTTTGATTACTGTTGAAAATGATATGTTAAAATATATATATTTGTTGTTTAGTCGTTTAGTCGTGTCCGACTTTTCATGACCCATGGACCAGAGCACGCCAGACACTCCTGTCTTCCACTGCCTCCCGCAGTTTGGTCAAACTCATGCTGGTAGCTTCGAGAACACTGTCCAACCATCTCGTCCTCTGTCGTCCCCTTCTCCTTGTGCCCTCCATCTTTCCCAACATCAGGGTCTTTTCTGAGGAGTCTTCTCTTCTCATGAGGTGGCCAAAGTATTGGAGCCTCAGCTTCAGGATCTGTCCTTCCAGTGAGCACTCAGGGCTGATTTCCTTCAGAATGGATAGGTTTGATCTTCTTGCAGTCCATGGGACTCTCAAGAGTCTCCTCCAGCACCATAATTCATAATATACATATGACTTGGCCCAGTGGGGTGGGGGAGATAATGATCTGACTCACTGCTTGTGAAGAAAGGTCCTGAGGTGCCCAGCGTTTCCCAAAGTCTAGTAGGCACATATCTCCTACCAAGGTATGTCAGGATTAGGGTCCTCCCTCCCATGAGATAGGCTTTAAAAAAGCTGAGCTGTTTCTTGCAGCTTGTTCCCCTCCCAACCTGAAGGGGATCCAGTTCCCTTTCTAGCACCAGGATTCCAAGCTGGATCTTCCACGAAGCTCACTAGCCTTCCTGATTCTTTGCACTTGAGCTTGAAGAACGAGTGCAGTGCGTAAGCTAGGTTTAGAGCCACAGTGCTCGGTTTTATTTTGTATTATGTTTGGACCTTCTGCCTGCTTTCCCCATAAAGTTCCTTAATATGACTGCTGAGGAGTGTGTGGTTGCCAATCTCAGGGTTTCAGAATCCCCGTGTGCCCAGATGCTTGGCATTCGGGCTCCTGGGAGTTTAGGGTTGGCATTGCAAGTCGCCAGCGCATTCTTCTGAGGTATGGGAGAGACTCAGAGAGCAGGCTGCTGTTACACTCTGAATGAACCAAAAAGCTGTAGGTTGAAGCGAGGAGTTCTGGTGCACTGGCTCAGAACCTTTTAAAAAGGAATTGCTTTAGTAGACCCTCCTACCTATGGGATCGCCTCTCCTGGTATGCCCCATGGAGGACCTTAAGGTCCATAAATAGCAACACCCTAGAGGTCCCGGGCCCTAAAGAAGTTAGATTAGCCTCCACCAAAGCCAGGGCCTTCTCAACACTGGCCCCGGCCTGGTGGAACGCTCTGCCTCATGAGACCAGCGCCCTGCGGGATCTGATTTCTTTCCGCAGGGCCTGTAAGACAGAGTTGTTCCGCCTGGCCTTTGGCTTGGAGCCAATTTGATTCCCTTCCCCTCTTTCTTTTCCTTTCTCCTCCTGGGAAGAGGCTGCATCCTAATGTTTTAATGTTGTATTTTAATCTTTTAAATTGTATTTTAATCAACTTGTTTTTATTATTGGTTGTTAGCCGCCCTGAGCCCGGTCTTGGCTGAGGAGGGCGGGGTATAAATAAAATTTTAGTAGTAGTAGTAGTAGTAGTACATCCCAGATTCTTTCCCCATCTGAGGCTGCAGGAATAAGTTGGTGGGTGGTGGCAGCAACAACCAGACACACTGGCAGCTGTACAAGGCTGCTGTGTTGCATTTGGGCAACAAAGAGGGTGCAAAAGGACTCTCTTAGGCCTCCCCCCTCCTGCTTCATCACACTGGCTGGATCCACTTCTCTACCTCTTCTGTATACAATGAATGACTGCATCAGGCAGAAGAACATCCCTCCTTCCCTCCCTCCATCCATCATGACATTGTGAATAGCACTGCACCCTTTGCAAATGGTGTAGAAATGTATAAATGTTTGCAAAGCACCCCCTCCTTATTTCAACACTGGGCTAATTTAAATCCTTAAAGCTATGAGAATTTTCCATCTTTTCCCCTGGCACAACTTGCTTTGAGCTTCTAATTTTCCACAAAGAGGGAACATGTATTTTGAGAAAAAGCTAAAAGAAAGCAGGGAAGAGACTCTAGTTCAGTGTTTCCCAACCGGTGTTCCGCGGCACACTACTGTGCCGTGAGACATCGGCTGGTGTGCCGTGGGAGGGAGGCGGGCGAGTCGGGCGGCGAGACGCGGGGCGGCGGCGGCGAGCAGCGGCTGCCCAGCGCGGGGCTCTCGCCGTCTGCCTGCCTGGCTGCCTGCCTGACGCGCAAACCCCCGGCGCAGGCGCCCCGCTTGTTGACACGGGAGGGGAGGGGGGAGAGGAAACGCTGCTGGTGTCGCTGCTCCTCGGCGGCGGCTCCTCCTCTCAGCCCGCCCTGCCTATATTTGCACCAATCCCCGCCCACTAAAGCATTCGCGCCTCCCAATGGGAAGCCTTGCCGGGCGGCGGGTGCTGCTGCCTGAGAGTTCTGAAGCCAAGCCCACTTTCCCAGAGACTGGCGGTTCTGAGGGATCCAGGGCAGGGCCGGCGCGCGCGCGCTTCTTGCTGCCCGGGCGCTTGCTCTAATCCCGCCTTCCCTGGGAGGGAGGGATGGCGGTGGCCGCGAGCGTCCGGGGTGGGGCGCGCGCTGGCTCTCCCTGGCGGCCCCCGTGCCTGGCGTTCTATCAGTGCGCCTCCTCTCTCTTTCCCCACCCATCCTCCACGTGCTGCGCTCTAACCCGGAGTTAGAAGCAAATTAGAACACGCCCCCCGTGTGTGGTGTGTTTTTTGTGCTGCTCCTCTTTTTTTAGGGCTTTTTGGCGGCTTTTGGGACGGCGTCGAGGGGTGGCCGCCTCAGCTGCCGCCGTCCCTCAGTCCCTCGCTCTGCTGCCTCCTCCCACCCCGGCAAGGGGGAGGGAAAAAACTTTCACTTTTGTGCGTCCCTCCCGGCGTGACGCTGCGCGCTGACGTCACGGGGCGGGGCTTTAATGGTGGTGTGCCGCGAGATTTTTTTCCGGTAAACAGGTGTGCCGTTGCCCAAAAACGTTTGGGAAACACTGCTCTAGTTGCGGGTCTTCTGGGATGGAAAAGCATTGGCTTATCTTAGTGGATTTGGTTTTATGAAAGAACTGCCAGCCATTTACTTAAGTGTTCGAAACAATCACATTGTTTTCACTGTTCTTCTTATTGTACAGGAACACGAAATCACAGCGGTGAAACTAGGAGAAAGATGGAGGCTTTCTCACAAAAGAAAACGTTGGCCAATGTAATTTTCTAACAGGATTGATTTCTCTTCTTCCAGCCTTCTGACTTAAAAATGTACCCTCTTAAACACCCCAGGCTTATCTTGGAAGATGTAAAAAGGTGGGACATTTCTTAGTGCACATCTGCTTGCTTCTCTTACAAGTTTTATTTATTTATTTAGTTTTCTTAGAGGGTTGGGGGCAGCTGCTACTCTGAGGAACTGAAACAACTGAAGCTGACACCTTATGGGCGGAGGCAGTTTGGCAGATGATGCCCCCATGCTTTTAACATCTTGACATCTCAACCTCCTTGTTGTGCAACAAAACCACAGTTGTAGGATACCTTACAAGCAGTGAAGTTGACAACAAACAGAAAGCTGCAGTCACAGCGTCTCTGGAGCTGGGCAGATGCTAATGAATGCAGCACATTTGGGGCGAACACGTTAAAAAAATCTGTTGCTGGCAGGTTAAAAAGGTCATCTCTTTCAACCTTGTCTTCCTTTCCACCCCACCCCACCCGAAATGGTATGTTCCTAAGGGTAGGAAGTTTGTTAATGTTACTCCATAAAGCATCATGCACGCTGGTGTTTCTGTATCATTAAAAACTGTCACTTGCTGTCTTTGATTAATAATAATAATAATAATAATAATAATAATAATAATAATAATAATAATAATAATAATTTATTTATACCCTGCCCATCTGGCTGGGTCTCCCCAGCCACTCTGGGCGGCTTTCAACAAAAACACTAAAATACAATAACCTATTAAACATAAAAAGCTTCCCTAAACAGGGCTGCCTTTAGATGTCTTCTAAAAGTTTGGTAGTTATTTTTCTCTTTGACATCTGGTGGGAGGGCGTTCCACAGGGCGGGTGCCACTACCGAGAAGGCCCTCTGCCTGGCTCCCTGTAACTTGGCTTCTCGCAGCGAGGGAACCGCCAGAAGGCCCTCGGCGCTGCACCTCAGTGTCCGGGCAGAACGATGGAGGTGGAGACGCTCCTTCAGGTATACTGGACCAAGGCCGTTTAGGGCTTTAAAGCTTTGATGGTGGTAAACTGAGAGGGCCCAGAAATCTTCTGCAACTGAAAGCACATATTGTTAAAGGACAATGACTTTTGCGTCGCATAAAAGAAATGCACACAACAGAAAAGAGTGTGGCCTAGAAGAGAATGGGGAGCCTGTGGCTTCACTACAAGTGACCATTGGCCATGCTGGCTAGTGCTGGTGGGAGGGGCCACAGGTTTCCAAACCCCGCCCCCCCTGCAGTTGATTCAGTTCCTCTCACCTAATGAAAAGGAAGCCATTTATGGTCCAGGTCAAATGTCAGACCAGTTGACATGTTGCATTGCATTCCTTCAAAATAATACTATTAATAATAAATGTAATTATTAAAATATGCAGGCCTGATAGTTGCATAGATGTAACAGCCGCCGCCACACACACTCCAAATCATCTGCAAGGAATTGTGGGTTAAACATATCCAGATGTCTTCAAGGGTTTTAATTGACACTGGCAGTAATTCTGGTTTGCATTTGTGTACCACAAGACGAAGTACGCTGGTGAAACTGTATATGCATACGTATGTGTATGAATTTCATGCTTATAGCCATGGAAAAAGTATCTTTTCATTTCCTTTAAATTGCAAACAGGTGTTGTCACCTTCTGAACTTAACTCCTATGTTACAACTTCATGGGGTGAGGAGGCGAAGGGAGGAGAGGTCTGCTTCTAAACTGAGGGTCTTTTGTTGGCCAGTTCATGGCATGTTGATAAACCCAACAGTTGAACATGGTAGAAAATCAAATGAAACCAAGAAAACTTTTTGGGGGGGTGGGAGGAGGGGGAATCTCGTTAAAGAAAAGAAGGGGAAAGAAGAACATAACGATTAATTTAACATTGGGGCAGGCAGTGAAAGTTGACATCACCACTGGCCACGTTTGATCCCCGCTTACACGAAGGAATCAAATCCTGCTCCTACCAGTTCCACCCATTCTCTTTTAAATGCCGTATTTTTCGCTCTATAAGATGCACCAGACCACAAGACGCACCTAGTTTTTGGAGGAGGAAAACAAGAAAAAAAATATTCTGAATCTCAGAAGCCAGAAGAGCAAGAGGGATCGCTGCGAGGTGAAAGCAGCAGTCCCTCTTGCTGTTCTGGCTTCTGGGATAGCTGTGCAGCCTGCATTCGCTCCATAAGACGCACACACATTTCCCCTTACTTTTTAGGAGGGAAAAAGTGAGTCTTATAGAGCAAAAAATACGGTACATCTCTACAAGGTGTGCAGGCTATAACAGGTAACAGATGCTGGATGCCATGAAGGATGACAAGAATGGGAGAAGACAGGTTTGATCCCACTGGGCATTATCCAAAAGGACACCCTCTGACACAAGTCCCATTTAAATTAATGGGCGCTACACAAGAAAACCACTATACACTAGGGCAGCTCCCATTACAGGCAGTGTCCTGTTTATGTGTGTTCAATACGTGTGTGACCATCTATACGTGCATCACGTCGAACCCAGAAGTGGCCCGGAAACGTCATAAGGATGTCACTGAAATGTCACTAAAAAGGGCAGAATGGGGGCAGGGCAGGGTGTTTGCAGGTTTTTTCAATGGGTTTCCATTATACCCCGTTTCACCAACGGACGGAATAAAAAACAAAGGGGCTGCCTGTAATATCCCAGTGTATCATGCACCATCTTTATTAATGGGTGGAAAGTCATCATGTGGACATTCCAACTCAGGCACCATACTAAAGGTAAAGGTAAAGGACCCCTGACAGTTAAGTCCAGTCGCAGACGACTCTGGGGTTGTGGCACTCATCTCGCTTTACAGCTGGCGTTTGTCGACAGAAAGTTTTTCCGTGTCATGTAGCTAGCATGACTAATCCGCTTCTGGCACAAGGGAACAGCAAAACCAGAGCAGCGTACAGAAACACGGTTTACCTTCCCGCTGGAGTGGTACCTAT
Organism: Podarcis muralis; assembly: GCF_964188315.1. Taxonomy (NCBI): domain Eukaryota; kingdom Metazoa; phylum Chordata; class Lepidosauria; order Squamata; family Lacertidae; genus Podarcis; species Podarcis muralis. The sequence goes on along the minus strand of NC_135660.1, from coordinate 91,986,717 downwards.
TTATCTACTTGCATTTTTTTGGTGCAATTTCAAACTGCTAGGTTGGCAGGAGCTGGGACCGAGCAAGGGGAGCTCACCCCATTGCAGGGATTCGAACCGCCGACCTTCTGATTGGCAAGCCCAAGAGGCTCAGTGGTTTAGACCACAGTGCCACCCGTGTCCCTTAGGCACCATACTTGTTGTTTAGTCATTTAGTCGTGTCTGACTCTTCTTGACCCCATGGACCAGAGCATGCCAGGCACTCCTGTCTTCCACTGCCTCCTGTAGTTTGGTCAAACTCATGTTGGTAGCCCAACCATCTCGTCCCCTTCTCCTTGTGCTCTCCATCTTTCCCAACATCAGGGTCTTCTCCAGGGAGTCTTCTCTTCTCATGAGGTGGACAAAGTATTGGAGCCTCAGCTTCAGGATCTGTCCTACCAGTGAGCACTCAGGGCTGATTTCCTTTAGAATGGAAAGGTTTGATCTTCTTGCAGTCTATGGGACTCTCAAGAGTCTCCTCCAGCACCAAAATTCAAAAGCATCAATTCTTCGGCAATCAGACTTCTTTATGGTCCAGTTCTCACTTCCATACATCACTATTGGGAAAACCACCATACTACCTTGGGCTAATCATGAACCTAGTTACGAATACTGGGGGTATAAGTGAGTGACGAAGGGCGGTAGCAGCCAGTGTGGGCATGGCTGGCCTGATTTCCCAAAGCCATGTGTCATTGTCAGTTACATAGGGAACTTCCCCTGTTCAGGGAAGTTTTTAATGTGTGACATTTTTGTGTATTTTTTGTCTTTGTTGGAAGCCGCCCAGAGTGGCTGGGGAAACCCAGCCAGATGGGCAGGGTACAAATAATAAATTATTATTATTATTATTATTGTTGTTGTTGTTGTTGTTGTTGTTGTTGTTATTGTTATTATTGTTATTACTACTACTACTACTACACAGAGCATGCAGGGAAGACAGAAGGGATCTCAGTGCTGTGGGGAGGCAGATACTAATACTAATATCTTATCTGTAGTGGATGTACTAGTTGGCAGGTGCTAGGAATGAGACGTACTTGCAGTGCAAGCCTAAACACTCCAGGGTTTGGAATGACTTGAGAAAGGCAGAGTTAGGAAGATGGAGAAAAACACTGTTAAGTACCCGTCCTGAGAAAGGTATAATTGAACAGAAACAATCTCCTGAACTTTACCATGAACTATGGGTGTACAACTGCGTCTGAGTCAGAAGTTTCTGACAGCAACTAAAGAAACAGGTGGCGGGCTCTTTGCAGACAGATGGAGAATACTTTTATGTGCCCTCACCAATTTTTTTTAAAGGGGGGAATCCACTCCACGTTTCCAAAAATAGGGAAAGGGTTTTTCTTTGGGAACGCTTCCTTGACTAATCTGAAGTAAACAACAAACACAGCTGGGAGTCAGGGGAGAAGAGTCACAGGTGAGGGTTCTAGCTGGACCGAAGCAGAAGTCTCTTTTCCCCTGCAGGAATCTGCAGAGTGAGACTGAGCTTGGGAAGGGGAGTGTGGAGGACTGAACAAAGGGGTGACTGAGAAGTGTTCAGTTACAGGAAAGAGAGTTCTGATGGGCATGAGGTCTAACTACTCAACAAGTGAACTCATTGACAGAACTGGATGAGAAAGTGACATAAAATGACAAAGGGCCATTTTCCTTCCACAGAGGGGCAGGGAGGTCATGAAAGGGTCTCTGAACAACAGAACTCGTGGCCAGGTGACGGAAGAGTCCCTTGTGGGAAAGGGTGGTGACATTTCCCAGAATACGGAAATTTAGAGTTGATTAAATTATGAGTGGAAGATGCTTGCTAGAGGAAGCCCTTTTGGGTTCGTTCCCCAAAGTTAATTAATAGTTCAACAGAGCTATCAGCTTGCCACAGACATGGCAAAAGTCACAGGGACTAACCAAGACAACAAGATGGTTCATGGCTGCTGCTATGGGTAAAAGGTAAAGGTAAAGGGACCCCTGAGCATTAGGTCCAGTCGTGACCGACTCTGGGGTTGCGGCACTCATCTCGCTTTATTGGCCGAGGGAGCAGCCGTACAGCTCCGGGGTCATGGGGCCAGCATGATTAAGCCGCTTCTGGCGAACCAGAGCAGCGCACGGAAACGCCATTTACCTTCCCGCCGGAGCAGTACCTATCTATCTACTTGCACTTTTTGACATTCTTTCGAACTGCTAGGTAGGCAGGAGCTGGGACCGAGCAACGGGAGCTCACCCCGTCGCGGGGATTCGAACCGCCAACCTTCTGATCAGCAAGTCCTAGGCTCTGTGGTTTAACCCACAGCGCCACCCGCGTCCCGCTGCTATGGGAGGTTTGGCCTAAACCACTATAGCTTGCTCCGATTCCTTTGCAATGCCACCATGTTCATTTCCTAGAAAAAAGCCAAAACAGACACATTGTTTGAGGCGTATGTAGATTGCCATTTGAAACAAGTGTCTTGGTAACACGAACTACAGTTACCTATTATGTCTGAACTAGGAAACTAGAGTTGATGCCTTCCAAACAAGCTAGGATATAAAGCCATGATTTAAAGTTGGCTTAATATCCTGGCTTGTTCAGAAGCTGTTAACCAAAGATTCTCAGTTCATTCAGACATAACAGGAAATGATAATATTCTGGCTTGAGTGTTGGGAAGAATGAAGGAGCATGAGGCTTGTTCAAACCTTGCTTTATTAAGCTGCAATATAATAGTCTGAATGTGGCCAACGCATTGGAAATGAAGTAGCAGCTCTGCGATTTTTTTTAAAACTGTAGTTTTATTCTTTTTCGTGCACACAAAGTGAACTATTTACAACCACCAGGAGGAATTTCAACATAGAACTGCTGCCAAAACATTCGAAGAAAGCAACCCCAGTAAGTAGAATTATGTATTTCCATAGCTTCTCAAAAGTAAAAGGCTTCGTCATCCCAGAATGTCCTTCTACAAAGATCCATGTGCACCAGGTATATACGTCATGCTCTGCAACCCTAGCATATTGAACAAATCTGGCCCATATGTCACAAAAGCTGTCCATCTACCCTCCGTTTATCTATGTATGTTTTGACTGTTCCTTCAGTGCCACCTGCAATAACTGTTGATGCTGGTACTCATAGAAAGTGTAGACTTAGCTTCGTCCAAAGATGAGCTGCTACCACAAGAAAAGTCAGAATTTCTTTATAATGGATATATGTTGCTTCCCTCTCAAACAGAGATAATGCTGATCCAAGGCCAACCCAAGAATTTTTCCTGACTAAGATAAAAGCAGCAAAAGCTCCTCCCACACCACCCCCAAAATGTACCCAAAGCCAGTCAAGTTATTGTGGAACCTGCAGCAGAAAATCCTACATACACCTCCCCACTACCCCTGGCAAATAAAATACAAGAACAATAAAATAAATACAGTGGTGCCCCGCAAGACGAACGCCTCGCAAGACGGAAAACCCGCTAGACGAAAGGGTTTTCCGTCGCGGAGGCGCTTCGCAAAACGAATTTCCCTATGGGCTTCCTTCGCAAGACGAAAGCCCATAGGGAAATCTCCGGGACAGCGGGGAAGCGCAGCGCCTCATCCCCACTGTCCTCGGACCTCCTCCCGCCGCCAGGCTTCGGAAGGCTGCTCCAAAGCCTGGCGGGGGGGTGGAGAGGTTTTTTAAAAACCCCGGGACAGCGGGGGACTTCTCCGCTGTACGGGGCGATTTTAAAATGCTGCCGGGCGGCAGCGCTGACGCCCGGCAGCATTTAAAAAAACCCGGGACAGCGGGTTTAAAATCGCCCCGGGCAGCGCGTTTCTCCGCTGTCCCGGAGGGCTTTTGAAGGCAGGCGGGGGGAGCAAAGACTTTCACCCCCCCGCCCGCCTTCAGAAGAGGTCCTGGACCTCTTCTGAAGGCGGGCGGGGGGCAAAAGGCTTTGCTCTCCCCTGCCTGCCTTCCCAGGAGAGCGGAGAAACGCAGCGCGTTTCTCTGCTGTCCCCGACGGCTTTTGAAGGCAGGCGGGGGGAGCAAAGACTTTCCCCGCCCGCCTTCAGAAGAGGTCCTGGACCTCTTCTGAAGGCCGGCGAGGGGCAAAAGGCTTTGCTCCCCCCTGCCTGCCTTCCCGGGACAGCGGAGAAAGGCAGCCCTGCCTGCCTTCCCGGGACAGCGGAGAAACGCGCTGCCTTTCTCCGTTCTCCTGGGAAGGCAGGCAGGGGGGAGCAAAGACTTTTGCCCCCCGCCGGCCTTCAGAAGAGGTCCAGGACCTCTTCTGAAGGCGGGCGGGGGGCAAAAGTCTTTGTCCCCCCTGCCTGCCTTCCCAGGGGCTTTTAAATCGCCCCGGACAGCGGAGAAGTCCTCCGCTGTCCCGGGCGATTTTAAAATGCCGCCCGCCAGCATTTTAAGATCGCCCCGGACAGCGGAGAAGTCCTCCGCTGTCCCGGGGTTTTTTAAACTGCTGGGGGTGGGAAGAAAAGCCCTTGTCCGCCCCCCCCCCCCGCCTTCAGAAGAGGTCGGGGGACAGACTGTCCCCGGACCTGGTCTGAAGTCGGTTTCCCTAGGAACGCATTAATTGATTTTCAATGCATTCCTATGGGAAACCGTGCTTCGCAAGACAAAAAACTCGCAAGAAGAAAAAACTTGCGGAACGAATTAATTTCGTCTTGCGAGGCACCACTGTAGCCATCAAAACATTGCTCTTTCATGGCACCTAAAGCCAGCTGTTTCACTCTGCTAAAAGGTACATTCATTGAACAGTATCAGAGAGTTTCATTTTTCATTTTTGTTTCATTGGGCCAAAACTGAAGCAAATCCATGCAGATAAATGTTGGCTTAGAAGCCAGCAGTGTAAACAGAGATGTCAGATGCCACCTACATTTCTCATTTCATGTGCTTCCACAGCTTTTTTATGCTAAAAATGATGTTTTGAGATACCAATTAATGAGATCACCAGAGACCTGTCATGCAGACCATCTTTTATGCACACAGAAGACATTTTGGGCTCTAACTATGTCAAGAAACATACTGAATAAACAAAAAATGGCGACCAAAGTATCTCTCTGTGGGTATATATGCTGAATCTTATTTTTTTAAAAAATAGATTTTTATTACAAATTTTAATATATATGCCAAAGTATCAAAGATTGTACTTCATAGAACTTGTAAAATACAATCAAGCAATAACCAGTTTAGCAAGAAAAGGCTATTTTGAAGGTACAGTAGACATTGTACTATTGTCTTCAAGAGCTGCACTTTTGGTAAAATAGGAGCCCTAATAAACAACATTCCCCATCAGAGCATTTAAACAGTTAGGTGCTTTTGTGGATGATATCCTCAACTGCACTCTGCAGATGAAATACACCTACACATGAATTCACAAACTGTGGTTCTTAAGGACGGCACATGCCCTGTGGATGACTTAGGGTAAGGCAATGCGTGTCTTGAGTGAAGAAAGGCACTTTTGCAAGCTGCAGAAAATAACTAAAAAACAGCAACCCAAGCATCACTTAAGATATTATTGCAGAAAGAGGCAAAATTCCTTCAGGCTTCTGAAAATGGTTACATTCTCTGTACAGAAACTACTTTTGTAAGATAGAACCTGCATGGGCTCTTGATTTTTAAGCAATTAAAGAGCTACGTATTAGGGCCTCAGCTTACTTTTAATACTTACCGTATTTTTGGCACCATAACACTCACTTTTTTCCTCCTAGAAAGTAAGGGGAAATGTCTTTGCGTGTTATGGAGGAAATGCCTACGGGTGGCATGCCTACGGATTTTCCTCCTCTAAAAACTATGTGCGTGTTATGGTCAGGTGCGTGTTATAGAGCGAAAAATACGGTATATTTAGTTGCTGAATGACCAGTGGTATTAATAAAAAAAAAGAATAAGAAATAAGCATTCAGTGGCAGCTGAAGAGAAGAGCTTTGTGCAAAGATTTTTATGCAGAAGCTGTACAAAATATACAGCACCACTGCTTTTCTGGACTACAGATGACTCTCTAGCAGGGGTTGCCAATTGGGGGTCCATTGATCCTAAGGAATCCATGTAGGACAGGCATGTCCAAAGTCCGTTTCCCCCCCAAACAGGGGGGCCCGCTGTATATAGCTAATTGGGAATCACTGCTCTAACAGATAAGCAACTCTTGTACTTAATCATTGGAATGTGAATTTGGATTAAAAGCTGTCTCTTCGCTGTAATTAGCATCCAAAACCTTGTGGTAAGCCACAAAACCTTTTAAGCTCAGCTATGGGAGGAAACTGTACATTCTACTTAACACTGCTTTTTGGTTTAGCTTACAGGTTTGCTTGTGTTTTTTTATTTTTTGCAGAGGTAAAGAAGAAAAGGATCCTTGGATTGTAAGGCCCTGAGATCAGATGGCAGCAGAAATTAGGTAAAAACAGAAGAATGGAATATAAGCATTGCCAGTTCTCGTAAGAAGGCTAATTCAGTTAGAAACGTTAGAAATATTCAGGTGTTTTAAAAAGCCTGGAGGAAGTTGGATGAGAGAACTTGTCACAAGTTCCTTCTGCACCTCATGTGGGAGGATGGGTGCTTTGTTGAGAATAGAGGAGATGTACAGTGGTAACTCGGTTTACAAACTTAATCCGTTCTGGAAGTCCATTCCTAAACCAAAACTGTTCTTAAGTCAAGGCACGCTTTCCCTAATGAGGCCTCCTGCAGCCAGTGCCCTTCCACCATTCGGATTATGTTCTTAGATCAAGGTAAAGTTCTCAAACCAGGACACTATTTCCAGTTTTGGGGAGTTTGTAAACCAAATCGTTCTTAAACCGGACTGTTCTTAAACCGAGGTACCACTGTAATAGAAACAGATCTGCATCCTGAGATCCAAAAGAAATGGATTTATTTCCCATCTATTCTACAGAATCCTAGGGTTTCTGAAATAGGGGGTTGGTCCTGGCTCTCACATCACCATATATAAAAAAATAATATATCCCAGAACTTGACACAAAATGAGTAGCTTTCAAAAAAGAGCATTTTCCCTAACACCCAGCCTTTGCCACATGTACTTTAAATGTGGAGTCAAGTGAAACTTTTGAAAGAGCCAGACAGTCACCCCTTGTGCTCGCTTGGAACCCCTTGCAGAAAATATAAACAGAGTTTAAATAGAAACAGCATTAGTGAGCCGCAAATATGAGGCACCAGGAGGAATAGTACTTTCAAACAGAAACTATCCAACTGAGTGGTAGCTATTGTACAAACGAGAAACACGTTCTAGAACACTGAAGAGATGCTATTTTTAGCAAGGATTAGCTCAGACAGAAGCAAATTACCTTGTAGCAAGTATATCAATAGCTAAACCACTTACATAGTATTAGGCGCCATTTTCAGATGAATATTATAAATCATCATAATCTACAAACTGCCATCACTGTGCATGGCCCGTTAGGGAGTAAATTAAGCAAGCTTTGATCAGTTTGAATCAGCTCTCTCCTTTATGAATTCGGATGATCAAACCTATGCTCTCCCCAAGGGGATGATTTCTGAAACAGAGCTAAAAAATCTGTTTTCCAGAAGAAAAGGCAGGTTACGAAGAGAAAATTTATTTTGCAAAGATGAGGAGAAAAAGAAAAGACTACAAAGTAGGCTTTATTCAGTTCGGTGAATAGTTACCCACCCCCGCCACCCCAATCTGATTCCAGCTAACCTAACCTGGATCTGGTCCCGAATTAATTTGGGGGGCAAAGCTAGTCTATTCAAACCCTGCCACTCTGTGTTCTCCTTTGTGGCTGTAGACCACCTATTTCTTCATTCAGAATATTATGGTGAAATGCACAGGCAGAATAGATTCTCCCCACCCCATATTTTTAAGCCACCAGTAAAACTTTATAATATATATAGCTCAGTTGGTAGAGCATGAGACTCATGGGTTCAAACCCCACATTGGGCAAAAGATTCCTTCATCGCAGGAGATGACCCTCACGGTCCCTTTCCAACTCTACAATTCTACGACTCTATGATTGATGGCACCTGCCGCTATTCTTGACAATAATGGTAGCACACTGCCTTGCTACCCAAGGTGAAACATGGGTTTGAAGAAAGGGTTGTTTTGAGAACAATTATGTTCCAGCAGCCACCACAAAGGCTAGTGTGACCTCCCCTTATCACTCAACCTTTCCTGTGTGGAACTCGCTGTGATCAGCTATTATTGCATCACTCCCGCCTGTTTGCAACCTTTGGCACAAGGCTGGCTAATCTTATCTTGAAGCTGCTGGCTGCAACACAGAGACATGCAGCCCCGCAAACGCTTGTAAATATTGGGACAGACTAGTTTAACTAGAGGCTGGTAGATTATTTACAGAGCAGATTTGCAGCCCTCAAAGGCTCACATCTCTGAAGAGCACTCTTGGTACTCACCAATCACAATCAGGGTGTAGTTCACATTCATGCTGCCAAAACCATTGGTGGCTTTGCAGATGTAGGTTCCGGCATCCTCGCTTTCCACTTCTTTGATTTTCAGCCCTTGTTGGAGGACCCTGAACCGCGTCCAACCACTGTGGATGGTTCTTCCATCCTTCATCCACATAGTAAGGGGTGGGGGGTCACCCTCCACGGGGCAAGGGAGCTTAATGGTTCTTCCTAATCTCACAGATTGCCGATGGATGACTTTATCGGAAATTCTGGGTGGGCCTAGGCAAGAAAGAAAAGTAACATGTTTAATTTTCTTGATTAAAGTTTGAGACACTGTCAAAGAATACGACACTTTATATGGATTGTATAACAATAGTCTTTTTGGGGGTGTGAAACATGAGGTGCCAGTACTCACATCTTGATAAATTGTAAAATTCCTCTCCCACCACACTTTTCTCCCTGTGCCCCCTCCCATTTCTCTGCTGAATTTGTGGTAATCATTAAAAAAAAGATGATAAAATCAATTTGTAAACATTTTCTAGATGCTTATTTTTAAAAAACCTGGAAGGAAAGTGGGATACAAATGTAATAATAAAGCAATTTAATTGATAACACGCAGCAAACAGCTACACAAAGTTATAAATGACAAATCTGAAAACCAAAATTGGTAACAGTGTTGGCAGTTAAAGCGATACATTCTAGCCTCTTGCATAACATACTAGCTTTCTGCATGCAAAGAGCTGCTGGTGTGTGAGAGCATTCAAAGAAATAATATTCCCAACTTGCACCCTAAGGTGATACAGCCCTAGGTCCACTGTTCCCACTTGCCTTTTCTGAATAAATGAATTTTCTCTCATTGAAGAGAAGCAAGAATCTAGTACTCAACCAGATGGTTATGAAGCAAGTCCATTGTGCTATGTGATGTTAAATATTAGGACACCATGGAACAAGTACAGGGAAAAACTGAGCACAAACCCAATGTTATATTCCAAAGGTTTTGGAATGCTCAGCTAAACTCTCTCTACCACCCTTGAAAGGACTTGAAGTTCAGTTTTGTAATGCGTTTATCTTGGCATTTGCAATTTTAACAGCAACATGTTCCCAATAATATTTCCAAACAAAATAAAATGAGATGTCTTCCAGTAATTCATACATTCTGCACTCTCATACACAGGTGTCCGGGACCCAGTACTTCAGACAGCTGTTGCTTTCACTCCAGTACCCTATATGCCAGGGTTTCAAAGATGTGCCCTTGGTTATGCATTACACGGAATCATAGAATTGTAGACCCTGAGAATCATCTAGTCCAACCCATTGCAATGTAGCTGACCCATATGGGAAATGAACCTGAAACCTTCATGTTATCAGCACCACCCACTGAGCTATTCAGGGTGAGTATATGAGCCTCTTGGGCTTTTCGATCAGAAGGTCGGCGGTTCGAAACCCCGCGATGGGGTGAGCTCCCGTTGCTCGGTCCCAGCACCTGCCAACATAGCAGTTCAAAAGCACACACCCCCCCCAAAAAAGTGCAAGTACAGTGGTACCTCGGGTTACATATGCTTCAGGTTACAGACTCCGCTAACCCAGAAAAAGTACCTTGGGTTAAGAACTTTGCTTCAGGATAAGAACAGAAATCGCGTGGCAGTGGTGCGGCAGCAGTGGGAGACCCCATTAGCTAAAGTGGTGCTTCCGGTGAAGAACAGTTTCAGGTTAGGAATGGACCTCCGGAATGAATTAAGTACGTAACCAGAGGTACCACTGTAGATAAATAGGCACCGCTCCAGTGGGAAGGTAAACGGTGTTTCCGTGCGCTGCTCTGGTTCACCAGAAGTGGCTTAGTCATGCTGGCCACATGACCTGGAAGCTATACGCCGGCTCCCTTGGCCAATAAAGTGAGATGAGTGCCATAACCCCAGAATCATTCGTGACTGGACTTAACTGTCAGGGGTCCTTTACCTTTTTATATACACAGCACATATATAAACAAACATCACCAGTGGATATGCAATTTTCTTCCAACACCCCAGGTCCAGAACAGCAACTTACCACAGGGATGTTGGCCTGCACTCCGATTAGCACAGAAAAAAATATTATCAGTAGATCGATGGGAGTCCCAATTTGGGGACAGCAGAATTTTAGTTTACTGCAAAACACCAAAAAGCGTCACAGGCAGCAAAAGTGCCAAAGTAAAATGCATGCATTAATTTCTTATGCATCACCCTTCCCCCAAAAACGTACAGCTGGATAAAGAGATAGATTTGGCAGGGAATATTTCAGTAGCCATATAAGGAGTGGAGACTGATGAGCTACAATCGAGGCCTAAGCGCAAAGAGGAAAACTCAAATGCAAATGACAGGAGGCAGAAAGGACAGTGAGATCAGGGAAACAGAAGAGAAGTACTGACGGGAGAGTTCAAACTACAGTGGTACCTCAGGTTACATACGCTTCAGGTTACAGACTCCGCTAACCCAGAAATAGTGCTTCAGGTTAAGAACTTTGCTTCAGGATGAGAACAGAAATTGTGTGGCGGCAGCAGGAGGCCCCATTAGCTACCAAGTGGTGCTTCAGGTTAAGAACAGTTTCAGGTTAAGAACAGACCTCCGGAACGAATTAAGTACTTAACCTGAGGTAGCACTGTATTACCTATTCCAGGGCAAAAAGAACCGGAGCAAATGTCCTGTTTGTTCACAGAGATTTGAGAGTCTGTGGTATTACCCGAGCAAGCAACCTCCTAGAAAACTCCCACAATGGTGAAAAAGTAGGAAATGATTTGATATGTGTGTGGAAAGCCCCACACAAAGTTCCTAACTGCACCAAAGGGGTGGGGAGGGATACAGAGGGGCAGCAAGGGGACAGGATGGAGGAGATAGAAATGAGAGATGGATGGTGCTGTAGCAGATTGCCCTGGAATATCCCCATGGTGGCCAGGCTCACTGAATAACATTGTTCCTTGGAGTGATGGCTTGCTAGCAATGTCTTATAAAATATTTTCAGGCATGTTAGTCTGGGAGTGGGACCAGGTCGAGCGTGTCTTGTTTGACAACCGCTGAGCAGCCTCTTCTGTCCATTCAGGGACCTAATTTCAGGGCTGCCAGAGGCAAAGTGTGCACTTGGGAGCAAATTTCAATTGCACTGATTATTTTTTAAAAAAAAATAGAGAGAAATCATACAGAAAAATAATGAAGAGCCATTTTTTTGTATCCAATTGGTGAAAAATACGGTGCTGTAATTATTATTATTATTATTATTATTATTATTATTATTATTATTATTATTATTAATACCATGGCCTCCCCAGCCAAGACTGGGCTCAGGGCGGCTAAAATAAAAAGCCCACCTGTATCTCCCTCTGAATCAATTTTAGCTGAGCTGCAGACAAATTTCAATAACAGAAGTCAAACAAAAAAAGTCATCTATTTAGATACAAAATGTTATTAAAAACACAAAAACTATTGATTATGCCAGATTAAGCAACAAACGATACCCTAAGAATCTGGAATAGTTTATTGCTATTCTGAAATATTTAAACGCAATCAGACTGTTAACAGAATTTGAAGAAACCCTATTTTTAAAGGAAAGAGCGGATTATCTAAGAATTTACCATTTGTTAGGCTTTCTGTCAGTATGCTTTTTACTATGTTTTTATCGCTGATGCTTTGTAACGTGTTTCTAATGCCGTACACCGCCCTGAGATCTCTTGATAAAGGGCGGCATATAAACTGAATTAACCACAACAGCAATGTGAATTCATAAGGGCATTTGTAGTGAATAAATCAGTTATGATAACTTTTGTTTAAGTACTTCAGATCACACACACACACACAGAGAGAGAGAGAGAGAGAGAGAGATGTGCTGATGTAATTCCCTTGCCTAGAACTACAAGTAACTGGAATCCCCATTCTGTTTGGATATAAAAAGAGATCAGGGATCCTCCACCTGTCTCACTGAGCAGCTGAGTTATCTTCAGTTTAGATCCCAGGGCAGAGGCTCTTTTATCAGATACCATTGGGGGTGGGGGTGGGGGGTGGACTTCTGGCTGCTACCCTGTTAAAACCTTAAAAATATACAGTTGTCTTTCCCCTTCACTCCCTTCCCCCTACGTTGCCTCAGCAAGTAGACTCATTTCTTGGTGACAATATAAATTTAGAAAGCATTCATAACTGTCAGGGAGGGTTGATTTTAATTAAGTCATGGTTTAAATCACCAAGGAAAAAAGTCTAATTGGAACCATGGACCTCCTGCCCCTCTCATATTTTATTTTTGTTGGGTGGGGTGGGGTGTTACTGTTTGAGTACAAAATACCATTTTGCATTTGTTTTTATGGAGGATGTAGGTGCGCCAGCCTGTTGTTTTGCCATCGCCACTTGTTTTTCTTCTGGGAAACTAATGTTTTGTGATGTGCCGCAGGTCCAAAAAGATTGAAGGCCTCTGATATAACCATCAAAATACAGTATTTGAAGAAGTGTGCATGCACATGAAAGCTCATACCCAGAACAAACCTAGTTGGTCTCTAAGGTGCTACAGGACAATTTATTTTATTTTTTTCTATATTTCATCAAAATACAGTGATTCATGAGCAGATAACACCCCTTGCTCTGAGGATTATCTTGCACTGACACTGCAGAAACTCCAGGCTACAGTTAAAAGGCTCTCTCTCTCTTTCTGCAGTTCTCTGTAATTAAGATGTTGGGCTGATTAGTGGTAGTTTACAGATGGCTGGTTGGTTTTGTTTTGTGCAGTTTTAATTATTTGTCTTATCTGCTTCGTTATTGAAAGCCATGCTGGAGTTGTAAGGTAAAAGCTACAGTACAAGTTTAATTATTTAGTTGCATAGTTAATTAATGTTCCGTCTATTATAATATGCCAGATGTACTCTGGAACCTAGTGGCAGATAGTAAGCATGTCAACGAAATCAAACCAATTTCTACTACCCAGAAGAATGTTGATGTGCGATTTCTTGCGTTCACATTTTAAACAATATTTTTACCATTTTAGAATCTAGTACGTGTTACAATGCTTTTATAGAAAACCTGTTATTGCCTCACAATTTGGGTCTGTGCAAACAGAAAGCAAGCTATTTTTTTGTTTGTTTGTTTCAAGCATGAATTATTCTTGCTTCTCTCCATACAGATAAAAGAACTCTGAGAAAGGGCTTTTGTTTGAAGGGCAAAGACCAAACGGCTTTGGAAGAAGAGGTTAGCCCTTACTATCTAGAACAAGATTTTGCCCAGGAGAGGGCAATTAATTCGTTATCAAGAGTATCTAACTATGAATAGTTTTGAGAACTGAGTATGTTGCAAAACATAAAAAGGGACCCCTGACCGTTAGGTCCAGTCGCGGACAACTCTGGGGTTGCACGCTCATCAGCTTCCAGGTCATGTGGCCAGCATGACTAAGCCGCTTCTGGTGAAACCAGAGCAGCGCATGGAAACGCCGTTTACCCTTCCCGCCGGAGCGCTACCTATTCATCTACTTGCACTTTGACATGCTTTCAAACTGCTGGGTGGGCAGGAGCAGGGACCGAACAATGGGAGCTCACCCCGTCGCGGGGATTCAGACCGCCAACCTTCTCATCAGCAAGCACAACCATTTTAGGGACTCCACTCTGGATTGTATAGGGTTCACTCCTTAGCCCATGGGTAGGCAAACTAAGGCCCGGGGGCCGGATCTGGCCCAATCACCTTCTGGTCCATGGACAGACCGAGACTCAGCGTGTTTTTGCATGAGTAGAATGTGTACTTTTATTTAAAATGCAGCTCTGGGTTATTTGCGGGGCATAGGAATTCCTTCATTTTCAAAATATAGTCTGGCCCCCCACAAGGTCTGAGCAACAGTGGACCGGCCCCCTGCTGAAAAAGTTTGCTGACCCCTGCCTTAGCCTCTTCCAAAACATCATGGACTTGGGTTTTTATTTTAAGATATAGGCATAATCTTTGTTTCAAGCTGCTTGACAAATTCAGATCTTGCTTTAAACTTGGCTGCTTAAAAACAGAAACTAGCTTGGAGTTTAATTTAAAATACAACATCTGTAATCTTCCCCACTACCCGTCCTCTTCTCAGTTAACAAGAACTCACATATATTTTCTGTACAGAATTACAGAGGTCGTGCTGCCATTCAGTACGCAAGTATATACAAATCAGATTTATGATTCTTCAGGAAAAATCCTCAGATGTATTTTGACTGTGACTTGAACAGAATAATATAATGTAGTAACACCGCTAAAACTGAAGGATAAGTGCTTTCCCACACAACACATTCCAGAGTGTGCACAGACCTTTTATTGCTCAATTGAGGCAGACAGGCAGAAGGAAATTTCGCCAACAATTGTTTAGATTCAGCCTTGTTATTTTTGAGCTAAGGAGTAGTTATCTGGCTGGAGATTCACACAGGGCCTTTGCAGAATTGTTGAACCATGTCCTGGGAGACCATTTGGCCACAACAGAGTTCACAGTCATCTTTATTAACACACTAAATATAATTGCAAAAAAATTCCAAAGAGCGTCAACTAGCCTGGACGATTTCCCAAAATGGAAAAGTAATATATATATTGGATTGTAACGTTTATTAAGCAGTTAAATAATTTTTAGTAGCCCCCTGGGTCGCATTTATTTTATTATTTAATACCAAGCATGTTGACTTTCTACAAAGATAAGATTTCTTTTGAACTAACGTTTGCAACACAGAAACTCTGCTTCATTCATGAACCATGTGTGCAGTCCGCATTTTCAGGTAGTACAAGAAAAGATGAAGAAGGAAAGGTTCCTACACATAAAAATAACCTACAGACCACAGGTGGGGCAGGAGGCTGCTGGATGAACAAGAAATTAAGACACTTGGGTGGACATTTCAAGATGTTTTAATTGATCAAAATGGTTAACATCGATGAACCAGGTAAACATTTCCATAAGTTTCCATGTCATCAGGAGGCATTAAGGGGATGTTTTTGGTGAATGCTTCTGGGTGAGAAAAGGAAGGCTGGTTCCTTACACGTTGGCCAGCAACTACCGTATTTTTCACTCTATAGGGCGCACCGGACCATAGGGCGCACCTATTTTGGGGGGGGGAGGGGAAATAAAGCCCAGGGTGCCCAGTGCAGCTGTCCGCAAGCCTGTGGAGCCCAGCGGGGGTTCCCACAGGCTGTCCGCAAGCCTGTGGAGCCCGGTGGGAACTCCCGCCGGGCTCCGCAGGCTTGCAGATTGCTTCCTGAAGCCTGGAGAGCGAGAGGGGTGTGCACTGACCCCTCTCGCTCTCCAGGCTTCAGCGAAAGCTTGCATTCGCTCCATAGGACACACACACTTTCCCCCTTCATTTTTTTTTGGGGGGGGTGCATCCTATAGAGAGAAAAATACGGTGATGGCTTTTCCCACA
The DNA here is from genome assembly GCF_964188315.1 of Podarcis muralis. NCBI lineage: Eukaryota > Metazoa > Chordata > Lepidosauria > Squamata > Lacertidae > Podarcis > Podarcis muralis. The sequence goes on along the minus strand of NC_135660.1, from coordinate 91,971,028 downwards.
TGCCTTGCCCCACCCTCCAACCATAGGGGCCTTCATAAGGGAGTTGTGTCCAAAAGAAGAGCTACGAGGGGAGAGAAACTCTGTTTGCCAGAGTGGGGTGGTTGGTTTCACCAGCGCTTCCTTAACTTCAGCCCAAGGAAGCTTCAGAGAGAAGTTGCTGCCACAGGCATTATGTGGATCTGTATTTTAATGAGCTGAATAGAGTGAAAGATTATTAGTCATGGGTGTGGGGAGAGTGTGTGTATGAACTTCATAGTGCTTGGTTTAATGTTTGGTTGCTATTTTGCTAATATTAAGATGGTTTTATAGATGATGCCGTGTTGATTTGTTAATCGTATATGACGTTTGCTTTAATTGTGACATTTAGCTTATTTTTTAGTTGTTGATTTTTTAACAGTGATTTACGGATTTTAATTGTTTCACTGATGCTGTATTTGTGATGTTCTATTATGTTACTGTCATTTATTGTTTGCAAGCTGTTTTGGGATTCATTTGAATGAAAAGTGGAACAGAAATCCATAATCCATAAAATTAATCAGTCAACTGGACTTACTACATTTTGAACTCATTCTTACGCACCACCTGGCCCTTTTACTGTCACCTGCTGCTGTTAGCATATGCTAATGTCATTGTTGAAATATAGAAACATCACTGTAGCATGGAGGTGAGGCAACTTATTGGTTCATCTGGCCAGACCTTCCCTTCCCCCACTCCACAAGACAACTTTGACAAGTGGACAAGACCACCCAGCTCTCAATCATCTGTCATCATAACGACATCAGATTATTGACATGTAGCGTCACAGAAGCATGCCAGTCAGTAATCACATGGTTCAAAGATGCCTAATGAGCAGAGCAGCTCATTCCCATTGGTCTTCCTCCATGAAATTCAGTTGCCAAAACTTAAATTCCTTGCCTCCTCAGAGCCTTTTCCAAGCAATCAGAGAGCGTGCTTGAGCGAAACCAAACTCCCCTCCACCCTTTTCATGCCTCTTCTGGTTCTGGGAGCCAAGGAGGGAGGGGAGCTTAACACAGCAGGAGGGGGAGACACCCCTGACTCTTCACCAGCCAGACTCACCTTTACCTCTTGACCTCCCACTCGCCTGCTTCAGCTTCTGCCTCTGATTCTTGACTGCTCTCTGCCACAGACTCTCCCAGCTCACTAAGCCCTGATACCTCTTCTTCCCAGTCTTCTCCCTCTGACCACTCATTGTTGTCACACCACCACTCCCCAGGCTCTGTGCCTTCTTCCCTTCGTGGTTCCCCAGCTGGTTCCTCCCACCATTCCTCTGCACCCAACCAGCCCATGACACACAGGGAGGGAGATGCTGACCAAGCTGGATTGAACCCCTTGCACATTACCTGAAGCACATGGGGTGGTGGGTGGGAGCGGATGTCCAATCCTGCTTTCTTCAGGGCTTGGGTGAGTGAAAGAGTTCCCCATATGGAACTCTCCCCCACACCCAAACAAAGCAGAGTTCAATTCTACGTGCAGCAGCTTACATGCAGGGTGTTCAGTTCTGATTTCTGCAGGGATTGGCTGCAAACCCCCCACATCTCTACCTGCTCCTCATGTCACATTTAACCACAGGCGTGGGGTGGGTGGGTTTGGTTTGGGGGAAATGGCCTCGCAGGCCAAAGATTCCCTACCCCTGCAATAGTGGCTGCTAACAATGGAATGCATTCAGCTGGCTTCCAGTTCTTGTTGCGCTGAGCTGTACTTTCAGTAATGGGGATGACAAGAGGGCTTGTCCAGATAGCTGTCGTGCCTAGCTCTGAGCTGGTACTAGATACGGCATCCACAGAGGATGAACAAGACACTCCACAGGTCAAGGACTTGGCCAGCCAACAGGGTCCCCTGGAACCAGTGCTGAGGATATCATTGAAAGGCTCTTTGAGTTGAGATCTGCTGAAGAACACTTGAGAGCCACCAGAGGAGCCACAATCTGAAGACCACTGTGCAACAACATTTCATGCATCTACCAACTCAGAGTCATTGCACAGCCCACGAGTATGGGGCCACCTTGTAAGCTAACAAGGTCTCTCTCTTGAGCTTCCAGCTGCTGAATATGACATCGAGGTGCTGATCTTGGACTTTTGCCTGATCCTGCTTCTGGGTCACATTTTGGACCTAGACTGATTCTCTGTTCTTGACTTTGGGCTACACTGCGGCTGCAAACCTGTCCTTCTTGGTGACTATTTTGGACAGTGGCTTACACCACCTAGAACTGGGACTCAAGCCACCCACAGGAGTGTGACAGCTGCAGTATCTGATCCACCACAGGTGTAATGTGAACAGAGAATCATCTCATTCTGCTCCACCTGGCACCTATTTTTCAGGTTAATCTTCTGGCTTTGTGCTAATGCTCCTACAAAATCCTGGGGACAAATGATTATGCTCCATCTACAAGAGCCCAGTATTTAGTGGAACAGCAGCTAAACTTCCCATAGGATGTAATTGCCAGTTACTTCTGTATAACATACAGAAAATTACATAGGCAGAGGATGAATATGTAGTCTCTCCCCTGTGCTTTCCCCTTTCCCCCACCATGGTCAGTCCAAGAACTAAGATTGAGCAAAAGAGACCCTGCTTTCTTGAAATCCAGTTCCTCATCTTGGCTAGCGTGACACTAGAATGTGGACAAAGTTATAATGCTGGGCGCCAACAGATAGACAACTACCAGACCTGGCCACAGTGATCCATGTGACGGGCACCTCCAGGCTTGACTACTGTAATTCGCTCTACGCGGGGCTGCCCTTGAAGCTGTCCCAGAAACTCCAGCAGGTGCAGAATGCTGCAGCGAGGCTCCTTACAGGGTCTCTGCCATGGGAGCATATTCACCCAGTGCTGTTTCAGCTGCACTGGCTCCCGGTGGAGTACAGGGTCAGATTTAAGATGCTGGTTTTGACCTTTAAAGCCCTTCACAGCCTAGGACCATTGTACCTACGGAACTGCCTCTCCCGGTCTGCCCCACGGAGAGCCTCAAGGTCCATAAATAGCAACACCCTAGTGGTCCTGGGCCCTAAGGTAGTTAGATTAGCTTCAACCAGAGCCAGGGCCTTTTCAACACTGGCTCCGGCCTGGTGGAACACTCTGCCTCATGAGACCAGGGCTCTGCAGGATCAGATTTCTTTCCGCAGGGCCTGTAAAACGGAGTTGTTCCGCCTGGCCTTTGGCTTGGAGCCAATTTGATTCCGTCCCTCTCTTTTTTTCCTTTCCTCTCCTCCTGCGATGAGGCTACATTTTAATATTTTAATGTTTCATTATTTTAATGTTGTGTTTTTAATTTTGTTTTTAAGTTGTAATCATTCAACTTGTTTTTATTATTGCTTGTAAGCCACTCTGAGCCCGGCCTTGGCTGGGGAGGGCGGGGTATAAATAAAAATTATTATTATTATTATTATTATTATTATTATTATTATATCTTGCATAAAATCCTTCCCTGTTGTGTGCTAGATGAATTCAAGCAAGCGCCCTTCCTTCTCAGATAAAACTGACCCAAGTTACCAATTCCATCAAACCTAGTAGAATTTCATCATGTCACTATACTGGCAGAAAATAAAATGGGACGTGCCTACCTGATGAATACGGAGATACAGGGAAACTGGAATACCATTTAGCATAGCTCAGTTACCTCACAGTCTAGTAATGCGAAATCCCTGGAGCTCCTTCTCAATGAGGTACAGGAAGTTTGTAGCAAAAAGCTTTCAAAAATTCATCTGGAAACCTTAGAAAGAGCTTCAAGTATGACTAAGTATATGAATATATACACATAATTTCATTTAGGCAAATAAGTTTATAAAAGCAAGTGAGCCTGCTTACATCAGCTACAAGAAACCTTTAACCAGATTATTGGAGGCTGAACAAAGATAAATTCATGTGCGTAGCCAGGATTTATGCTGGGGGAGGGGACAGGCTTTATGTTGGAGTGGGCAGAACCTCTGTTAAGTATTTTTATTGATTTACTTAATTTGGGTGGCAGCTGCACCCTGCCTCCCTCCCCAGCTATGCCCATGGCTAAAATCCTAGCTTTGTCTTCATTAATACACAATTCCTAGCATTGTTTATTTGGTTGTTTCCACATTAGTTTAAACCATGATGACTCAGGATTGATTTTCTTGGGTCATTCTGGGTGTAATGGACAGAAAGGTGTTAATTTCGATAACAGCAGCTTTGTTGGGTAGGCAAAGTCCAGACTTTTACTACGCATAAATGCAGCAAAAATTGCCAACCCTGCAATAATGGATTTCCAGTATTGATAGCCTTGTGTTGGTTAGAAAAATGCTAGAAAACTGATAATGCTTATAAAAATAAAACACCTTAACAGTTCTTCATTTCCCTTACATCATTCTTCTGCAATACCAGGAGAATTGTAATTCAAATCATTAAGACAAGGGTGAAGGGGGAAATCCACTGAAAGTGATGTACATGCCAAGTTCTGCACATGTGTGCACTGAACATTTGGAGACACTGCTGTGTGATTATTCTGGCACACCCAGCAAAACTGGAATCATGGTCATGTCATGTCCTGATAGTAAAAGGTAAAGGTACCCCTGCCCGTACGGGCCAGTCTTGAAAGACTCTGGGGTTGTGCGCCCATCTCACTCAAGAGGCCGGGGGCCAGCGCTGTCCGGAGACACTTCCGGGTCACGTGGCCAGCATGACAAGCTGCATCTGGCAAGCCAGCGCAGCACACGGAACGCCGTTTACCTTCCCGCTAGTAAGCGGTCCCTATTTATCTACTTGCACCCGGGGGTGCTTTCGAACTGCTAGGTTGGCAGGCGCTGGGACCGAACAACAGGAGCGCACCCCACCGCGGGGATTCGAACCGCCGACCTTCCGATCAGCAAGCCCTAGCCGCTGAGGCTTTTACCCACAGCGCCACCCACGTCCCTCATGTCCTGATAGACTCTGTGCCAATTTGTGACATGGCGTGGCAAGTGCCAGTTTGGTCATGTGAGACCTTGGGACGAGCTCAAGTACACCTGGAGCATCTCCTTTGGCCTCATGGTACTCTGAGAGCTACAGCTGGATAGTACCCTACTATGTGGAAGAGTGTGAGGAATCACAGTCATCATCCCTTCTGTAGGCATCCATCACTGACTAATAATAATAATAATTTATTATTTCTACCCTGCCCATCTGGCTGGGTTTCCCCAGTCACTCTGGGCAGCTCCCAACAGAATAATAATAATAATAATAATAATAATAATAATAAGCAACAACAACAAACATTAAAAACTTCCCTAAACAGGGCTGCCTTCAGATGTCTTCTAAGAATCAGATACAGTGGTACCTCTGGTTACATACGCTTCAGGTTACATATGCTTCACGTTACAGACTCCGCTGACCCAGAAATAGTACCTCAGGTTAAGAACTTTGCTTCAGGATGAGAACAGAAATTGTGCTCTGGCGGCACGGCAGCAGCGGGAGGTCCCATTAGCTAAAGTGGTGCTTCAGGTTAAGAACAGTTTCTAGTTAGGAACGGACCTCCAGAACGAATTATGTACTTAACCCGAGCTACCACTGTACAGTCATACCTCGGGTTACAGATGCTTCAGGTTGCGTTTTTTTGGGTTGTGGAACTGCCGAAACCCGGAAGTACCGGAACAGGTTACTTCCGGGTTTTGGCGATCACGCATGTGCAGAAGCGCCGAATCGCAACCCGTGGGTTGAGAATGCTGCGGGTTGCGAACGTGCATCCCGCATGGATCACGTTCGCAATCTGAGCATCCACTGTAGTTGTTTATTTCCTTGACATCTGATGGGAGGGCGTTCCATAGGGCGGGCGCCACTACTGAGAAGGCCCTCTGCCTGGTTCCCTGTAGCTTTGCTTCTTGCAGTGAGGGAACCACCAGAAGCAGCTGGACCTCAGTGTCCGGGCAGAACGATGGGGGTGGAGACGCTCCTTCAAGTATACTGGACCGAGGACACAACATGGGGGGGGGGGGATACTGGTCATTTAACTGTGCCAACATGTCCAAAAAGCTTAATCTTTATTTCAAAACCCAGCTTCGTTTGTAAAACTGTGTGAATCAGGATTAAGCTGCACATTTTGTGCTGGCTGCTTTCTTTTTTAGAGACAAAGCAGCTGTGCAAGACCCCACACCAGACTAGGAAACCAAAGGCACTGAAAATCTCCCCAGCTGTTATTTTAACCCTGAAAGTTCCATTTACAGAAACTTCAGGGGGAATAATGGTGAGGGGGGGGGTGATTTTGGAAATGGGAGGAGAGGGGGCTTAACCTTTCTCCTCACAGTCTGAATCCAGTTGAGCCCCTTCCCCACAGATGCTTTTTCTCAAAAGAAAGAAAGTGGTCAATGCTAAACATGGTTTTATAAAAAGCAAACATGGGGTAATATAAAGTTTAACCATCAAACTCGAAATGTTCAGTTTGCTTCTTGCCCTATTGATGCTGGGTGCTTTTCTAAAAGTATATTGCCCTAAACAACAAAAGCAATTTTGTGCCTCTCTTCTCCACTTGATGGGGACACAGGTGGCGCTGTGGGTTAAACCACAGAGCCTAGGACTTGCCGATCAGAAGGTCGGCGGTTCGAATCCCCGCGGCGGGGTGAGCTCCTGTTGCTCGGTCCCTGCTCCTGCCAACCTAGCAGTTTGAAAGCACATCAAAGTGCAAGTAGATAAATAGGTACCACTCTGGCGGGAAGGTGAACAGCGTTTCCATGCGCTGCTCTGGTTTGCCAGAAGCGGCTTAGTCATGCTGGCCACATGACCCGGAAGCTGTACGCCGGCTCCCTCGGCCAATAAAGCGAGATGGGCGCCACAACCCCAGAGTCGGTCACGACTGGACCTAATGGTCAGGGGTCCCTTTACCTTTACCTTATCCACTTGATAGTAGTACATCACAGTAACTGGAATGATATCTCCTAACTACCGGAAAAGGCAAGAATAGGAGGCCGCTGAGTAGCCAGGCCTACTGTCAGCTGCAGCAAGAAAGGCTTTAGTGCCAAAAAAAGAATGAAAAGATTTTGCTCACCTCTCTGAAACCAGAAGCCTGCTTACTCAGCAATTTTTCCCTGCTGCTGAACAAGGTGTAGAGCTATCTTCCGAAGATCAAAACAGGCCCCCCCATTTAAACATGTCCAAGTACACAATCAGATCATCTGTTTATTTTGGATTCCTACCTACCAAGCACATTGCATTCTGTCAGCTCTCCCCACCCCAATTCATTCTTCTCTGAGTAGGAAGAAAGGAGAGTAAACACCGAGGGCTTTTAGTAGGGTCACAGAGAGGTAACCTGTGGCCAAGCATAGCACAGGGCCCCTTTTCTTGCACCCCTACAAAAGGCTGTCAGTAGGTGACGGAGGTGCATTTATGTGCATGGATCACCAACACACAACTGCATTAGGTAGTTTTTAGTATGCAATATCCCATGACATTGACAGCATCTTAAAAAGCAGAGACATCACCTTGCCAACAAAGGTCCGTATAGTTAAAGCTATGGTTTTCCCAGTAGTGATGTGTGGAAGTGAGAGCTGGACCATAAAGAAGGCTGATTGCCGAAGAATTGATGCTTTCGAATTCTGGTGCTGGAGGAGACTCTTGAGAGTCCCATGGACTGCAAGAAGAACAAACCTATCCATTCTGAAGGCAATCAGCCCTGAGTGCTCACTGGAAGGACAGATCCTGAAGCTGAGGCTCCAATACTTTGGCCACCTCCTGAAAAGAGAAGACTCCCTGGAAAAGACCCTGATGTTGGGAAAGATGGAGGGCACAAGGAGAAGGGGACGACAGAGGACGAGATGGTGGGACAGTGTTCTCGAAGCTACCAGCATGAGTTTGACCAAACTGCAGGAGGCAGTGGAAGACAGGAGTGCCTGGCGTGCTCTGGTCCATGGGGTCACAAAGAGTCGGACACGACTAAACGACTAAACAACATCCCATGATGATAAAAGTCACTAACAGCCATGTACATAAAATTGTAGAATTGGAAGGGACCCAAGGGACATCTAGTCCAACCCCCTGCAATGCAAGAATCTCAACTAAACCATCCATGGCAGATGGCCATCCAACCTCTGCTTTAAAATCTCCAAGGAAGTAGGGTCTACCACTTTTGAGGGAGACCGTTGCACTGTTGAACAGCTCCTACTGTCAGAAGGTTCTTGTACTTGTAACTTGAAGTTCAAGTCCTACCCTCCAGAGCAGGAGAAAACAAGTTTGCTCCATATCCCATGTGACAGCCCCTAAGATATTTGAAAATGGCTGTCATATTTCCTCTCAGTCTCCTCTTTTGCAGGCTAAAGCTAAAGGGACCCCTGACCGTTAAGTCCAGTGGTGGACGACTCTGGGGTTGTGGCATTCATCTCGCTTTACTGGCCAAGGGAGCCGACGTTTTTCCGCAGACAGCTTCCGGGTCATGTGTCCAGAATGACTAGGCCGCTTCTGGTAAAACCAGAGCAGCGCATGGAAACACCATTTACCTTCCCACTGGAGTGGTACCTATTTATCTACTTGCACTTTGACGTGCTTTTGAACTGCTAGGTTGGCAGGAGCAGGGACCGAGCAACGGGAGCTCACCCCATCGCAGGGATTCGAACCGCCAACCTTCTGATTGGCAAGCCCCAGGCTCAGTGGTTTAGACCACAGCGCCACCCGCATCCTTTTGCAGGCTAAACATACCCAATTCCCTCAACCATTCCTCATCAGGCTTAGTTTCCAGACCCTTTAGGGTTACCATACGTCCAGGGCAAAACTAGGAGAAGCTCAACAAAGCTGCCAAAAAAACCCCTCAACAACCTTGCCAAAAAAAGTTCAACAACTTTCGTGTCCGCACTTTCACTTTTTGAAATATGGCAACCCTAAGACCCTTGATCATCTTGGTTGCCCTCCTCTGCACATGTTCCAGCTTGTCAATATCCTTCTTAAATTGTGGTACCCAGAATAGGATGCAACATACCAGGTGTGGTCTTACCAAGGCAGAATAGAGTGGTACTATTACTACCCTTGGCCTGGACTCTATTAAGGGTTGTGTTTTTTTTCTGCAGCACAGCCTTTTCGAAAAGGAGATGTGGTTCCATTGTTCAAAAAATTAATGGGTTCAAGATAAAGCCACAGAGAGAGCACAATAAGGCTCAATAAGGCAATATGGGCATAAAGAAACACATTCTGCCAAGAGGTTCTCCTGCACATGGTTCATTGAAATAAATATACTCTTGCCCAGCTGAGCTTTCACAGCGAACTTTCAAGTGGATTGAGCAACCAATAGGCAGGTCTTTCAGCTTAGTCATCTAAATTTCTAGCAGCGGGAGACACCCTTAAGGGCCTTTTTGGGGAGTTTTATATTCACAAATCCTTTTTCAGCAATCTATGGATTCCCCTCTATGTTTACTTCATTCTCATAAAAGCTTTTAGTCTCTGTATTTTTAATAGTTCCTTTATAATCTGAAAATGTTTTTTCTTCCTCCTAGAGCTATGAATCAAGTCTGCCAGTTGTTATGTATCTTTCTAGTCCTCCCGCTGTGAAAGAAATCAAACAACCTTACAGACAACTAAAGGTTTCCAAGAAGTAGCCCCGGGGCCCAAACAGATGTCATGAGCCACTTCCTACAAATTAGAAAAGGAAAGTAGACCCTCAGGTTAATTGCTGGGAGAGGCCACACACACAGCAAGCGAGGAGGTGAGCCTAGCACACGGAAACTAAGTGCTTGTTATTTTACTGCAGGAGATGAAGCATGAAGTCTATCATTACCAATTTATATGATTTCTCTTTTTAGTGAAAACTCAGTTGGACATCCCTTCTCACTTGTGCATTTTGTAATCCTGGAGAGATTGTCACCATTTCACTTTCCCTTGGTTGTCCTGATGCTGTACCACACTGGGCTTAGCATCTCATCCAAACCCAGGCTCATGGTTTGCTCGCAGAGCAAACCTTGGTTAGTCTGGAAGGAGCCAAACCATCATCAGCTCAGGCTTGGACAACATGTTAAGCCAAACTATGGCTCAGCTCAGTGCAGCACAAGATCCAGGGGGGAGGAGTGAAGACTTGAGCACATGCTGAGCAAAGCAGGGGAACCAAAATAAAATTGGTGTGTGTGTTTTAAGGATCTGAGATATATAAATCAGAACTTTGTTAGACTTCCTTATACTAGACTCCTCATGCTTTTGTCCTACTAACGCAGATCAAAATAATGCATGGAAATCAGAGCCTTCATTTGTTGTTGTTGTTGTTGTTTAGTCGTGTCCGACTCTTCGTGACCCCATGGACCAGAGCACGCCAGGCACCTCTGTCCTCCACTACCTCCCGCAGTTTGGTCAAACTCATGCTGGTAACCTCGAAAACACTATCCAACCATCTCGTCCTCTGTCGCCCCCTTCTCCTTGTGCCCTCCATCTTTCCCAGCATCAGTGTCTTCTCCAGGGAGTCTTCTCTTCTCATGAGGTGGCCAAAGTACTGGAGCCTCAGCTTCACGATCTGTCCTTCTAGTGAGCACTCAGGGCTGATTTCCTTAAGAATGGATGCGTTTGATCTTCTTGCAGTCCATGTTTTATTATTGATATATTCTTCTGAATTATGTGTACTTGTTTTGTTTTTTTCTTTCAACACACACACACACACCAGTGCACATTGTCTGAATTGCAAACGGTGGGCACCATAATCTTTTCAGTGCTTAAGGTCTCTAAATATCTTAATCCGACCCTGAGTGAAGCAGCCGCAGTCTTCTCCCAGAGCTCACATATTGCGTTAAGCAATCGTATGGATCAGCCTATAGCCACAACATTTGATTTTAACATGCTAGTAATTATCTTCAGCATGTTATTTCCTCCAGTGTTTTCTCCCGACTTCTCTTGCCTTCCTCAGGCTCCAAAGCTTTTACATCTCCTTTGTGGTTATTATCAAGTGGTTCTGAAGAAGCAGTACAACTGGGTGCAGAAAAATGAGAGATCTCTTCTTCTTGCATTTGTGTTTACAAAGGAGGGAGTTCGTTGCCAAGGAATTAACATCTTTTCCAGAATTCAGTACATGATTATTGTGATGCTTCAAAATCCTGCCCTTGAGGTTGACTTGGGAGATTCAGCTGATGCCAACCTTCAGTGTTGAACGGGACAATCACGCTTGCTATTTTCTGCGCTAGCTACAAATAACTACTAATTTGTGTACCTATTTTGCCTGTTTATCCAAGAGATTACTATGGAGGCAAAGCTGCCTCTTACCATAAGGCCGTAGGGTGTGGTGGTTGTTCAAGGCAGGTTTAAGGAGGGCAATCTTATTACATCGTATAAGTAAAGGTAAAGGTACCCCTGCCCGTACGGGCCAGTCTTGCCAGACTCTAGGGTTGTGCGCCCATCTCACTTAAGAGGCCGGGGGCCAGCGCTGTCCGGAGACACTTCTGGGTCACGTGGCCAGCGTGACGAAGCTGCTCTGGCGAGCCAGCACCAGCGCAGTACACGGAAACGCCATTTACCTTCCCGCTAGAAAGCAGTCCCTATTTATCCACTTGCCCTTAAGAGTGCTTTCGAACTGCTAGGTGGGCAGGAGCTGGGACCGAACAGTGGGAGCTCACCCCGCCGCGGGGATTCGAATCGCCGACCATGTGATTGGCAAGCCCTAGGCGCTGAGGTTTTACCCACAGTGCCACCCGCGTCCCTATTACATCGTATACTCAAGCAGAAATATCTGACAGTAGAAATAAAGCTTTTTTCCACTGGGTTTCTATTTTTAAAAATCCTATTTCATACATTATAAGAAGTGGTTCCCATGTTGCTGCAGGTAATGTGTATACCGGGCTTTTAGTAATGAACTTATCCGACAAAGCCACTTGATGTGGGTAATTGAGGCAATGGCTGCCCCACCTCAGAGGAGTGAAGGAACGGTTCTTGTTTGTGACAATTTAGCTCACATTCAAAAGGTGTGGAGATAAGAGCAACCCAAACCAGTTTCTCTGCTTGTGCAGTTGTCTTACCTGTAGTAACCAATTGAAGCAACCCTGACCCAAAACAAGACTGAGTGACTGAAAGGAGCGGGGAGGGGACTTTCTTCCATTTCAGTCTGCTTGCTTTGCAGTTACGCATTACTCACACAAAAGGAGAGAGGGGCGAATGTGGAGTTACTCTTTGGGCCCCCACCCAGTGGCGTAGCGTGGGGGGTGCAGGGGGGGCCGGCCGCACCGGGCGCAACATCTGGGGTTAGGGCAAATCCATGGGTTAGGGGGCGCAAATCCACAGGTTAGGGGGCGCAAATCCACGGGTTAGGGGGCGCAAATGACTTGCCTTGCCCTGGGTGCTGACAACCCACGCTACACCGCTGCCCCCACCACAACATGCAGCTCCCCTCCTTAAGCATCACCCGCACCACCCAGGCATCAGAACGGCTTTCAGAGGCAAGAAACTGCTCAGGGTTTCCGATTATGGGACAAAGAAAACACAAAGACTTATTCACTTCAGGCTGTGAGGATTCGCGTGCCACGGGGCGGGACCAAAACTCATACCAATCTGGGTTCGGGCCTAGCCAAGGGAACGACTCTACCTTGATCAGCCGCTGTGAGAAACTGCCTTTGGAAGAGTGTTTCGGTGCGTCCTGTCAAGCCAGTTATAGAGGAGTGCACTCAATATAAAGACTTTCATGAAAAATATCTGTCTGGGTTTAAAAAGGTAAAGGTACCCCTGCCCGTACGGGCCAGTCTTGACAGACTCTGGGGTTGTGTGCCCATCTCACTTAAGAGGCCAGGGGCCAGCGCTGTCCGGAGACACTTCCGGGTCACGTGGCCAGCGTGACAAGCTGCATCTGGCGAGCCAGCGCAGCACACGGAAACGCCGTTTACCTTCCTGCCAGTAAGCGGTCCCTATTTATCTACTTGCACTTTGACGTGCTTTCGAACTGCTAGGTTGGCAGGCGCTGGGACCGAGCAGGCGCTGGGATTCGAACCGCCGACCTTTTGATCGGCAAGCCCTAGGCGCTGAGGCTTTTACCCACAGCGCCACCCGCGTCCCTCTGTCTGGGTTTAGCTGCAGGGAATTGTTACCCCATGTGAGTTTGTGTACTTCTTGCTGTTGGATAAGGGAAATTACGTTACTTCACGTGTTTCTCTATTTGTGTCGACTGCCAGGAAACTAAAAGCCAATTTTGTGGCTCGACTCTGAATGCCTTTTTGCTTTGCTTTGGCTTACAGCTAAACAAACAAAGTTGTCCTCAACTCTGCCTTGGACCTCCTGGTGGGTGACCTTTACAAAAGGGGAGCGAGACTTTGCTTCTCCTTCTCAATCTCTCTGCAGATTTCAACACCTTTGGCCATAGGGATCCTCCTAGACTGTATTACAGAGGTTCTGGTCCTAGTTATGGGGCCAAGTCCAGAAAGTAGCACTGGGAGACAGCTTTTTAGCCTCTGGCAGATACACTGTGGGCTGCCACAGGGCCCGATTGTATCCCTAATGCTATTTAATGCTGGGAGAGAGCAGTCATTGGGAGTTGGGGGACAATGAGAGTGAGCTCTATTTCGGTACAACATCTGCATTGGCTGTGGAGGCCCTGGACCATGCCCCTAAGTGTACTGGTAGGGCAGGTTAGGGGAAATAAGCTGAGCTTGGATCCTGACAAGACAGAAGCACTGTGTGTGAGTTGCTCCCGTGTCCAAGAAATTGGTCAACTGCCTGCCCTAGATGGTGCAGAATTCACCCTCGATGGAGCATTTGTAAATGAGTGTGTCTGAATCCAACTCTGTCGTCAGAGGCCCAGGTAGCCTCGATTGTTAGAAGGCCCTTTAGACAGCCGTGACTTGTGCAATAGCGACAGCTATTCCTGGCCAGGAAAAGATTGGCCTCAGTAGCTCAGCCACTGGTGACTTCGAGATTAGATTACAGCGATGCGCTCTGTGTGGGCTTTCCCTTGCACTTGACCCAGAACTGGCAGTTCGGCCCAGTATACCTGAAGGAGCGTCTCCACCCCCATCGTTCTGCCTGGACACTGAGGTCCAGCGCCAAGGGCCTTCTGGCGGTTCCCTCATTGCGAGAAGCAAAGCTACAGGGAACCAGGCAGAGGGCCTTCTCGGTAGTGGCGCCCGCCCTGTGGAACGCCTTTCCAGCAGATGTCAAAGCGATAAACAACTACCTGACATTCAGAAGACATCTTAAGGCAGCCCTGTTCAGGGAAGTTTTTAATGTGTGACATTTTAGTGTATTTCTGGTCTCTGTGGAAGCCGCCCAAAGTGGCTGGGGAAACCCAGCCAGATGGGCGGGGTACAAATAATAAATTATTATTATTAGTGCAAATTGCTGCAGCACAGTTGCTAACAGGATTAAGACCCTGTCTGCACAGAACACCTCTGCTTAGAGATCTGCATTGGTTGCCCTTTTGCTACCATGCCAAGCAGAAGGCGTTACCATTAGTATATAAAGTACTTAATGGCTTGGGACAAATTTGACTGTGGGATTGCCTTACCCTATACAGTGGTACCTCGGGTTACATACGCTTCAGGTTACAGACTCCGCTAACCCAGAAATATTACCCCGGGTTAAGAACTTTGCTTCAGGATGAGAACAGAAATCATACAGCAGCGGCGCGGCAGCAGCAGGAGGCCCCATTAGCTAAAGTGGTGCTTCAGGTTAAGAACAGTTTCAGGTTAAGAACGGACCTCCGGAACAAATTAAGTTCTTAACCCGAGGTACCACTGTATATGCTAACAAATTAAGGAGTAACACTTCTTCTTAATTCCCCCCCCCCCAAAAAAATATATTCCACTATATCCTAAAAATATCAAAGGGGTTTACAGAATAAAAATGTAAAACCATGCAATAAAAACAATTAAAAAGTTAAAAACAGTTAAAAACAAGACATCAGTAACCATTGTGGGGGCGGGGTGTACTCTTGATTGGGGGATGCAAGTCAAGATGAGAAATATGATGAGACATTTCTGACCTAATGTGTTTGTTCAGTGAAAACCACATCTAAAACAATGGTCCTGGTGACTTCAAGGAAGGCAAACTATAACAAGGCTTGAGATGACACTGTATTCAGTGGCTGCACAGATGAAGGACCAGGCTGCTTTTTACCTTACTCCTGCTGCTCCTTGTACTAACTGGAAAGCACCTCCAGAGAGTTGGGAGACCTGCTGGACATTGTGGGCTGTGTTATATGATGTGGCAGTGGGTGTCCAGAAACTGGACAGGGGGAATTCATCCTTTCTGGTCCTGCCACCCTCAGCCTGTTGGTGGGAAGGTCTGTACACATGTAGGCTGCCCAACACAATTTTGAGCCTTGGGCAACCAGGGTTTGGAGCTGCTTGAGGAGCCCAGATGCCTATAGTGTCACCCCGCTTTTCTGCCTGTGTACCAAGAATTGGGGTAGCCAGGTAAAAGGGAGTACAGTGGAGGGACAGGGACAAGGCAGCACAGCCCTGCTCTTCCCCTCCCACAAATCTAACCGTGTGAGGATTGAGCTCCTGAATAGGCTTCCTTAAAACTGTAATTAGGAAATGAGAGGGGAAGGGAGAATAAAACAGTAAATGGTTTGGGATTTTTTACCCATGGCAATGAGCAGAAATGTGCAATCTTAATGTGAACTGAAGAAACCTAACCTCTCTCCTTGTTTCCTACCCTTTGAAGACGATGCATTTTGTATTCTCTGCAATTACCATTTGAATCAATAAAAATCCAGCATCTTGATAAAAGAGAGCCCAGATACACTTTACTAGACCCCATCCCATAAGGTAACTGGAGCACCTAATTTTCCATTAGCCATTGTGGCAGCCCAGATTATGTTCTTCAAAGACTGTCTCTCTTGTTCAAACAGAGGGTCCATATCTTGGCTGAACATTAATGTTACTTGATAGGACTGACGTCCAGCTCCACCTCGCCCTTCCCAGTGAATTAGGTTTTATAATAATAAGCAAAAGGAATAAAGGTCTTTTTGTTCTGCTGTTGGGTCCATCCCGTGAAACTAATCAGGGACCAGGATTGATTACCATCAGGAAGGCAAAGAACTGATAACCTACAGAATCTGTATGTGGAATCATTTGAAACTTACCAATTTGTAATTCTGACTTATGGATTCTTTTTTTAGAACGTAACATTAGCAGCTTGGAAGCTAGTAAGTATCAGTTATAATTTAAACAGCCTATAAACCACAATTGGTGCCATCTCGCTCCTCCATCTCTCTCTCTCCCACCCTCATTTTGTTGTGGATAAATTTGGAGGTTTACAGCATTAGTTTCTACTATCTACCTGTGAAACTCAGTCCTGTCACGATAGGTCAGAAATGTCTCATCATATTTCTCATCTTGACTTGCATCCCCCAATACAAATTATGAACACAAGCAGCCTTGAACCTCAGACTTGCACCGTCTCTTCTTATCTAGATTTGCAAAGGATGGAAGGCTGGTGACAAATCATAAGCCACATTCAGGCATTATAAGGGATAATAGGAAGGTGAGGGTGCAGTGGGGGGTCAAGCGCACTAGCTAAGCCCAACCTTCATCGCTATTTCTATCACCTGCCAACTCATGAAAGGCAACCATCTGAAGTTGGAAAATTGGGGTTCTGAACAGGGCTATGGCTTTGCCTGTTGCCCCAAACCCAGCAAAAATAGATCTTTGTACATTTCTCCCCACCCCCATCCTTAGTGTGTGCATGGATTAGTGTGCTAGTCGGGCAAGTCCTTCTCTCCCATCTCTATTTTCCTGCCCCACTCCACTTCAAGGCATCATTTGTGAACTTCTCTCTTAAACAGAACTGTTAGAACCCAAAACTAAGATTCTGTCAAAGATGTATAACTTGCTGTTGAAATGGAATACTCAGGATGAAACGGTGAAATCTGCTATGATTAAATGGGCACAAGATGTTGGACGTAACATTATGATGGCTGACTGGGAACAGTTATGGACCACAGGTATGAAGTTTACGGCATGCAATGCCTTAAGAGAGAATATTATGAAAATGATATACAGGTGGTACATGACCCCAGTCAAGCTTGCAAAAATCTATCACTTGCCCGATAATAAATGTTGGAAATGTAAAGAAAGTGAAGGTACATTCTTTCACCTTTGGTGGACGTGCCCAAGGATTAAGGCTTTCTGGGAGACGATTTATAATGAATTGAAAAAGGTATTTAAATATACCTTCTTGAAGAAACCAGAGGCCTTTCTCCTGGGCATAGTCGGCCAATCGGTGTTAAAGAAGGATAGAACTTTCTTTATGTACGCTACAACAGCAGTAAGAATACTTATTGCAAAGTATTGGAAGACACAAGACCTACCCACTCTGGAAGAATGGCAGATGAAGGTGATGGACTACATGGAATTGGCGGAAATGACTGGCAGAATCCGAGACCAGGGAGAAGAGTCGGTGGAAGAAGATTGGAAGAAATTTAAAGACTATTTACAGAGATATTGCAAAATTAATGAATGTTAGAATGATGTTGGATTGAAGTTAAGTGGTTTCTAGCTGTAATGGTATAAAAGAATATGAAAAAATGGATTTTTAATAGGGAAACCAGACTGTGACTGCAGAACAAAGAGAGGACAGAAGGCCATGATGATGACCACCACTCTATTTTCCAAGTACGTTTGTGGGGTGCAGAACCAAGTGGTGATAATAACAAAATCCTTTTGAGGCCTGCCCACCTGCACGGAGCTGAAGATGGTAACAGAAGGCTAGGAAGCACATTTCATTTTGACGATGCAGTTACATCAGTGGGTCAGTATTGCGTGGAAGCGGTTTCCACTTGCATGGATGGGTGTGCAAAGGAACCACCATGTCCCATCAAGGAACAGTTTATGGGACCTAAGGTGGCTTCTGTTCCAGACCCTATGCTTAGCTGTGACTTGAAGCACATCTTTCAGATCCTAGGCCAACACTGGTTTTCTAACCACAAGAGAAACATCAAATTATTTTTTACACTGCAGAACTGTTTTAACAATAAAGAACACTCCAGACTAGCCCCTATCATTTTATAGCAGTTGGCAGCTCTAGACTATTTCTGAAATAAAGCCTAAGGAGAAACAGGAGACTCAAATAAAAGACAATGTGATTTCCTACATTATATAGGGAGGAAATATCATAAATGATCTCTTCCATACAGAAGAATGGTCAGCAGTTTTTCCATTTATTTCTATAATACTCTAAAACAGGCTAAGAACACTAACCAGACTAGGAACCTGGAGAACACCAGACTGTTGTAGGAACTAACTCCACAACTCTAGCTTGTTTTCAGGGAAGAAACCTATTTCTTTGGAGGCCACCACTATAGGCAACACCAAAGGGTAACAATTCCTTTGGGCTGGCCCTACTTGTAGGATTTCTCCACGTGCCATTTCCAGAAAGCATAATACAGTCGTACCTTGGCAGTCAAATGGAATCCGTTCCGGAAGTCTGTTCAACTTCCAAAACGTTCAGAAACCAAAGCACAGCTTCTGATTGGCTGCAGGAGCTTCCTGCAGCCAATCGGAAGCTGCGGAAGCCCCATCGGACGTTCGGGTTCCAAAGAACGTTCTCAAACCGGAACACTCACTTATGGGTTTGCGGCATTCGGGAGCCAAAATGTCCGAGTACCAAGGTGTTCAGGATCCAAGGTACAACTGTATTTAGTTGTGAGGCTCAGTATTCTTCCAGCTCCTGCCTTCACACCACACACCTTCAGACATCACCCAACTATCAGCAAATCAGAAATCTGGCATCTGTTTTTTTCGTTGCCTGCTAATTCTATGCTGCTTTATTCCTGGCCAGATCCTTCTTGTACTCCAAAGTGGAGGAAAGTCTTCCAAAGGATTACATCTAAATCCTGGAGCTTTTCCTAAACACTTTTCTAATTTTAATTGCCAGGGGCGGGGCAGGTAGCTGATGATTCATCCGCATCCGAGCCATCACATGAGCGGTCAGGTTCTTCAGCATGCTGCCCAAAGAGATGTTTTATTATCTTTCAGAACCAGCTTCCACAGATTTAAATTTCCATTGCTCCTCCGAAAAGACACGCTACGTATCCCTGACATCTAAATTACGATTGGTGCTCACTTTAAACTATGGCCTTTATCTTGCTGCGTTTCAGCTGATAACTCAACTATGTAAAGCAGACTTGCTGGAATCCAGGCAATGACAAAGTTATCAGGCGCAGAAGAGCATGAGGCTTGGGAACTCAGTGGAAACCTTCAGGGGCTGGAAGAGATTAAACAGGGTTTGTTGAGGCTGCAAGAATGCCAGTAATTCAGGCATCCCTCTCTCTCTCTCTCTCTCTCTCTCTCTCTCACACACACACACACACACACATACACACACACACACACACACACACACACACACACACACACACCCTCTTTGCTGCTGCACATTGTGGTCACTTTAGTCTAAAAGCTGAAATCACTAAGAGGCATTCTGGTTTTATGAAACTCTCTCCAAGCTGTAACAGGTTGTCTCCCTCGCCCCTCTAAATCTAGTGGATAGACACAAGGGGCAAGTTCTAAGAATGGCTGACCTTGCTAAACCATATAATTTACTGGCCGACAGTGGGTTATAGGCACGTGTGCATGCAAAGACACGCGCGTACACATGCAAAATGGCACCCTCCTTTCCTAAAAGTGTCAAGAGACAACAAAGGAACCAGGAACACCTTCACTTGGACAGTACTTCTGGCTCATTTAAGTCACAGTGCTTGTCAGGCAGATCAAAGGCCACAGTCCTAGAATCTACCATACACAGTCCATACTCCTGCTGAAATAAATTAAATTATTCCAGAGTGAGAACCAGTTTGTACATTCAGCAGGAGTGTACTGTTTCAGCCCAAGTGAGGGGAAGGAAACAGCATGCCTGAATGCTCCCCAGGGGAGAGGGGGGAACCCGACTCCATGCACATAGGAAAATCCCGTCAGAGAGAAGAATTCAGCCCAGTTTTATCTGTTGGGTGAACATTCAAGCATGCAATCCTTTAAGTACTCTTTGTGGTTCCTTATCCCTCCTCATGATTAGCAAAATGAGAAGAAACCATATAGAGCATGGGTAGGCAAACTAAGGCCTGTGGGCTGGACGTGGCCTAATCGCCTTCTCAATCCGGCCCGTGGACAGTCCAGGAATCAGCGTGTTTTTACATGAGTAGAATGTATCCTTTTATTTAAAATGCATCTCTGGGTTATTTGTGGGGCCTGCCTGGTGTTTTTACATGAGTAGAATGTGTGCTTTTATTTAAATTGCATCTCTGAGTTATTTGTGGGGCATAGGAATTTGTTCATTTATTTTTTTCCCAAAATATAGTCCGGACCACCACATGGTCTGAGGGATGGTAGACTGGCCCATGGCTGAAAAGGGTTGCTGACCCCTGATGTAGAGCAAAATTTGGAATTATTTAGGGGAAATGAATTATGCAAACTATCACTGTTTGCATTGTCTGGAGGGTCATTCCATATCAAGTGATCCAACTTTTTTACCTCAATTCACCAAATTTTCTAAGTATTTTGTAGATTTGTTGAATGATCAAAACTAAGCTTAAATATAAAATTTTTATTTTACTATTTCTCAGAGACTAGTCTACATTCATATTTGGGACCTCATGCATGCAAGTTCTGTGCCTTTCCACATAATGTTTTTTTTAATATTTGAAATTTTTTTTCAAACAAAAAAAAATCTCTCTTGTGATGATGGGAAGCAAGACTTAATATTTTTGCATATTATCTCATTGAAAGAGGGGAAATAATACCCTTTTGAGCTCATGCTGAAAACTATTTGAAGGTGAGTAACATCCGGTCTGAAATTGGGAAACTGAACTTTATTATTCCATCTTCTTATATTCATAAATAAAGATGGAGTCCAGATCCCTTATGAATAATTTTAGTAGAGTCTGTACATCTGAAAAGAAAACGGCTTTTCCAACTAATGACTAAAATATGAAGGAACTGAGGCTACTTTATGTTGGGACAAAATATCATCCATGGCTCCCTTTCCTGGTCTTCTACCACTGCATCTTCCAGCAGAGGGAAAGCAAGAAGACTTCTGGCCCTGCCAGCCTAGCATGCAGCCTTGCTCCAGGCAGTTAAGGTTCCAAGGAGGTAACCAAAGGAAGGGGTAAATGCACCAAGACTTCTTCACCTCATGTGGCCATGCTAAAATGTGGGTTGCAGAGCAGAGCTGACGTCACAAGGTGCTTGTTATCTCCTGGAAGGCTGGTCCTGACATGCCACCTTTGCCAGCTCAATGTATCAACACTGAAGAAGCTCTTTATATGAAGCTGCAGTTTGCTGGGGCAGCCGGTTGCCCACTGGGTTGGTGGGGCAGAAGGGACACCAACAGAAGAATGACCATCGGAGTCAACTTTCCCCAAGTTTGTTCCCATCCTCCTTGCTGCTGACTTCCACAAGGGCAACACTGAGGAGAAAGGATGAGAAACAGCCAGCACCACCGTTACCAAGACTGGATGCAAGTAAGGAAGCAGTGAGCGGGCAGACTGAGGGCAGGTTTGGTGGGGCAATGTTCCAGTTGCCCCAATGGACCAGCCTCCCAACCTCCAGGGGGAGTTCTGTGGAAAGGCACAGACCTTGCATACATGAGGTCCAGAATATGAATGGAGACCAGTCTCCGAGAAATAAGCCTAAAAAGACACACACACACCCCTGAAACAGTACAGTGCAATTAACAAGAACTACCTCCAGGTATAGGGACGCGGGTGGCGCTGTGGGTTAAACCACAGAGCCTAGGACTTGCCGATCAGAAGGTCGGCGGTTCGAATCCCCGCAACGGGGTGAGCTCCCGTTGCTCGGTCCCAGCTCCTGCCAACCTAGCTGTTCAAAAGCACGTCAAAGTGCAAGTAGATAAATAGGTACCGCTCCGGCGGAAAGGTAAACGGTGTTTCCGTGCGCTGCTCTGGTTCGCTAGAAGCGGCTTAGTCATGCTGGCCACGTGACCCGGAAGCTGTATGCCAGCTCCCTCGGCCAGTAAAGCGAGATGAGCGCCGCAACCCCAGAGTCAGTCACGACTGGACCTAATGGTCAGGGGTCCCTTTACCTTTAATTTAACCGCCAGGTATACATGCATAGGAATTTACTATGAAGCATCCCTAATGAACTTTAAGGAAAGTTCCGTAGAAACACCTACCCGCATCGTTACAAGGAGAATGTCTGCCTCATAGGTGAAAATTCTGCTTTTCTAACTGCTCCACTGTATCCTCCTTTGACACTTTCCTAAACATTCTGTGTGAAATAGAGATACTATGTGAAAATAACACTTTGGTAGAATCATAATTTTCATAATAATGATTCCTGTTAACTAAGAAACACTTGATTTAGTCCACATCTTGAAGTATGCACAGGGAATGCAATGCTACGCATGTCAACCAAGATAAAAGTGCCACTAAGTTCAGTTGGATTTGCTCCCAGGTAAGTATATTCTACTGCGGGAGGCAGTGGAAGACAGGAGTGCCTGACGTGCTCTGGTCCATGGGGTCATGAAGAGTCGGACACGACTAAACAACTCAACAACAACAACAAGTATATATAATATTGAAGCTTCAGACAGGTAAATACTTCAAGAGCAGCTCCTTTCCCATGTGCCAGTCAAGACCTTCACTGTCTCTCACCTCAGGAGTTGTGGACACCTCACATTTTGATGCAACCATCATTCACAATTGTCAGGAAAGAGTGCTTGTGCTAGACATTTTATGACAAAAAAAATTAAATTATTGCTAGTAATAAGAAATAAATGTGGATCTGAGTAAGTATGTGGGAACAAGCCAATCTACTAATAGTTTCACGCAGAATCAATTCAGGCAAAATAAGACAGGTTTATTTAGAATGGAAGCTTTGCTTCCATTTTTAAACTGACCCAAGTTCTCTGTTACATCCAAATTTAGGGAACTCCACTATAATTAGTAAATAAAAATTAGATAATAAAACAAGGGTTGATCCTGGCTTTCTTGAACAAGTCATTGTTTTATGCTATTCAAAGCTCCCCAAGTTCATAAATAATGAATAAATAATAATAATAACAGAGAACTCTGGTTAATTTAGAAGTGAAAGCTTTTATTCTCCTCACAACCAAACCACAGAAGGGGAAGGGGGGAGGACAAGAACCCAAGACTCACATATGTAATGCTAAACCAACCATAGTTTATTATTTGAAAAAGCCCTGCACAGGAATGAATCTCTGAAGGCAGGCGGCAGGGAGGAGAGCAGAGTTGACCTGCATTTTATGGAGACGTTTCTGAACGTCTGGAGTCGGCTCTGGGAGTGCCTTCAAGTGACGCCATGTTTCTGCTGAGGGCAGATATCATTTCCCTCTCCTGCTGAAGGAATTGCACCGCAATTAATTTCACTCTGACCATTTCAGGCCTTCATCTCTCTAGTCGCCTGTTTTAATATGATGGTGG
This sequence comes from Podarcis muralis, assembly GCF_964188315.1. Taxonomy (NCBI): domain Eukaryota; kingdom Metazoa; phylum Chordata; class Lepidosauria; order Squamata; family Lacertidae; genus Podarcis; species Podarcis muralis. The sequence goes on along the minus strand of NC_135660.1, from coordinate 91,947,738 downwards.
TGGCGGCGGCAACAACCGCCCACATGCTTGGATTCTTTTCTCATTAGTCAGGTGACCTTTATGTTGATTTAACTTTTTCTTCTTTTTTTTACAGTCTCCCAAGATTGATCTTTCCAACACAGGCCCCATTCACCTTTAATCTCAGCCTCTGTTTAACTTGTCAAGATTTCTAGCAAATCCAGACAGCCCGAGCAGTGTCTTTGCAGTACGTTTTACTCTTGCTTAAAGTTACTCCTCTTTGGCACTGAACCATGTACTCAAAGCAAACTTCATGAATGCACACAGAGCACATTCAAACTCCTAAGTTCCCTCCAAAGTAACTAATGGCAAAAAGTAAGGTCCATTTACCTTGCATCTGAAGTTCATTAACATAACAGATCTGAGGGCAGATCCTTTATCAATAATTCTGGGGCTCTGTTCCTTTGGGCATGTAACTTGTTTGTTGATTGGTATAAACCAAAACCATGATTTGCCTCAGTATCCGTCAGCCGTATTTATCTCTGGCTGCAAAGCCGCAGGTCCAGTGCCAGACAAATGAGAGGAACAAGCAAAGTTCACTGCGCATCTCTTTAATAAGGAAGAGGGTGGCTCAGGTTACTACAATACATAAGACCATGATGATAGCCAACTTGCAGTCCTGCCTCTTCAGTGCAGAGTGCAATAGTGCACATCAACACATGGCCTTTGTACAACAGCATAACGCAGGACTAAGAACTGCAGCCTCACTCACATGACCAACTCAATTCCTCATTCTTAGCTCAATGGCAATGAGTAGTCTTGGAATACTGTCTGCCTGATTTTTCACCTGGACCTCTGCTACCTGCAATCACTTCCTGCCTCTCAAGAGGTACAAGTAGCAAATGTGAACCAAGTTACAGTGGTACCTCAGGTTAAGTACTTAATTCGTTCCATCCGTTCTTAACCTGAAGCACCACTTTAGCTGATGGGGCCTCCTGCTGCCGCCGCACCGCCAGAGCACGATTTCTGTTCTTATCCTGAAGCAAAGTTCTTAACCGGAAGCATTATTTCTGGGTTAGCGGAGTTTGTAACCTGAAGCGTATGTAACCCGAGGTACCACTGTATTCTCTAAGCAGTAACCTTAATCAGAGGGTCAGAACAGGGACTTTGCAGTGAGGCAAAACCAAAAGGCCTCTTCCGTCTGAGCTGCCAATCTCTGCTCCCCCACTTACCTCAATTAAGTGTTTATCAGTACGATGGGCGTGTGGGGAGACAGCCACCACCAAACCCTACGATCAAGTTGTTCAGAATTATCTGAAGAAAGGGGAGCTGTATTTCTTGAAAGCTCTTCTGTCAAGTGCTACACTGCTACCCAGGCAAATAATATTGCCCCAAACTTGGCCACATTTCTTCATGTCCTCAAACTTGCTTCTCTGCCAACTTTTGAAAAGGACTCAACTTTGAATGCAGCATTTTCAGTGCAGCTTTGATTGTGTACAGATAAATCCTCCACTTATTTTACCAATTGTCACAGACTCCCTTGCCATTCTTTCCTCACACCAAAAGCAGAAGGTGGGAGGGTAGACAACACCTTGGTAGAATCCTTGTTTGCAGCTCAGAGCTATCAGAGACTCGGTTGAAACACAGGAAAGTCTCCACGCCAGCACCACATCTACATGTGATGGGGAGACTTCCATGTCTTGCAGTGGCTGCATGGAGCACTCTCTGGGTAGAATTGCTCTTCGCTGACATTTGCATGGGGCTGTGACAGAAGCCCTGAGAAGGAGTCCTATGGTTGAGATATATGTACATGCTGAACTATGTTGGTCAGCTTGTCAGCAGGCTTCAGAAATTGCCAGGCACATTTTGCACCTAGCTACCAGCCTCTTCTCGGGACGTGGGTGGCGCTGTGGGTTAAACCACAGAGCCTAGGGCTTGCTGATCAGAAGGTTGGCGGTTCGAATCCCCGCAATGGGGTGAGCTCCCATTGTTCAGTCCCTGCTCCTGCCAACCTAGCAGTTCGAAAACACATCAAAGTGCAAGTAAATCAATAGGTGGGAAGGTAAACAGCGTTTCCGTGTGCTGCTCTGGTTCGCCAGAAGCGGCTTAGTCCTGCTGGCCACATGACCTGGAAGCTGTACACCGGCTCCCTCGGCCAATAAAGCAAGATGAGCGCTGCAACCCCAGAGTCGTCCGCAACTGGACCTAATGGTCAGGGGTCCCTTTACCTTTACCAGCCTCTTGCAACCAAGTGAAGATGCCCAGGAGACAGGATAGTGCCTGACATCTCCACCATCTGGATGTGCATGCCTGGGCATCTTTGGCTCTCGACTGTCTTCACACACTAGCAACACATCCTGTAGAATTCTATTCATTATATTTCATCTGCACGATCAGAATGCCTTTCAGGAACCAGAAAGTTCTATTGAAAAATTTGACTTCTGAGTCATCTGGCCCCAAAATGGCAACATGGCATTCCATTTTGGCAACCCTGGTTTAAGGAGCCATTTGATGCCTAGCTTATATATCTGAGTTTCTAACACAGCTTGTTAGGGGCTGGAAGTGTCCTGGTTCAGTTCTCATTTCCAAGATGCCAGAGAAGTGGACACGGAGCAATGGATCCAAACTACAAGAAAGAAGATTCCACCTAAACATTAGGAAGAACTTCCTGACAGTAAGAGCTGTTCGACAGTGGAATTTGCTGCCAAGGAGTGTGGTGGAGTCTCCTTCTTTGGAGGTCTTTAAGCAGAGGCTTGACAACCATATGTCAGGAGTGCTCTGATGGTGTTTCCTGCTTGGCAGGGGGTTGGACTCGATGGCCCTTGTGGTCTATTCCAACTCTATGATTCTATGATTCTATGATTCTATATAGCAACTTCAGTTGTAACACCAACAGAACTCAACATGCTGTAACAGGAGAACTCAGTATGGTGAAATTTCAACTCACCGTCTTTAACAAACAGCACAAAATCATTCTCCAGAATCCCAGCATTTATTACTATGGAAAACCTATCAGCTAATGTAATCTAGGGACGCGGGTGGCGCTGTGGGTTAAACCACAGAGCCTAGGACTTGCCGATCAGAAGGTCGTCGGTTCGAATCCCCGCAACGGGGTGAGCTCCCATTGCTCAGTCCCTGCTCCTGCCAACCTAGCAGTTCGAAAGCACATCAAAGTGCAAGTAGATAAATAGGTACCGCTCCAGCGGGAAGGTAAACGGCGTTTCCGTGCGCTGCTCTGGTTCGCCAGAAGCGGCTTAGTCATGCTGGCCACATGACCCGGAAGCTGAACGCCGGCTCCCTCGGCCAAGAAAGCGAGATGAGCGCTGCAACCCCAGAGTCGGCCACGACTGAACCTAATGGTCAGTGGTCCCTTTACCCTTTACCTAACGTAATCTAAGAACCTGGGTCCACAGTCTGCTAATCTAGCACGTTGTGAAGCCATTGATGGGCAACAGGACATTATTTCTGCAAGCAAATTCAAAGCACTCTGGTGCCAGGGTTCAAGGCTTGAAGGTCCAGGGGCTGATGAGGACAGTCTAGGACAGAAGCAATTCACTGTGAAAAGCAGCAGGGCAAAATTCATCCGAACCCATCCTTTGCTAGGATCACATCCCACAATGAATTTATTCTTGCATCCTCCTCATGCTCTACTAGTGCCCGACTGAAGAATTCATTTATATTTTACATGAACTGGGGAAGAAACAGATAATTTTTAAAGCTAATGTTTTTGCCCTGCACACTCTGTAATTATGGAAAGTAGTTTGTAAGGTCTAACATTAGAGAAGGGCCGCAAAATTACAGAGGGTTTGTGGGCAACCAAAGATGAGCCCACCAAAGCAGAAACCAACGTGGTTCTGAACAACAGAAGAAAATTCTCAGTGAACCTCAAAGCCTATCAGAAAAGCAACGTGTGTGTGCTTTCGACAGTCAACTAGAGCAGACATTTTGCACTGCTTCATCCCTAAGAACAAAGAATCTTAGAGCTGGAGCTCAAGTCTGCGTAAGTGTTTTCCAAAAATTCCAATGTCAGAGGATAATCTGGCTGTTCTGAGTTGAGGGTGCCGGGGTTTCTTTTTTTGAAAATTTGGAACTGTATAGGAAACCCTAAGCTGCTTGTCCACACTTCACAATCAATTTTGTCAGCTTTAATTTTAAGCATATTCACCACGAAGCAAGTGCCACTGATTTCAACTGAACTTTCTTCCAAATAGTGAGTTTAGGATTGCACTTTTCATGCACCTCGTGGTTTCCTTTTCTTGAGTCTCACTGCATCACCAGCAGAGGAGTGAAAAGGGAATCTTAATTTCAGCAATTCCCACAAGAAGAGAAATAGTATGCCAGCTAGATTTTCTCAAAGAACTGTTTTTAGCCTTTGTGGAGTACCACCTAAAAGATGTATATTATTATTATTATTATTATTATTATTATTATTATTATTATTATTATTACTACTACTACTACTAACTACTACTACTACTATTATATAACACTCTTAATTCAAAGGTCACAGGGAAGTTCACAACATAAAAACACAAAATAAATAATAATACCATTAACAAAAGCAAGACAAACCAATCTGAAGAAGTGTGCATGCACACGAAAGCTCGTACCAAGAACAAACTTAATTGGTCTCTAAGTTGCTACGAGACAATTTATTTATTTATTTTCTATATTTCTACTGCATCAGAACAACACAGTTACCTACCTGAATCAATAACCTCCTTATCATAGATTACCTGTACAAACAAATTATTTGGATGTCGCTGGTGCATATTTTAAAACACTAAGGGATATAACACAAGCTAAATATTTGCCTGAGAGGAGGACACTGTTTTGTTCGCTTAAATAACGTGTGACTATTATTCATAAGCAAATTTAATCAAGTACAGTGGTGCCTCTGGTTATGAACTTCATTTGTTCCAGAGATCTGTTCTTAAGCTGAAACCGTTCTTATCCTGAGACGCACTTTCACTAATGGGGCCTCCCGCTGTGCGTGCACCTCCGGTGCGCGGTTTCCATTTGCATCCTGGGGGAAAGTTCGCAACCAGGAGCAGCTACTTCCAGGTTAGCAGAGCTTGTAACCTGAAGCGTTCGTAACCAGAGGTACCACTGTATTGACGCTTCTGCGTAAAGTTGCAAATGCAGAAAATGCAAAGAGCAATTTAAAAAACTGCTTGTGAAAATGCCAAATAAAAGAACAAATAATACCTGTAACTGCACAGCAAGAGAAAATGCCAGCAGGAGTGATCAGTAATGAATTCCCTGAGAGCCAGAGTGAATGTGGCAAGTTTAAGTAGTTTTGGAGGCAACGTAAATTCTGTTTCATCACTCTCTCTTTCACAAAACAAAACAGCACAAGTATACAAGTGAGTGGGCTCACACCCACAGCACTAAGTCCCACAGGGCCTTCTGAAAGCAACACCAGCCCAGCTGGTGGCAGGTCCATCACGTGTCTTGATGGCATCACCAACAGCCACATCGCTCTAGTGAACTGGAAGGGCCAGCTATAGAAGAAATTGCAGAATTTGTCCCTTTGTCTGTCAAACCTGCGGATAAAAGCTCTGCTACCCCTGGCAGCCGGTGGAAGGAAGAGAGCCAGCATCTAGGATGGAGGAGCCCAGGACGCAAAGATCCCACAGGAAACAAGGGAGCTTAAACTATCTCACTTTCATTTCCCCAGTTTCTGAAGCTCAGCATGATGCCAGAAGCCTCAGCACACACCTGGCATGCAAGAGACATAGACTTCCCCACATGGCTATTTTAACTCTCTTAAGCGGAGAAGCCCATTCAGATATGCCTTTGACCAGGGCAAAAGCACAACACGTGTGCCCACCAGCAGTCATTAAACAGTAAAATCCTAATGGCATTTAACATTCAGAATTAAAACACATGTGCCTAGAGCTCATTCTGTGCACCTGGGATCTCAGAAAAATATAAAGGTCTCTTTGGGGGAAGGACACAGCTAGGAGCTGAAAATTAAATAATTTCAGATAATAATTAAATAACTAAATATTTCCCTGCCTGCTCCAATACCAGAAATCCAGTAGCTGTTAGGTACAGAACTACGGGCCTTCTTCTATGCAGTGCCTCCATTCTACCGCTGTTGAAAATACCTGAATATTGTCAGACATTTGATAGAGGATGGAAATTCAACCTATCAATTTATTGAAGCTTGCCTGCCTGAACATAAAAGACTCTAAGAATGCAACAGTGAGGATGTAGCAGACACAAGAAAACAGGCTACAATGTAGAATTATTGGCTGATTTTGGGGGGAAAAACACAAAACAATATTGGTACCAAGGAAGGGAAAAGTTAAATGAACTGATTTTTTATTTTTGGAGAAATAACCTCTTAACAGAGCTGCAAGGATTAGACAATCAAACTACATTTTCAGTTAAACGCATGCAAATTTCAAGTAGACGAAGTCTGTACGCTAAAAACCAGAGAAAATCATGCACATAAAACTGCGTATAGAATTACATACAGCACCAAACAAGCCAAACCAACCCTTCAGAAACTAGGAGGAGAAGCTGAGTTCCCTCACTCTTTTATTTTTGTGGGCAATTTTTGCTTCCCAACTTTGATGGGGGAAGCCACACTCATTCATTCAATAAAAGGGTATCCACCATTAAACGTGGATGTGCATGAACTGTTTTAATCTTCCTTTAAACCCACTTATGATCACCTGGAAGGGGAACAGGTGTCCACATCTCTATGACACTCCTTAGCTCTTGAGTAAAGTGTCAAGGGCCAAAAGGAGGATGAACACAAATATGGCTGCTTGCCTTTGTTCATTTTTGTTGTTTAGTTGTTTAGTGTCCGACTCTTCGTGACCCCATGGACCAGAGCACGCCAAGCACTCCTGTCTTCCACTGCCTCCCGCAGTTTGGTCAAACTCATGCTGGTAGCTTCAAGAACACTGTCCAACCATCTCATCCTCTGTCGTCCCCTTCTTCTTGTGCCCTCAATCTTTCCCAACATCAGGGTCTTTTCCAGGGAGTCTTCTCTTCTCATGAGGTGGCCAAAGTATTGGAGCCTCAGCTTCAGGATCTGTCCTTCCAGTGAGCACTCAGGGCTGATTTCCTTAAGAATGGATACGTTTGATCTTCTTGCAGTCCATGGGACTCTCAAGAGTCTCCTCTAGCACCATAATTCAAAAGGCGATCAATTCTTCGGCGATCAGCCTTCTTTATGGTCCAGCTCTCACTTCCATACATCACTACCGGGAAAACCATGGCTTTAACTATACGGACCTTTGTTGGCAAGGTGATGTCTCTGCTTTTTAAGATGCTATCTAGGTTTGTCATCGCCTTTCTCCCAAGGAGCAGGCGTCTTTTAATTTCGTGACTACTGTCACCATCTGCAGTGATCATTCAGTGATCATTGTTCATTAAGAAAGCCCAAAAGATTGTGCGAAGGTGCATAGGAGGTTCATGCAAAACAATGAGAATCTGCATACAGGGCTACAGCGAAAGACAGACGAGAAAGAGGAGTGGTCAAACACATTAAGCGCCAATGCTAAATTTGCAGGATCTTCATAATTTGAGGTGCAAGAGGAGATTGCCCTTGTGCAGACCACCTGGACCTCTATCCCCACCTTGCTTTTCCTGTAATTCACATCAAATTTTTAACAAAGACTACAGCCGCTCCCAAAGCACCACTTAATACTGTCATACAAACCGCTAGCATGAGTCACTATGGGTTACAAACTAGAACTGCTAGACATAGCATTGAAGTTTCACCCCTGGCCTGCCTGGCTCCAGAAGGCTTTCCTCAAGGACACTGATCCAATCCCCCTCCCCTGGGGCCTGAATGCCGCCAGGCCCGGCTAGGAGACTAGCCCGGTTCCTGTGGCTGTACCCACCTCCCCTGGATTGCAAGCTTGGTCTGAGACCCACGCTAACAAGGCGTATCTGGTTTCTCCCCCATGTGCTGATTGAAACGACATGGTGCTTTGCACGGCCTTTCACAGACTCCTTATCTTTGCAAAGGGAGGGAGCGAAAACACAAGGACAACCCAGAGTGCAGCAGGACTGTCTGGCCCCCTCTTGGATATTTTTTTCCCTTAGACATTAAGTGTGAATGCAGGCAAGCCAACACAACTGTGGCGGAGAACACTGGAAAACTGTGGCAGAGTTCAGAAAGACAGAGGCTGGCTACAGGCAGGCCGCTCCAGACACATGGGGAACTGCAAAGGTTTGTTGCTTTAAAGTTGAAAAAATGATGTGTTTGAAATGGAAACGCTGCGTTCCAAAGAGGAGCTGGGAAGCAGGCTCCTTTAAGGGGGCTGGGCAGCAAGATGCTCTTAGCGTAGGGCTCTGAATAAAATCTGCTTCAGAATCTTAAAGCGTTTTTAAATAGCAGGAAAACTCAAGAGCATGTACGTACGTATGTACGTACGCGTGTACGTTAAGGTAAACCACACAAGCTTAGCACCAACCCCAAAAGGTGTGAGCAACTACGGCAAACCACACAACTATGCCCCATTTAATACCATGCAAGTCAGACCCTGTGTACAGGAAAATGGCTACAACATTCACACCTAAACCAGAAGAGAGAAACTTGATTGCTTGGACCATACATTTAACATCCTGATGGAGCAAAATCCATGGCTCTGCTTAGGACTTTCTGGGTTCTAGAATGACCTTAAATGGGTCTGTTGTAAAAAAAGGTAAAGGGACCCCTGACCATTAGGTCCAGTCGTGACCGACTCTGGGGTTGCGGTGCTCATCTCACTTTATTGGCCGAGGGAGCCAGCGTACAGCTTCCGGGTCATGTGGCCTGCATGACTAAGCCGCTTCTGGTGAACCAGAGCAGCACATGGAAACGCCGTTTACCTTCCCGCCAGAGCGGTCCCTATTTATCTACTTGCACTTTGACGTGCTTTCGAACTGCTAGGTTGGCAGGAGCAGGGACCGAGCAACGGGAGCTCACCCCGTCGTGGGGATTCGAACCACCGACCTTCTGATCGGCAAGTCCTAGGCTCTGTGGTTTAACCCACAGCGCCACCCATGTCTGTTGTAGCCAGTGCTTTTTACACCCCCTTTTCTTTTAGAAATAAATGGCGTCAGTACTCACCATGAAGTGCCATACTTTTAACATTTTGGCGGTGGGGGTGCCGGTACTGCGTGTCTTTGAATACCCCGGGGGGAGGGGGGCAACACTGATTGTAGCTTGCCCTCACACAGAGCATCCGACACAGCCTTCTTTATAAACTTAAACTGAGGCAAGGGAGCAGCAGTAAGGCATTGCATCTTATTACATTCCCACATGTATCCTCAGGAGCACAAGCGGAACAATAGCTCAGTTGGGTTAGAGCAGGGGTCAGCAACCTTTATCAGTCCACCGTCTCTCAGACCATGTGGTGGGCTGGACTATATTGGGGGTGGGGATGAATGAATTCCTATGCCCCACAAATAACCCAGAGATGCATTTTAGATAAAAGGACATATTCTACTCATGTAAAAACACGCTGATTCCTGGACCGTCCGTGGGTCGGATTGAGAAGGCGATTGAGCCGCATCTGGCCCCCAGGCCTTAGGTTGCCTACCCCTGGGTTAGAGCATGGTGCTGATAGTACCAAGGTTGCAAGTTTGATCCCTATATGGGACATTGGACTAGATGATCCTTGGGGTCCCTTCCAACTCTATAATTGTGAGATTCTGTAATTCGGAACAGCCAAAAAATAAAAAAGGACTGCTGGTGTAGATAGCAATATTTAATCTATAATATTCAAATCAAGGTATCAATACAGACTTGGGACCTACGTACCTGAAGGTGTTCTTAACTGATGGGTTAAGAACCTGGTTTATGCCCTTCTCTACCAAGTGACTTTGGACACTAAGGTAAAGGGACCCTTGACCATTAGGTCCAGTCGTGACCGACTCTGGGGTTGCGGCACTCATCTCGCTTTATTGGCCCGGCGTACAGCTTCCAGGTCATGTGGCCAGCATGACTAAGCCGCTTCTGGCAAACCAGAGCACCGCATGGAAACGCCGTTTACCTTCCCGCCGGAGTGGTACCTATTTATCTACTTGCACTTTGACGTGCTTTAGAACTGCTAGGTTGGCAGGAGCAGGGACCGAGCAATGGGAGCTCACCCCATCGCGCGGATTCAAACCGCCGACCTTCTGATCGGCAAGCCCTAGGCTCTGTGGTTTAACCCACAGCGCCACCCGCATGCCTTGACTTTGGACACTAGGAGGGCAGCAATCCAGTAGCTCCACTGAAGCTAGTAATGAAGAAAGTAAAAGCCCTGCCAGGAAGAGAAGAATCATGTCATTCTCAAAATATTTGTTGTTTAATGAGTTTAACTGCCTGGTTGGATCAAATCATAGTTTGTAAAACCGAGATTGCAAACCAGAATCGAACTGCAATATGCAATCCTGCTTTGGAGGACTTGCTGGTTGGAATGTTCAAACCAGGAAGTTATTTGTTAAGCCAAGCATAAGAGCAGCGAAAGGGAGGGGAGAGTTCTGTTTTAACTATCCCAAGAACTCAGCCTGGAAAGGGTGCCTCCCCCATCCACAGACAAACCAAACAGAAGTTCCTACTCCTGCTCTCCACTCACACAGAAATTCCACCCACAGCAAGCTTTTGAATGCTAGAACTGGGAAATGGGTGTACAAACAGTTCATCTTTTAAGACTGTTTGTGGACTTTACCGCTTCAGGTGGCAGGTTGGGAGGATTACATAGCTGGATGCTCCCCCCTGTGAGGGGTTGGGGACCACTGGAGCATGCTATGAGACACAGCTAACCAAGTTAACTGTTGTTTTCACACACACACACAAGGGGCTAATGGGCTGCATTCTAAGCCCCAGGCCAGCTTCACAGGAGCAGCAAAGTTGCAATCGTATGTTTCTCATGGAAGAGAGAAGTCAAAATGTGCTATTCCCACAGGCAGATCTGAACCCTAAGGCTGCTAGCCTAACAATATTGTAGGCTCACATTTCCAATGGACAGAATTTTGTGCACTGAACACCCTTGGAAAAGATACACTCTTCTGGCCTTGAGATAAAATCGTTCTGTTGAGATAAACAGCCTTGCATCACTCTGTTGATTAAAAAGGCTAAGGCTGTGGAACAGCATAATAACAACGAATCTGAGGGGGTTTGGCACTGATCCCCATGTTTTCCCCCGATGACTTCAGGTGTTTGTATTTATTATTTCCTTTTTTCTTCCCAACAGCCCTGTGAAGGTCAGCTATGGTTGAAGCAGAAGCCTGAGCCCAGGTATCCTTGGTCCACATCAGACATTCTGTTTATTACACAGCATTGGCCTCCCCCCTGTATTATCTTCCAATATAATAAAAATGTAATGCTGTCAGCGTGTAGTTTCCACTGAAGGATATGTAGTGCCGCATCCAATCCTGGATTTGCATAAAGTTGGGCAGAGGAGGGAAGCAAAATAAGGAGATAGGCTGCACAAAAGCAATGGCCATGACATGGGAGAGAGAAGCGATGTGGTTTGAAACAACAGCAGAGGTTTGAGTAAAGTGCTATGGAATATTTGAGGGCTCTGTATCCGGCATTTCCGGCGCTGGTGCTGGATCGCCAGAGCAGCTTCGTCACGCTGGCCACGTGACCCGGAAGTGTCTCCGGACAGTGCAGGCCCTCAGCCTCTTAAGTGAGATGGGCGCGCAACCCCAGAGTCGGTCACGACTGGCCCGTACGGGCAGGGGGTACCTTTACCTTTACCTAAATATTGTGATATACTGAAATATCATTATGTCTGTAGAGGCACTGGCTGGCTTCACAGTTTTTCCCACATCGTGATTTTTGCATAGTGCACACACACACACACACACAAACACCTTGATTCACACTACATGGCCAGGTCAAAGCTTATGAAACTGATGCCATGGTATGGACTTCAAACCGGTTATGGACAATATATTGATCTATCGCCCAGCTCTAGCATGGGCATGGGGTAGAGGTGAAAACAGGTGCAAAAGCAAGGCTGCAGAATAGAAGAGAGAAATGGCTTCAGAAATGAGTCTGGAAAGGTGAAAAGGGGGGTTAGTAGTTGCACAGGTGTGATGGGGAAGCTCTAAGGAGTTAATGTGGGGGATGGCAAGGGTGGGCAGAGTGAGACCCTGGTTACTTAGAAATATGCAATGGGGGTGTTGGGCATAACCCCAGTCAGCAACACCCTGCAAAACATGCAAGCTAGAGCCCAAATTAAGATCAATTCGCTTAAGTGGATCCAAATTCCCTCTTTTCCTCCTGACTCAGCTCCCAGGCTGGTAGGTAGGTGTCACCTACATTCCTGGCTCTAGGAACATCAATTAGCCATTGATGCCTCTTACACAAGCACCCTTAGCTGCCAAGCTGAATGAAAGCTTAGGGAGAAGGTTGCTTGCCCAGCCCAAGAGAAGCATGCAGAAGTCACTTTCAAGTAACAGCAGCAGCCTGGTAGCTCTGCAGCAGTGCTCTTCAACAGTAGCCCTGGACACCAGAGGCATGAATCATGTCAGCAGCAGTGCGCTGGGCCAGGATTGGAGCCTGTGGCTGCACCAAATATGGAAGCCAAACAAGCAGTCCAGGGGACGGGAGGCTCTTATACATGGGCTGATAATGATTCATGGAGCAGACCTGCGCACAGCTGTAGGAGTCTCACTATGACAGGCCACTGAGGAGGAGACAACAGCTGGAAAGGAAGCATGCCAAATAATCAGAGTATTAGAAGAACAGAAGCAATGTGACTATTTTTACATACATAGCATTTTCCTGAAGATTAAGCACAATGAAGAGACATTACATGCTCAACTTGTCGATTTCATGGTCGCACTCCGTAAAATGACACTACTCTGCTCCAATCGTGTCCAAGGGAAGCAAGCAAACAAGGTACCACCAGGTAAGCTGGTCTTCATGAATTTAAATGTTGGTCATTTCTGGATAAGAATGGTAGCTTCAATACGCTCCGAAAGAAACTTGTTTGGATCTAGTTCTTCAAAGTGTGAATTGTGTCTCCCAGGAGAAATAAAGGCATGGGATGCGGGTGGCGCTATGGGTTAAACCACAGAGCATAGTACTTGCCGATCAGAAGGTCAGCGGTTCAAATCCCCACGACAGGGTGAGCTCCCGTTGCTCAGTCCCTGCTCCTGCCAACCTAGCAGTTCGAAAGCACGTCAAAGTGCAAGTAGATAAATAGTACCGCTCCAGCGGGAAGGTAAACGGCGTTTCCGTGCGCTGCTCTGGTTCGCCAGAAGCGGCTTAGTCATGCTGGCCACATGACCCGGAAGCTGTATGCCGGCTCCCTCGGCCAATAAAGCGAGATGAGCGCCGCAACCCCAGAGTCGGTCACGACTGGACCTAATGGTCAGGGGTCCCTTTACCTTTAAGGAGAAGGGAGAAGAGGAAGAAAATAAAGCAATGTTACTTAACACTGCCTGTTCGTGGACACCTCAGTGTGGGCACCCTCATAGAATTGTGGGGTTGGAAGGGACCCTCAGGGTCATCTAACCACTGCTTGGAAACCTCCAGGGAAGGAGAGTGCACCACTTTCCAAGGCAGTCTGTTCCACAGTCAAACAGCTCTTACTGTCAGAAAGTTTTTTCTGATGTTTAGTCAGAATCTCCTTTCTTATAACTTGGGAATCCATTGGTTCAAGTCCTCTCCTCCAGATCCTCATGCCCATAAACATAATACAAACTCATGTACAGTACTGTTTGTTTACAGTGGAACTATACATACAAGGGGTATGCTTGTTTCATAATGCATTTAGAAACCGCACCATTTATTTAGCCCTCTACACATGTTCAGAAAATCAGCAATCTTAACACACAGGAACAAACTAGCTCTGCCCCCTCACCCATTTCATCACTCTCCGCATAATGACCTTTGGAAGCAGAGAGCCTCCTCTATCTGGGTAGACTTTCCTGAATGGTTTTAGAAACCCTGTAAATTGAGGGTTCTTGCTTGGGAAGTGTGATGAAGCTCACGTGTCAAGTTAACCCATTTTCCAAATGCCTGAAGAGGACTTGCCAAAACACTCATATTAAGCCAATACTTATCAATATTAAAATATCATCATCGAAACTTTATTGCGGTCCAAAGACCCTCAAAACTAGATACAGTTAAAAATGGCCAGACAGACAGATGGAATATTAAAATATAAAATATAAAAACAGCAGAACATTCTGGGAGCAAATGAGGCAACTATTCGAAGCCACAGAAACCTAGAGGCAGGAAAGTCTAAACAAACAAACAAACAAACAGTGGCTAAATAGCCCATTGTTTCTTATGAGCCCCACAGTGCGTTTAGGATCAGGCTTGAGTTGGCAGGAACTGACCTCTGTCAGGAAGAAACAGGGTGGGGGTGCTGAATGGTGTGAACCTGAGCTGGAGGAGGGGAGATCTCCCCTTACCACCCTGGCTTCAGTCACCCGGGATGAGGGAGTGGGAATTCCAGGTCTCCACACCCCACACCTTTCTGCAGGGCAGAGAGCCTCAGTAGGGGCTGGTGTGGGATTGGAGAACCCAAGGGAGAAGGTAGAACCAGAGGAAGCAACCATTCTTTAAAGGGAGTGTTTCAAAAAACCAGCAGCCCTTCCCTTTGTTGTTGTTGTTGTTGTTTAGTCATTTAGTCGTGTCCGACTCTTCGTGACCCCCTGGACCAGAGCACGCCAGGCACTCCTGTCTTCCACTGCCTCCCGCAGTTTGGTCAAACTCATGCTGGTAGCTTCAAGAACACTATCCAACCATCTCGTCCTCTGTCGTCCCCTTCTCCTTGGGCCCTCCATCTTTCCCAGCACCAGGGTCTTTTCCAGGGAGTCTTTTCTTCTCATGAGGTGGCCAAAGTATTGGAGTCTCAGCTTCATGATCTGTCCCAGTGAGCACTCAGGGCTGATTTCCTTCAGAATGGAGAGGTTTGATCTTCTTGCAGTCCATGGGACTCTCAAGAGTCTCCTCCAGCACCAGAATTCAAAAGCATCAATTCTTCGGCGATCAGCCTTCTTTATGGTCCAGCTCTCACTTCCATACATCACTAGCCCTTCCCTTATTAACAGCTAAAACATCACACGAAATGTTGCATTTTTATTAATCAATCATGGCTGTAAAATTCTAATGCTTTTGCTGCAAAGAATACTGGCTCCCTGTGTTAAAAGATACTGACATAGCACATACGCATAGCGGTTCTTGCTACCTATAACTGCTAATAGGGAGATAATGGAGGCTTCTTTCAAAGGAAGCATCTAAATGGGGGCACAGTGTTTTCTCCAAGTGCAGCCAGGCATTACTGCTGCCCCAGACATTTTCAGTCAAGCTTTTACTGTGAAACAAAACAATGGAGAAAGTTAAGTCCATGGAAGCCTTCCAATGCATACTTAAAACTCCTTTCTGGAGGTAGAGAGGGAGGGGGGCAGAAGAGGGGACCTCTGAAATTTCTTACCAGCCTTTCATTAGCTTGTCCCTGGTACTACTCTGTGCCGCAAATTGAATACGTAAACACCAAGTTTCTTCGGGAGGCAAATAATGTGTGTTACTCATATCTTGTCACCTAAAGCGCTAAGACACATAAAGTTTACAGGCACACATCTTCATGTGCATTTGAATTCAGTTTGCATGAAAGCAAGTCTAACATAGGCCTCGCTGTGAATAAGACTTTTCAAAGTCTGTACATGCCAACTATAATGAATGTTGTGTTTCTATGATGTAACTGCATGGCTGGATGTTAGAGGGGGAGAGATTTTAATGCTACATAAATATGGCACCACCTCCTAGGACTATTTACATAGAGCAGTGCTGGAGGAGAGTTATTTTAATTATGCGCTTTAAATTATATCACCAAGAGTCTCTCAAAGGCTTGCACTGTATGAAATAAGAAAATAAAATTCCGCATTTAGCATCACACATCTCACAGGTGGAAACTGTCATCTTGTTGACTTACTGGTAAAAGTTTGTTATCTGAGAGATACAAACAGAGTGATAAATACACTTATTCTCTTAGCCCTCATTCCCAGATGTAGCCAATTTTTAAGTCTGCGCACATGGAAATGCCCACATTCACCCTTTCATACTTTTGACTCTTTTCCTGTTTTCGCCATTGTCGTTTAGATTGGAAACACAATATGCTCACAAAACTCTCTAAAGACATCATCACACTAATGATGTTGTATTGTGTGTGTCTTTGTAAAGTACTTAAAGTACCCTGCAAACAAGCAATCACTTTTTCATGTCAAAATGCACAGAGATGGAGGTTCAAGACCTAGCATTTAAAATGTAATTTTCATTAAAGACATGCAGCATGTCTCTAAGTGACAGAAACTACCAGGAAGCTACTGAGGTAAGTGAATTTACTTAGGATTACAAACAAGCAAATTTGCTTTTCAGTAGGTATGTCTCAAATAATTGATTAATTCCCTGGTGTTACTTAAGCATCTGCCTACCCAAAAACCAAGTTCTTCTGAAAGCCTCTAAGTACATGAATTATCTTACCCCCACCAAAACACTGGCTTTTCAAATCTGCAAAACGAAACAAAAAAATCCCACAGCTAACCTCAGGCTGTCTCATCATAACAACTCCAAGACAGACGTGTTTATTTCTGTGTGTTCCTCTGCCTCTCATTAAGATTAGAAAAATGGTGAGGCTGGTTCTGCTCTCAAGAACCCCTGCATTAATCAAGAATCCTTCTTCTACTAAACAGGAAGGCGCCCGTATCTGAATGGAGATGCCTCAAAATGATCTCTTCTTTCATTTTCCATTCTTCCACATTCCTAGAAAGTTGCAAGGCCAATTTCCTCCTTGAAAAATTGAATCCTTCAAATGCTGGATTGGTAACTGAATTGATCCTGCTGAATAGTAGTAGTAAAGGTAAAGGTACCCCTGCCCGTACGGGCCAGTCTTGACAGACTCTAGGGTTGTGCGCCCATCTCACTCAAGAGGCCGGGGGCCAGTGCTGTCCGCAGACACTTCCGGGTCACGTGGCCAGCGTGACGAAGCTGCTCTGGCGAGCCAGAGCTGCACATGGAAACGCCGTTTACCTTCCTGCTATTAAGCGGTCCCTATTTATCTACTTGCACCCGGGGGTGCTTTCGAACTGCTAGGTGGGCAGGCGCTGGGACCAAGCAACGGGAGCGCACCCCTCCGCGGGGATTCGAACCGCCGACCTTTCGATCGGCAAGCCCTAGGCGCTGAGGCTTTTACCCACAGCGCCACCCTGAATAGTAGTAGTAGTAATAACAACAACAACAACAACAACAACAACAACAACAACAACAACAATAATAATAATAATAATAATAATAATAATAATATTTATTATTTATTATTTATTATTTATACCCCGCCCATCTAGCTGGGTTTCCCCAGCCACTCTGGGTGGCTTCCAACAAAAGATTAAAAATAAATTAAAACATCAGTCATTAAAAACTTCCCTAAACAGAGCTACCTTCAGATGTCTTCTAAATGTCAGATAGTTGTTTATTTCTTTGACATCTGGTGGGAGGGCGTTCCACAGGGTGGGCGCCACTGCCCTAGAACTAAATTACCTGTAGATCCTAGAACTGAACTCACTGCAACATGGTTGCTATTTCTTCACCAAAAAGTTAACATCAAGCCAAGAAAACAGCTTCACGTTGGTCGGCATAACCTTCCTCAGATACTGACACCACAAAGTTTATCCAAGGCTCCTAAATTTATTATACAGAGAATATCTCAACACTGTTTGCACTCAGTTGGTTAGACCATGGTGCTGATAACACCAAGGTTGCAGGTTCGATCCCTGTATGGACCAGCTGCATATTCCTGCATTGCAGGGGGTTGGACTAGATGATCCTCAGGGTCCCTTCCAACTCTACAGTGCTATGCTATGTGCTATGATAATGTTTAAAGTCGTGAGGTAGAGAGGTTCAAGCAAGCTTTATTACATGGTATGTAACAGACCAGGCACAGGCAAACTCGGCCCACCAGATGTTTTGGGACTACAACTCCCATCATCCCTAGCTAACCGGACCAGTGGTCAGGGATGATGGGAACTGTAGTCCCAAAACATCTGGAGGGCTGAGTTTGCCTATGCCTGTAATAGACCAATATCTCTGCTTGGTCAGCAGCAATCAATGAATTATTAGACGGCTGTTGAAAAATCTTCCTTAAAAGCAACATGAAGTACTCAAGAGAAGTTATTTTCCCGTTGTTTCGAAATATGCTGTATGAATGGGGCCAGCACAGTCCAATACAAAATAACATGGATTTTCTCACTTGAAGAAATATTGTTTGCCTCAGGATGGAACTCCATAGTTGCTACGATATCCGGTGCCAAACACTTCCCAAAAAAAGCCCCAAAGAGGTCATTTTTTAACACAAATTTAATTGGGCCTTGGAAGATTTTTTTGAGCCGCAAATATAACCCTCAAGGGAGCAAAAGTACTATATTCCTCCTTCCAGTAGTTATCACACACAAAAAAGATGCCATAAAACCATTAACGAAACACACATTCAAATCACTTCAAATCAAATCACTTCATTATTGCTCTACCTTCATTATCATTTATCTTTCAAAGCTTACAAGATGTAAGCAAAGAGTCATTTCACATGGTCTGCATTTATATGGTTTGCAGATAATGTTTCATGTCACGAATGAGCTGGTTCTCTAGGCCCTTTATCAACTGTTACTGAAAAGAAGCACAGTATGAATAGTCCTTTCATGGGCAGGGCTTTGCACTAAAGCTTCATTGTGAAACAATAACTCACGGTTTTCACTACTTCACACACAGCAGAGGCAAACCAGGTTTTTCTCCTAGCGTACTCAGCAGGGAACTAGTATCTTGACATTTCCACACTTTACCTCTTTTGGAGTAACTTAAAACATAGCAGGGATGCACCTAAAATGTAATGTGGAAAAAACACATGCCCTCTTACATTTAATTTATCTTCCAGTGGTCTCCTATGAATCTTGGAAACCTCACTGGGTATTTGTGCCCATCTCCTACATACTGCTAAACACTCCTGGCTATAGGAGCCCACCAGGAATTAAAGAACCTTTTAATGAGGGTGAAAGAGGAGAGCGCAAAATATGGTCTGAAGCTCAACGTCAAAAAAACGAAGATCATGGCCACTGGTCCCATCACCTCCTGGCAAATAGAAGGGGAAGAAATGGAGGCAGTGAGAGATTTTACTTTCTTGGGCTCCATGATCACTGCAGATGGTGACAGCAGCCACGAAATTTTCTTGGGAGAAAAGCGATGACAAACCTAGACAGCATCTTAAAAAGCAGAGACATCACCTTGCCGACAAAGGTACGTATAGTTAAAGCTATGATTTTCCCAGTAGTGATGTATGGAAGTGAGAGCTGGACCATTAAGAAGGCTGGTCGCCGAAGAATGGATGCTTTTGAATTATGGTGCTGGAGGAGACTCTTGAGAGTCCCATGGATTGTAAGAAGATCAAACCTCTGAGTGCTCACTGGAAGGACAGATCGTGAAGCTGAGGCTCCAGTACTTTGGCCACCTCATGAGAAGAGAAGACTCCCTGGAAAAGACCCTGATGTTGGGAAAGATGAAGGGCACAAGGAGAAGGGGACGACAGAGGACGAGATGGTTGGACAGTGTTCTCGAAGCTACCAGCATGAGTCTGACCAAACTGCGGGAGGCAGTGGAAGACAGGAGTGCCTGGCGTGCTCTGGTCCATGGGGTCACGAAGAGTCAGACACAACTAAAGGACAACAATCCACAGTGCTTCCACCTTCCCAGGGTTCAAACTCAGTTGAGATCAACTCTCATTCATTTCACAACTCCATCCCTGACAATGTTCTGGACCCTATTTTGCTTCTCCTGGCTCAGATGTCAACGTGAAACAGAGCTGAGTATCATTAGCATACTGGTGATGCTTTGCCCCCCCCCCAAAAAAAAAGCCTAATGACTGCCACCAACGGCTTCATGTAGATGTTAAACAGCACCAAGGACAGGATCATGCCTTGCAGCACACCAAAGCACAAGGAGTGTGGAGTTGAGACACAATCCCTGATGCTGTGGTTTCTCCTGCAGAGGATAAGAGGAAACGGTCCATGGGGTAAGTTGGTGCTAAGCCGGTTACTGTAAGAGCATTTCGCTGAAGGCAGGGAACCTTAAACAGTCTGGAAATGATATCAGGATCCTCAAAGATCTGGACCATCCTGTCTCTAGGACCCAAATATGCTTTACAAGACTCAACATTATGAGGCCGGCTTTTGTGGCTCTGTAGCATGCCTACACTGTAATGCAGTGGCTGGCTGCAAAATGTCAAACCCAACCAGCGCCAGATTCCTTTATGCGTTACTTGTTCCACTTTAAAGGTAAAGGTAAAGGGACCCCTGACCATTAGGTCCAGTCGTGGCCAACTCTGGGGTTGCTGTGCTCATCTCGCTTTATTGACCGAGAGAGCCGGCGTACAGCTTCTGGGTCATGTGGCCAGTATGACTAAGCCGCTTCTGGTGAACCAGAGCAGCGCACGGAAACGCCGTTTACCTTCCCGCCGGAGTGGTACCTATTTATCTACTTGCATTTGACGTGTTTTCGAACTGCTAGTTTGGCAGGAGCAGGGACCAAATAACAGGAGCTCACCCCGTCATGGGGATTCGAACCGCCGACCTTCTGATCGGCAAGTCCTAGGCTCTGTGGTTTAACCCACAGCGCCAACCACGGCCCTCATACACTACTTGTACATTAGGTTAATTTCCAACCAAGTAAAAACAAAACAAAAACCCAGAGGTTTGCGCCCCCACACACATGCACACACCCCTTCACCAACAGAATAATAGAATAGTAGAGTTGCAAGGGACCTTGAGAGTCATCTAGTCCAACCCCCTGCAATGCAGGAATCTCAGCCAAAGCATCCATGACAGATGGCCATCCAACCTCTGCTTAAAAACCTCCAAGGAAGGAGAGTCCACAGCCTCCCAAGGGAGTCTGTTCCATTGTAAAACAGCTCTCACTGTCAGAAAGTTCTCCCTGGTGTTTACTCAGAATCTCATTTATTGTAACTTGTTTTTGTTTTTTTAAAGATATTTATTAAAGTTTTCAAAATGTTACAAAAAGAAAAAAGAAAATACAAAATAAAAACATTTAAAAACAAATCAGTCTTTCCATATCTTATCTTTTGTTTGCTTGTTTCCCAGACCTCCTCACACCTCCCTTTTTTGTATTCCAGTTAATTCAGCCAATCCTTTCCCTCTTTGATTTTATCTTAATCTTTTATCTTAATATATTATAGCTTTAAATTATCCCCTGTTAACAATCCATTTTTACATATTCCTTTAACATTGCTACTAAAAACCACTTAACTTCAATCCAACATCATTCTAACATTCATTAATTTTGCAATATTTCTGTAAATAGTCTTTAAATTTCTTCCAATCTTCTTCCACCGACTCTTCTCCCTGGTCTCGGATTCTGCCGGTCATTTCCGCCAGTTCCATGTAGTCCATCACCTTCATCTGCCATTCTTCCAGGGTGGGTAAGTCTTGTGTCTTCCAATACTTTGCAATACTCATTTAATGTAACTTGAATCCAGCAGTGTGGGTCCTACCCTCTGGAGCAGGAGAAAATAAACTTGCTCCATCTTCCATGTGACAACCCTTTAGATATTTAAAGATGGCTACCATAGCTCCTCTCAGTCTCCTCTATTCCAGGCTAACCATACCCAGATACGTCAACCGTTCCTCATAAGGCTTGGTTTCCACACCCTTGGTCATCTTGGTCGCCCTCCTTTGCACCCGTTCCAGCTTCAATCCTTCTTAAATGGTGATGTCCAGAACTTGCCTATTGTAATAGGTTACCTTATGACTCAAGTACTTCTTACACCTTTCTCTCAACTTGCCTTTTCCAGACTGCAATTCCCTTTCTCTGAGATCATTTCCTTGGAAGGTAGCAAGTGGGTTATCAGCATACCCATCCAAAATCAGTAGCCTTGGATGGGAAGGGGTTAGGTCAAGAATGGATAATGACTCCTCCTAGTTCTTCCTCCTCTGTGGGGTGGCAGGAATCATCCTGCGCACTGTACCTTCCACAGCCACCTCACGAGTGTTCTTAGGTCGGAGACTCCTCTGGCCACGTTCAGACACCTTACCTGAGGCTCCCCATTCCTGAATGAGGCTACCCATTCCTGAATACAAGGGGGGATGCTGCTGTTTCCACTACCTTTACATAGAAAACAGCATTCCTCTTCTTGATATACAAAAGCATATGGGATATACAATCCCGGTGAGAAATGGCTAGCTGCAAAAACCACAGTGCATTCTGGTCCGTGCCTCAAATCCTTCCTTTTTGTTTGAAGCCTCAGTAGAAACCTTCCTGCTAATCTTTTTCCATTTCATTAAAATAACACAGACTGTCTGTCTCCAGAGAAAGACTGACACAGGATGTAGAAAGAAATCTATCATTAGTAATACATGGAAGCATAATTTATATATGTGTCAAAGCCATTTTCTGAAGGAAAAAAATTATAGACCAACCCCCGACCCTTTAGGCTACCATACTGTAGTAAGCAGTCAGACATAACCCAATTAACTTGATTTGGAGATCTCGGAGATTAGCAAGTGGGCTCCGACGGAAAACCTCAAAGAACAACTTCGTTTATTTATATTTTGGCCAGTCTAGTCATCTGTTACCAGAAAACTCAGTGGCATCAACATTAATCCCTCCATGAAACACGCAACAACAATGCCCATGTTTGCCTCCTTTCTCTAAGAATCTTAGATGATATAACAATGCTTACTGAACTTTGTCTAATGTTCCTAGACGGTGGAAAAGTGGCACCCCTCTTTTCCAGGCCGGGAGAAACAGTTACAAACGGATTAAAGGATTACATACACATTCAAACAAACTATCCTTATCTCAGCATCTCTGTGGAGTGCTTCCACTCAACAAGTTGCTTGGATTTAACTCTCTTCCTTCGGGAAGAATTCCCTGTTTTAACTCCTAAGACAGGAAGTTGAATAAAAGAGATCCTTCAAAAAGGAGGAAGGGACATAGAGATGGAAAAGGTTTGTGTTGCCCAAATGTTTCAGTTTGGGGCTTTGTTTTAAGGACTGGAGAGAGTATTTATACACTGTTTCAGTTCTTCTGGTCCACAAAGATGCAAAAAAACAGCAACAAGCCAATTACTTCAGCAAGAAATGTAAGATTTTGTGGGAGTCATAACCGTCTGTATAACACAAGGTTGGTGCTGTTTATTTCCAATGTCAACTATTTCCATCCCTTGAAACAGAGAATATTTTAGCTCTCTGAGTGGCAGAAGGTCAAAGTGACGTCAATGGTGGGGAAATTAGTACGTTCTGGTAGCTTACAAAACACATTTTGTGAACTGCAATGAAAACAGATAAATTACTGTATTTCTACAAACATCTACACAACATATAGAATTTTGTGGCCACACCATCACAGTGGTCAGTTTCCTACGAATACAGACATCCAGAACTCACTTTTCTGTTCCTCGCTCCCATTACTGAAAACAGTTGTCAAGAGATGTGTATTTGAAGTTTATTTCAAATACTGAAAGTTGAATAACTGTCAGAACAAAACATTTTACTTACTGGAAATTGGAGAAACAAGAAAGGAAACTCGGTTAAAACGAAGTCTTAAGACCATCGGTGCAGAATTAATCCATGGGTCCCATTGCTGCTGTATTTGCCAATTAGTGCTCTCAAAAGAGCTACGGCAAGACTTTTTTTTCCTAACAGATGACAAGGCAGGCACATCAATTTTATTATAAAGCACAAATTATACACCCTGTAGAGGCATTAAACAATAAGACAACCCTCGCTTTGAATTTTACAGACGCAATACTAAAGGGGGAATGGGATAGGAAGAGAAAAAGCAAGCAAGCTACTTTCCCTAGAGGAAGTAAGCTTGTGCTACTTTTAAACAATACAGGTGCCAAGCCCACCCCAAACAGCAAATAGCAGTCTACCAAGCTGCCAGGAAAGATTCAACACTCCACGGCCCTAACCCGCTTTAAGAAATGGGGCGCCTGAGGGCATTACAGGAAATTCAAATGTAGCCCTCTACATGTTTCAGATTCATATTACTGCTGCTGCTGTCACCTCCTCCTTCCGGGAGCCCCGGATATAGGAGGGGGCATTAGGCTGAGGACCCTTTCAAATCTGGCAACATCCAAAATGTGATTTTCCCTGCTGACAAGCTAAAGTCTCCCTTGTACCCATCACCGCCGCTCCCGCTAGGCCGTACTGCGGCTGTGCGGCCGAA
The DNA here is from genome assembly GCF_964188315.1 of Podarcis muralis. NCBI lineage: Eukaryota > Metazoa > Chordata > Lepidosauria > Squamata > Lacertidae > Podarcis > Podarcis muralis. The sequence goes on along the minus strand of NC_135660.1, from coordinate 91,923,596 downwards.
GGACCCGAATGAGATGGGCAGCCTGGCATGGCCTATGAATTGATGAGGAGCCTTGAGAGGAGAGAGAGGGCAACCATAGAGAAAGCAGTTCAGAGAGAGGAGGGAGAGGAGAGGAGGTGGAGGCGCGGGCAGGTGTTCCAAGGGCTACAAGGGAAGGACCGCAAGCGCTTCTCCCATAGATTTGTAGTGGTAGACTAGCATAGATGGTCTGATCTGCGGGTTTACTTCGGGCGCTATTCCCCCCCTTCCTCCCGCCCCCCTGACGGAACTGAGAGCTGCAGATGGAGCATGAGAGAAAAGATACAGAACTGCAGCAGCATCTTCGTAGCTTGGACTTCGTTTTGCGTGAAAAGTGGTTGCTGCTTGTAGTTATTTAATTGCAGTGTTTCATCAGCTGGTGTCTTGAGCAGCAACCTCTGGAAACGAAGGGCTAAAAACCGGCGCTGCTCTCCAAAATTATCTGGTCCCTTTTAACTTCGTATTTCAGCTGGTTGACTAAAATCCCATATTTTCAAGGCTGCTGTTTCCTTATTTTCAAATCTGTAAGTTGACAGCTATGCTCTGTTCCCAGGTATCCCTACGACAGGTACACCGGACAGCATTTCTGTTTCCTGCATTAAGGGGAACTGAAACTGAGAAAATCTGGCCCCTATGAGGCCACGGCTGAGGTTCAAACCAGGAACTGGCAGCTCATCACTCATACTCTTAACCCAATATGTCGCAGCTTCAACAAGTACTGCAGTCCCAGCCAGCTAAATAGGTCTATTGTAGCAAAAGTCGTGGAAGAACGGGCCTAACAGCACAATCCTAACCATTTCTCCGCAGAAATCGATCTCACTGGAATTGCAACCTAATTCATTATTTCTGAGCAGCATCTCTGTCCAGCAACCTGCTTATGAATACTCCATTCACAAGATAACATGTTTTGCAGGACTGCCTGTACAGCAGAACCTTCAAAATCCTGCTATATGAAAGGTTCTGGGTACCACTGGGATGCCACAGTTACCGTGGCACGTTAACTATGTAAATGTTAATGCATTTTGCAGACCTTCCTTTTAATATACAGAATTTGAGAATCCCTTAAAACAGGGGTCTGCAACCTTTAAGACAAAAAGAGCCACTTGGACCCGTTTCCGAAGGGGGGGGGGGGACTGGGAGCCCCAAAACCATTGCGACATTTAAAACAAATATATATCCAGAGCCACGATCTGACAGTGGGCGGGAAGGTGACGTCGGGACGGTGCGTGACTAATGCACGCACCGCCCCCATGCGACGTCACAGCCAGTACAGCGCCCGCCACAGTGGGGAGTGTCGGGGCGCACAATGCGCCTCCTCCCCTCGCTAGTATCCGCCCCGGAGCCGCGGCAAAGGTGTAAAAGAGCCACATGCGGCTCCGGAGCCGCGGGTTGCAGACCCCTGCCTTAAAACATTAAAAGATTGATGTAAGGACCATCCTCCCTTTGTTGATGGCAGCCACGTCCACTCAAGAGTGTTTTATTGCGTAAATACAGCTTAGGGATTCCAGTATTGAGGATTGATTCATCACAATAAAACAAGGAAGGAAGTATCAGAGTTACACTACTGTGGCAAAAACAAAACAAGCATATGAAGTCTACAGCCGCCTTCATCAGGTGCATACAGCTGTCTGACAAAGTGGGCTTATAAGTGTTAAGTCTTTAAAATGCCGTAATATTCCTTTGAGAGAAAGGGTGGCATACAAACCAATAGAATAGAATAGAACAGAGCAGAGCTATCTCTCTGGAGTTTCTTGATCATGCCACGTCCATTTGGAAGAAAGAAAAACTGCAGAACAGAAATTGGTTTTTAAAAACCCACTATCACTAGGCAAGCGGATATATCTCAGAATGCCCATTCTGAATTCAAGCTTTTCAGTTTATCAGCTGTGAACGAAAGGTAAGTAACATGTTCTGGATAACTTTCTGCAGGGGTCGGCAAGGCTTACCGGGCATGGGGCTGGATCACTCCCACGGAGATTCTCCATGGGCCAGAAGGGTGCAGCGTGACGCCAGAAATCACTTCTACGCATGCCCAGATGCCGAAAATCACACCTGCGCAGGAGCAATTTTCAGCATCTGGGCGATTTCTGGAGCCGCAGAAGAGAGTCCCCGTGCCGTGCTGTACCGGTTTAGTGCAGCGCACGGGGACTTGCTGAGCAGGCAGCTCGGTTCAGGGGTGGCTCGTGGGCCGATTAAACAGCCTCCGTGGGCCTTAGGTTGCCTTCCCCTGACTTTCTGGGTATAGGATTGCCATCTTTTTCCCGGTGAGCACCTATGGCTGCAGCATATGCACATCAGACAGAAATTCAACAGGTGATGTTTATTTTATCGCGGTATGTCTGAAGTGGGGAGGTCCCAGCATTTTGACTTCTGATTTCTGCCTGTCATCAAGCTGTCAAAGGTACATAAACCCCGTCATTAGAAAGTTGTAATTCTGGGTGGGAGCTTGTTTGTCAAATAAGAACAAACACAGAGCAAATAAAGTTGCTACCATACCTTTAACTATGTTTAATGGTTTTCTAAATGCAATTTCAAAGCCTTGATTCAATTCATTTCATGCTTTTTGCCTCTTGGGAACCTGCGAGTGACAGGCATAAGCAACTGGCAAAAATGGACGATAGGCAGAGATTTTTAGCAGGTGGGAGTCACTTTTTATTATTCTAAAGCATACTTTCAGCTATTTCAATTTATAAGAAAGAATACAGACAACGAGATTCTGAGTTGTTCTAAACTGCTGTGTTTAGATGCTCACAAAAGTTTACATTATTTGAAAACATTTAAGAGTCTTGCTTGCTTAGCTCAAATGCCCGTGTTTCTCGATGGAGCCAGCCAGCTGTTTTCAGGAAGTGCACAAGCATAGAATGAAGACAAAAGCTCTCTCCTGTCTGCTCCCCCCAACCAGTGGTATTCACAGGTATATTTGCTCTGAGCAAGAAGATTCCCATTTAACGACCATTGACAGACCAATCCGCCGCAGATTTGTCTCATCTCCTTTTAAAGCCCCCTAAACCATTTTGCAGCTATGAATTACGTCATTCAATAATGTGCTTAAATTTATTTCCAGACAATTCCAATGCAACTTACCCTGTCATGAAAGAGGGAAGGAAACTTCCCAGAATCTGCTTGTCTTCGCACCATGTGCTATTATATAAATCTTGATCACGCTCAACCATTCAGCACAATCCTATGGATATTTACTGAGAAATAAGTCCTACTACATTCAGTGGGGCTAATTCACAAGACAAAATACACCTGCTAAAATGTCTTCTTTTGCACAACTTTCAAACTTGCGGGAGCCTTGCACTCTAGCCAGCCTAAGTAGGATGTATTACATCACAGCCATGCAGCATAATCCTTTGTATTCATTGGTGCTTATTGTTGGGCAAGTGTGCACGGGATTTCATAACTCATCTTTTTTAAAAAATGAATGAAGCCCCAAATGCTATAGCATTTTCTCCTATGGAAGATGCTCAGATTGTTCAATAATTTTGATTGCCCGCTTCTGCACTCTGAATTGCCCAAAGTATTTGAAATGCAAGCACCTAGAGAGTTACATTATTTGCATGCTGGTGTATTACACTGTGTTATATTTTCAATCCCTACACAAATTATCCCTAGAAAAAGTGCCTTTTTGGGTAGCTACTGCACACTGAGTTGGTGTTTTCTTTGGTCGCAAGATCTCTTTCCTACTCAGTCATCACCACTAATTCAGACCCTATCAGTGTATATGCAAAGTAAGGATTATTATTTTTTTGCCCCAATGCACCTCACTTTACACATTACCTCGAATAATATGTAAAGTGAGGTGTTATTTGGCCCATTATTTTGGCCGTTTTAATGCCAATTCACACAGTCTGGATCCTTTTTGAGTCTTTGCCATCCTGAAATTTGATGCCATAAGCAAACTTAGTTTCCTCACTTTTCACTCTTGGTTTCAGCTCATTTATGAATAAATGAAAGAGCGCCAAATACAGATATCTGGGGAACTTCACAACTTTCTTCTCTCCATTGCAAGAAGTATTGTTGGGGTTTTGTTAAATTATTATTTCTACCGACTACTTTCTGTTCTTTAACCAGTTACTAATCCACAGGGACTCCGGTCCTGTTCTGCCAGGACTGCTACATTTACTTTTGGGGAATCCAGGAGACAAAAGAGAACAGCTTTTATAAGTTACTCCCCACATAAACAATTTTCCAGTTTCTTTTTCCACAACTCCTGCTCAACTTACTGCACACCATATAAGCTTAACTTTTCCTGCTCAAAGGAAAGATATAAAATAGCTATAAAACAGCATTGTTTGGCAGGAACTGACAAGCAGAATGAAATGGAAAGAGAAAAGCTATCTGCGGCCCAAGAGTTGCCTTTCAACATCTCATTTGTAATGTGACAGAAGGAACAGCTGGGGGCAGGCAATCTTCTTTTTGTCAATGGGAAAGTGACAGGAGGACAGAAGGAACCCTCACTAGGAATCTGCCCTGTTATTTCAAAAGCCTCCAGTAAAGGTTGTCTGGGCTTCTACCTCTGACCTGACCCCCACCCTTAAGAAGCCTCGCAATCTTCCTCAGCAACTGTACCACATCTCCTCGCCACTTCTGCGCCTCAATTGCACCCCAGTCCATTTCTCCTGCATTGAGGAATGTGCACAAACAGTTCCAAGAAGCTACAAGCAAAATGCAAGGGGAGCTGACCTTGTTCCTTTGCATGTAGCAAAGCCACCTCAGCAATTACTGGCCCTGATTTGAGAAATCCACAATGAACGGACACATGTCAGGATAGGATATAGGGCAAGGAGACAGACGGCTGGATACTGGGTTGCTGAAGGAGAGCTGCAACCAGTTTAAGTGGCGCAACACTGGGGAATGTCATAGGCAACTGGGCAGCTGTGACATCGAAAAACTGAGGTTCTCATCAGGTGCCTAAGAGACATCAAAAAAGGCTATCATGCCAACCCTTTTGGACACTACTGTTCGAAATTTGTCAGGTGTCAGGCACATTTTGCACCTGGCTATTGGCCACTTACGACCAAGTTAAGATGTTCAGGTGTCTAGATGGCACCTGATATCTCCACCATCTGGAGGTGCATGCCTGGGAGCCCTTGGGTATTGCCTGTTTTCACACACTAACATCACATTCTGGAGAATTCGATCTGTGATGTTTTATCTGCACAATCAGAAAACATTTCAGGAACCGAAAAGTTGTCTTGAAAAATACGGCTTTTGAGCTGTCTGGCCCCCAAATGGCAAGTAGACATTCCGTTCTGGCAATGGTAACCCTGGTTTAAAGAGCGGTTTGTAGCCTAGCTCATATATCTGAGTTTCTAACTTTTTGGAGACAATTATATACAGTGGAACCTCTTGTTACGTACAGTCCTTCTTGCGAACGCTTCAGGTTATGAGCTCCGCTAACCTGGAAGTAGATGCTCCTGGTTGCAAACTTTGCCCCAGGATGTGAGCAGAAGTCATGCGCCAGTGGTGCAGCAGCAGGAGACGCCATTAGCAAAAGCGCACCTCATGTTAAGAATGGTTTCCAGTTACGAACGGACCTCTGGAACGAATTAAGTTCGTAACCGGATGGTACCACTGTATTGGAACGCATTAGGCATAGCTATGTACCACAAGACACTTTTCTGCTTCTGAGCATTGTTCTGAAGCATTGTCTCCCTTGGCCTTTCCTCCGCTGCTCCCACTACACATGGAGCAATCTCCTACACAATCTTTGAATATTTGCCATGCTCAGCTTTAGGGACTGGTGGGCTTCCCATGGACCAGGAAGCACAAAATAGAGTGCTGGAAAATGGTAGCATGGGAAGTTGTGAGAAGTTCCCAAAATTCCCTGAACTGTGCTGCAACCTGCCGCTTCAAAGAACTAAACAACTCTTCATAAGTCCCTACAATCATCTGATTATGGGAGCTTCAAAGCACTGAGTCACCTGACGTGTGTGTTTCCAGGTGATTGACAGGTCCTGTCCACCTGCCAAATTCATTGTGTGCTGTCGGCCACCATTGCCTAGCATTGTCCGAGGCAAGTTCATTGTCGCTTCTCCCGTTCTGCCGCTCCCACTCTGCAATTTAGCAGCCATTGCTTGCACTTCACAATTCGTCTAGAAATCTTGACAAAGCTTTGCCTGACTTGGCACGGTCTGTGCTCAAGCCACCCTCTCTCCCCACCTACCATCCCTCCCCAAAGCCAACTTCCACCAAGAACAATGAATTCCAGTTTAGTGTCAACAACAGTTGGGGTTTTTACAGCTCATGCTACATGTACCTCGCAAAAGGGCAGTAGCTACTTTTAAAACCATAATCAGGGTATTGTTCTCTCTAAATGGACCCAGACTCCGCAAACATGCGTCTCAGCACAGTGCCAGAGAAGGGTGTGTGTGTCTTGTTTTTAAAACAGTAAATTATGTTAATTCATTTCCTCTGGCCAAACAGCGGTAATAAACTTGGGGGAGGGAGAACAGGAAAAGTAAACAGGAGTCGATTACAAGGAGGAGGAGGGGTGATAACATGACCAAACGCCTCTTTAGAAAAGGACATTATTTCATGGTGCAGAATTATTCCTTGTAGTCTAACATTGCTTCAGCTAAATGCATAAAAGTAACTTTCCCCGCTTATTTTTCAGCTTGATAGACAGCTGGTAAACTCACAAGATCCAGGAAATCAGCCGGTATTATCTACAAGCTGCCTTCTTCATCCCAGCAGCTATCTCCCACATGCTATTTGAGTCTCAAGAGCTACCGCAGCCAACATGTGGACTTGGAGCCAGTTTGTTGTTTTCTATCAGCAAAATAATTTCCTTAGTGTGCTACCTAGGCTGGACTCCCAACAGCTTGATCAGCACAGTTTGGGGAAAGGGCAGGCACACAGTCATGGGAATTAGCTTGCCCAGCCCCCCACTTTCTAATACATATACAGCACGGTTAAAAATTCTTGGAAGACTGCACTGGAAGAATTTAGTGGCTTTAGACGGATAAAGAAAAAATAAGCCTCAGATTCCACTTACTGAGGCCTTATTCTTCAAAGCAACAAAAAGTTCCCCTGGCTTTATCTAGGGTGAGGAGACAGCAGTAGCTGGTGTTCCATACTGGTCACCCCCTACAAATGAATTAAATTGTCCCATACCAAAAATATGCAGGCCAGGGTATGCCAAACTTAATTCTTGTGGGAGTAACACTGACACCCCTATTTTTCCTCTTAACAGAGTATTCACACGCCTTCTCACCCTGTTTGACAATGACTCAACTTCCACAGGGTTCAGTTCTCTTCAATGGCAAGGTAAAGGTAAAGGGACCCCTGACCATTAGATCCATTTGTAGCCGACTCTGGGGTTGCGGCGCTCATCTCGCTTTACTGGCCGAGGGAGCTGGCGTACAGCTTCCAGGTCATGAGGCCAGCATGACTAAGCCACTTCTGGTGAAACAGAGCAGCGCACGGAAACGCTGTTTGCCTTCCCACCAGAGCGGTACCTATTTATCTACTTGCACTTTGACATGCTTTCGAACTGCTAGGTTGGCAGGAGCAGGGACCGAGCAACGGGAGCTCACCCCGTCTTGGGGATTCGAACCGCCGACCTTCTGATCGGCAAGTCCTAGGCTCTGTGGTTTAACCCACAGCGCCACCCGCGTCCCTCTTCAATGGCAAACTATGTTTCAAATCCAATTCACACAGAGACAGCATCCAATACCCTAGCATTAGAGCAGATGCTACCCAAATGTCTGAGTTATTGTTTCTTTCCTCCTGGAATACGCTTTTCAAGCAGTGCCTTCCCTGCACGTTTGCTGTGATGAAACATGGGACAAATCCCCGGCAAACTGTGCAAGAAGCAGAGCTGTGTACTTGTGGCTGTATTAAAACTGGCTGTAATTACACAATGTGGATAAACCCAAAGCCAAGTACAATCGTAGAGTTGGAAAGTACCCCAAGGGTCACCTAGTCACACCCCATGCAATGCTACCATAAGATATTGTTATGAACACTGACTCAGAAAAATTAACCTTGGAAAACCAGTGATTGTCCACAAATTGTCCACAAATTGTCTAGTTGTGGACAACTCTGGGGTTGTGGTGTTCATCTCGCTTTACTGCCCGAGGGAGCTGGCGTTTGTCCACAGACAGTTTTTCCGGGTCATGTGGCCAGCAGGACTAAGCCGCTTCTGGCGAACCAGAGCAGCGCACAGAAACGCCGTTTACCTTCCCGCCAGAGCGGTACCTATTTATCTACTTGCACTTTGACGTGCTTTCGAACTGCTAGGTTGGCAGGAACTGGGACTGAGCAACGGGAGCTCACCCCATCGCAGGGATTTGAACCGCCGACCTTCTGATTGGCATTACATACGTTATAAATCGGTTGCCAAAATTGTGTACTCAGAGCCAACCCTACCTTTAGGAAGGGTGGGCCTCTGGTTTCAGATAGCAGGTGGTGCGGCGGAATGAGTGTGTGCCCCCACAAGCCCCCATTGCACCAGCAAATGAATGCATGCAGACCCCACCAGCTACCTCCATTCCACTTAGCCTCTAACCAATGCTCCATGCTCCACGGTCAAGCAAACTCCTAGCTGGGCTCAATAACACTGCCCCACCCACCCCATCACCTGAGCTTCTACCAAGCTGCTTCAGTCCCCACTTCTGCCAGGTCACCTTCTTGCTCTTTTTGAACTGCATTCGCATCAGCAGCTGCAGTTCAAATAAAAGAGGAAGCTAGCAACGGCAACTACCTGGTTGGACACTCAATAGCCCCTTGGTATATACCTACACCAGGGATGTGGGTGGTGCTGTGGGTTAAACCACAGAGCCTAGGACTTGCTGATCAGAAGGTCAGCGGTTCGAATCCCCAGGTGAGCTCCCATTGCTCGGTCCCTGCTCTTGCCAACCTAGAAGTTCAAAAGCACGTCAAAGTGCAAGTAGATAAATAGGTACCACTCGGGCGGGAAGGTAAACAGCATTTCCATGCGCTACTCTGGTTCACCAGGAGCAGCTTAGTCATGCTGGCCACATGACCTGGAAGCTGTACACCGGCTCCCTCGGCCATTAAGGTGAGATGAGCGTCGCAACCCCAGAGTCGGGCACGACTGGACCTAATGGTCAGGGGTCCCTTTAACTTTTTATATACCTACACCAGTCAAGAGCTAGGGCACTAGACTGGGCAGCACCCACTCACATGCAGCGGCACCTTATATAGGCCTCCCACAAGTCTTGCCTGGCCAGATCTCCCAATATGGGGTGGTTTCTCTGGGGTGGTGCAACATCTAGGGTAAATGGTGACTGACAATGAGGAGGGAAGTGGGTTCTGCCTCAGGCAGAAAAACGGCTTGGGTTTGCCCTGTGTGCGTTCTCATCCATCGGAGTAAAAAACCTGACCAACTATTCAACTGAGTGAATAGTAGAAGGATCTGGAGCACAAAAACTCCATTTTTTGTGATTTTGGGCAAAACTAAAAAAAAAAAAAAAAGCTAAACAACATTTGTGTCCGGATTTTAACTTTTTGAAATATGTCAGCCCTAGTTTTTCTGCCAATCTGAACTGGAAATAAAAACAGGAACTGTTACCCATTTGTTGTTTAACCTGATGTTCCTTTAAAATTTATTATGGAGACCTCAATGAAAGCTAGGAAGTTTGAAAACCACTATTACAAATTAACTCCTCAGACCAAATAACAGCAACTTCTGAGTGTGAGCTTAGGATCCAGAAATGGCATGTTTGTCTGCATCCTTTGGTGGCAAGGACTGCATGAATGGCAAATGTCTAACACAGGAAGAACCGGAGTAAAACACTCTCAGATGAGACATCTGATTAAATTCTCCTAAGCCAATTTCACACATTGAGCGGGGGAGGGACAAACGTTTTTCTGTGTCTTACTAAGCAGGAAACCCCAATCCCATTAATCCTTGATGAAATTAGTCTGGACAATGCAAAGCTTCCGATTGACTCAACAACTTCTATTGACATGCATAGCCAGCCAACAAGTGGGGCTTGGTGCTGGTCTATATTGTTAGTACCACAGGGCCTGGTCTATTTCTCTGTAAACAAGTAACAGAGAGCTAAGGATGAAACCATATTTGGCGGCTGCTTTTCAGCACAGTCCAGAAGGAAAGTGTTGCAGAAAGTCACAGCTCCTAAACCAACCTTCCCATGTGCATCGAACAATGACTTAAAATATTTATTTGGAAAGGAATGTACACTAAATATTATTGCGTAATCTGAGCTGCAAGTTGCTCATGGTCTGAAAAGACCTCTCTGTTTCCATGTTGCCGAGGGTCCCAACTTTCCAGGCTTACATTAATATGCCTTTGACACCTTCCTAATATTAGTTTTCCAATTCAGCTTCAGTTGCAGTGGGAAAGAAAATGTGTTTTTTATTATTTAATAGGTGGTCCAAATAAATGAGCTACAAGGGCACGTGATCCACCAGGCAGTGGAGTAACAGCAACATTCATACATTCATTCATTCATTCATTCATTCAATTTATATACTGCCCTATTCCAGGTCTCAGGCTGGTTCACAGAATAAGGGTGGCGATGTGGGTTAAGCCACAGAGCCTAGGACTTGCTGATCAGAAGGTCAGCGGTTCAAATCCCGGCGATGGCGTGAGCTCCCGTTGCTCGGTCCCTGCTCCTGCCAACCTAGCAGTTTGAACGCACGTCAAAGTGCAAGTAGATAAATAGGTACCGCTCTGGTGGGAAGGTAAACGGCGTTTCCGTGTGCTGCTCTGGTTCGCCAGAAGCGGCTTAGTCATGCTGGCCACATGACCCGGAAGCTGTACGCTGGCTCCCTCGGGCAGTAAAGCGAGATGAGCGCCGCAACCCCAGAGTCGGTCATGACTGGACCTAATGGTCAGGAGTCCCTTTACTTTTACTTTATACCAGGAGGTCGCAGGCCGGTTCACAGAATAAAATCAAAATATAAAACCACAAAATGCACAATTGAAACAAAAACAACAACCCAAAAAAACCCAAGTCATTTTAAAAGGGCATCGGATGTCAATCAATCAAAGGCCTGGTTAAAAAGGAACATTTTTGCCTGGCACCTAAAGGTGTTTAATGAAGGCACCAGGCGAACTTCCCTGGGGAGAGCATCCCACAGATGCAGAGAAGGCCTGTTCTCATGTTGCCACCCTCTGGACCTCTCGAAGAAGAGGCACCCTAAGAATGGCCTCAAAAGATGATCTCAGGGTCTGGGTAGGTTCATGTGGAAAGTTTAGTGTCAGAGAATAGGTTTTACGATGAAAAAGGCCCCAGGTTCAATTTCAGTCAAGGACTCTATGGTAGAAGGGCTGGGAATAATTTCTGAGGCCTTGGGAGAGCAGCGACCAGGAAGATAAGAAGATAGGAGTCTAGATGAATTCATCTGATGTAAGGCTTGCACTTGCTGTGCGTGAGATGAAGGATAGTGACGTCGGCCCTGCTCTCAGCGGTACGAAGCAGTTTCCCAAAGGGACATTGGTCACACAGCCAATCCGGCCATGTCTCTACCTGCCTCACATCTGACATCTTCTATGTGGGGCAAGTAGGTACAGTTTGAGGGAAATGGTCTCGCAGACCCAATTGGTGGGCCTAATCTGGACCACAGGCTAGAGATTTCCCCACCCCTGCTGCAACACATCATGCCTAAGTCATTGATCTGATTGATTTTCCCTCCCAACCCCACAGAAACTATAATCTGGTACTGCTCCTATGGATCACCCCCATCTCTCATTCTTCATAATTTGGCCTTAATGCATTTCACAGGGCCAAGGACAGAAGTTTGTATCTTAGATTCAGATAGGTGCAAGGAACTATCACAACCTGGTTTGCCAGCTACTTTTCAGAACAATTAAACTGCACTCTACATGAATGGATGTGTAATGGAAGGAATGTGATCCAAGCAACACAACATACCGTACTTTTCGCTCTATAGGACGCACCGGACCATAGGAGGGGGAGAACAGGGGGGAAAAATCTCCCCCTCTCTGCTCAGCGCCCCTTCAGCGAAGCGGGAGGAGAAACGGAGCCCCTTCCATTTCTCCTCCCGCTTCACGGAAGGGGCGCTGCGCAGAGAGGGAAAACTGTGCAGTGCCTCTCCAGTGAAGTGAAGCCTGGAGAGCAAGAGGGATCGGTGTGCACCAACTCCTCTTGCTCTCCAGGCTTCAGGCAGCTATCCACAAGCCTTTGGAGCACAGTGGGAACTCCTGCAGTGCTCCGAAGACTTGCGGATAGATGCCTGAAGCCCCCGGAGCGCAGCGGGAGTTCGCGCTGTGCTCCAGGGGCTTCAGCGAAAGCAACGCGAAGCCTCCAGAGCTCTCCCTCTGCGCTTCGTCGGCTTCGCGTTGCTATCGCTGAAGCCAAGGAGCCTGCATTCGCTCTATAGGACGCGCACACATTTCCCCTTAATTTTTGGAGGGGGCAAGTGCGTCCTATAGAGTGAAAAATGCGGTACTACTTTTCTGGAATTTCCATAGGGGCCTTTTCACTGCTTACACAAAATACCATTAAACTAGGCAAGTACAATTTGACAACCCATTTTGAAACTGCCTTGATAGGCGTGGGGGACAGCTACGGCATCCCCCCACCACAAGTTAAAAACAACCACTGCCCAAGTTTTTCAGGGGTTTTTTTTTCTTATTTCTGGAATTATCAGCTCTCCAGTTCTTCATGTACAAATACGGACAGTTCCAAAAATACCCATTAAAAAAGCAACAGAACCTGAGAGGCATCTAGCTTGTGACACATCTTCCATTACTCCTTCCACAGTCACTTGACAGGATACCTAAGATTGTGTAAATCTTTCATGAAATAAATTTAACAGGCATGAAAAGAAATCACTTTGTTTCCTGCCAAGAGTGAAACTTTTCTTCAGCAATTATGGGAGGGGAGGGGGGGCTGGAGACTCAAAAAAGACAAAAATCAAGACAAATCTAAGTTTTCTCCAAGAGGTCTCTGTTCCCAATTTACATTTTTCTTCCTTTACTGACGTTCAAAATTAAGTTTGAGCACTTAATATAAGAAGTAGCCTAGAGTTATTGGCTGGATTTCTTCCTGAAAATTGGATGGGTTCTGATGAAATAAAACTTAGGTTATTCAGAGCACTGCTGGATACCATGTTTCTACAAAAACACAATGGGGAGACTGTATAATCAGGGCAACTAACCAAAATGCAAGCGATGTTTATCTGACTTGTGAAGGGGGGGGGAATCGGAGAGGGGCTTGGATTTTGAGGGTAGGCAGTTTGCATTAACTCATAAAATGCAAGCTTTGAACCAGTATAGTAACACAGACACTGCACTCACTTTAGAAAGCAGCAACAATTTGCATGGTTCAGCTACAAAGATCCCTGCAAAAGACTCTGGTCTGGATTTCCAAGGTTCTCTTGGGGCTGTGTCCTAGACCCTGTTTCCCACCCTTATGCTTTTGTCCCTGTCCAGTTAATGACTAATTCTAAGGCCTTTTGATGTGTTCACCTATTTTCAAAATTGTGAAGTCTGAAAGTGGCGAAGCTGGGCGTTTGGAAATAAAGGCACCCTCATCGGAGAGCCAGGGGTGACTGCAGCTTTTGGTTGAGTGAACATTCAGTGAAAAATGCTGGTTGGTTGCCATGTAATGTATAAAACAGCTCTTAAGCTTGCAATACCACATCACAAAGTGACACTAAAAAACAGGAGGGAGTGTTACTTTGTCTCAACTGCAGGCAAATTTACTAGGCCAGATGTTTAGAACAGACCAACTTACTTGCAACAGATGCAATAGGCCAGAGAAAAGTTGGTGAGGATTGTGGGCAGGGAACAAAGACTGTGTAACTTCCAGAATATGGAAAAAGAGTTACTATATCTTCATAAAACACTCACTTTATAACCAAGAGGCTAATACTATACTAGCACTGATCTATGAAAGAGTCTTCACAGCCCCACAAGAGATAAATAAATGCCTGTGACCTGAAGGAGTCAACAGATACAGTGGTACCTCGGGTTACATACACTTCAGGTTACATACGCTTCAGGTTACAGACTCCGCTAACCCAGAAATAGTGCTTCAGGTTAAGAACTTTGCTTCAGGATGAGAACAGAAATTGTGCTCTGGCAGTGCGGCGGCAGCGGGAGGCCCCATTAGCTAAAGTGGTGCTTCAGGTTAAGAACAGTTTCAGGTTAAGAACAGACCTCCGGAACGAATTAAGTACTTAACCCGAGGTATCACTGTACACTACCAGATTAGAACTGATGTGGATAATCATTTTGTTAACTCTTCCAACAGAGCTCATAGTAGCATATAGGTCATCCCATTTTGCCATCACGACAAACCTGTCAGGTCGGTTAGATGATGAGACAGGGCCAAGGTCACCTGCAAGCTCCATTGCTGAGCAGGTATCAAAACCTAGGTTCTGTACTCCTCCTGTTCCTTGCACAAAAGGATTTCATTTTGCCACCAGGGAACAGAGATATTTTGGGCTTGGTCCACCATCGTCCTTCATCTTCCTTCCTCAAGGGATGTCACAGTTTTCTCCCAACATGTTTTTAAGTCAATGTGATATATTCAACTAAACCATCTCAGCACTGCAAGTATTTCCACTTGTGCCCTTCTCCTCCCACCACTGCTCTACGCTCTCCCCATATCTTCTCCAAAGAGTTGGGGAAATCCCTAGACCAGATTTAGGGGGCACAAAAGGGGAGGAGAATGTTCCATTGAGGTAGCAGGAAATATTGCACTGATAGAACACTCACTTTGCGCCATGTTGGGATTATACCCATTACCTTGTCTTCAGGGGCACTGTTTTAATTTGTTTGTTTGTTTAAACAATTTGTATACCACTTACACATGGTTATCTCTAAGCAGTGTACACGACCCGATACAATAAGACCAAAGTCATGAAATAAAGCTATAAAATCAGAGTTCGGTTAAAAAGCTTGCTGGAATAATAACAGTGAACACTGGTAGTTCAACAGAGAAGGGGGCCTGTCGCTTCAACTAGAAGGGACTTCCACAAAACTGGGCTCACTCAACGTATGACACCTTGCGGATCTGAGCCACAGGGAACCACGAACAGTGGCTCCCGCAAAGACCTCAGCGGCTGGGTTGGAATATAAGCTGTGCCAGAGATATCCAGTTGGAAAGGGCCTTGTAAATTAATACAAGAACCCTGAACCTGGTCAGGTAGCATGTGGACAGGCAATGCAAGCTTTTGAGCCCAGGACTTATGTGCTGGCTATGGTCTGTCCCCATCAACAGTCGAGCCACAATATTCTGCACCAGCTGGAGCCTTCGGATCAGGCCAAAGGGTAGCTCCACACAGACTGCACTGCAATAATCGGCTCTTAAGGCTCCTAATGAATCACTGTCTGCTATACTGTGGCAGAGCAATTCTCTTGCTCTTTCTGCACTGGTGCCCTCCCTCCTTCCCAGGACTAAAAGCAACAGTGAACTTTGCCTGATGAACCATCTATTTTCTTTTAGTTACACTTCAAAA
This sequence comes from Podarcis muralis, assembly GCF_964188315.1. Taxonomy (NCBI): domain Eukaryota; kingdom Metazoa; phylum Chordata; class Lepidosauria; order Squamata; family Lacertidae; genus Podarcis; species Podarcis muralis. The sequence goes on along the minus strand of NC_135660.1, from coordinate 91,908,149 downwards.
GGATTTTACTTGCCATGCCAAAAATCGTGAATCGCTGCAATACAGATTAAGAATGAAGGTCTTAATTCCAGTGACCCCTCTCACATAAGCACAGGCCACAACTGCAGTTTTTCACTGCAACAGTCCAACATTTTCACCTTTTGACTACATTTAAACGATGAGATTCCTCGTGAAAGGAAATAGGTCAGAAGCTTTGAATGAATCCCCAAACATGGCAGGAAAAGTACAGTGGTTCCTCGGGTTACAAACACCTTGGGTTACAAACACTTCAGGTTACAGACTCTGCTAACCCAGAAGTAGTACCTCGGGTTAAGAACTTTACCTCAGGATGAGAACAGAAATCGCGCGGTGGCAGCGGGAGGCCCCATTAGCTAAAGTGGTACCTCAGGTTAAGAACACTTTCAGGTTAACAACGGACCTCTGGAACAAGTTAAGTTCGTAACCCGAGGTACCACTGTAATAGGAAAACCCAATCCAGGCCAAAAATAGGCCTTCAAAATTTGCCATGATCCCCTGGAAAATGAAAGAACTAAACTATTTGGGTATATTGGGTGGTATCCAATGTAGCACTCATTTGAAGTCTCTCAGTGGTATATTTGTTAAAATGGAAATTATGGAATTTGTTAAAATGTGAAATTAACCATTAAGTGACCTGGAAGAACTTAGCTTCTCATTCCCTAACCACTAGACATGCTGGCTTCGTCCAAGAATATTTGGAGTGCACCACATCGGCTCTTCCTGCTATAGACCATGAGAGGAACAAGAGACTGCCCTGTATTTTCACATTGCAAGGAAAAACCAAGAACTCCTGACTAAAGAGCAATCTACACAAAGAACTATTCCAGCTGAAACTAAACACATGCTCCTTGATGTAAAAGTGAAACAGAAGGCAAACATTTTGACATGAAATAAAACAATCCTTTTTTTCATATAACCAAAGGAAAAGAGTTTCCACTAAGCACTGCAACACTGGGATTAATTTGAAAGCAGACCATTTGAAGGGGAAGAAACCATGATTTTACAAGTCAATGCAGACCAGGCTGGGTGCTACAAATTTATGGAGAAGGAGAAAGCTTCATTGATAACTCTCAAACTCAATAAGTAAAAGGCGGCATTCAGAATATTCCCCCAACCCAAGGCAAACTAAAAGGTCTTTGTGTGACTATCATGGAGTTTACATACAATGAAAAAAAACCTAAACCAGTCAAATATCAGATTCACTCGATTCATTTTTCTGTGAGTACCATAGACAAAGCTGATTTAGGTAGCAATAATATACATGGGTGGTGCTGTGGTCTAAACCACAGAGCCTAGAGCTTGCTGATCAGAAGGTTGGCGGTTTGAATCCCTGCAACGGGGTGAGCTCCTGCCAACCTAGCAATTCAAAAGCACGTCAAAGTGCAAGTAGATAAATAGGTACCACTCCGGCAGGAAGGTAAATGGCGTTTCCATACGCTGCTCTGGTTCGCCAGAAGCGGCTTAGTCATGCTGGCCACGTGACCCAAAAGCTGTACACTGGGTCCCTTGACAAATAAAGCAAGATGAGCACCGTAACCCCAGAGTCTTCTGTGACTGGACCTAACGATCAGGGGTCCCTTTACCTTTTTAAGATACACGCTTACCTAGGACTAAGTCTCAAAGTCAATAGGGTGTGCACCTGAGAAGACAACCTAGATTGTACTTCACAACCACACACACAAATATGTTACAGTGATTGTTAATACACACGAAATATTTGTTAATCTTATTTGCTGCCATAGTGTTCTGTCTAGTCAAGTTGTATGGGATCAACTTCAACCTGTTACCTCTGAGGATGTGGACAGGCTGCATGGACGAGTAAAACCAAACCACCTGTCTTCTTAACACTTGCCCATCCTGGCTCACAGAAAGGAGCCAGATAGGACTGGGCAATGGGCTTCATGGGTTGGTGAATGCTTCCCTCTTGGAAGGAGCATTCCCAGAACCCCTTAAAGAGGTGGTTATCAAGCTGCTTCTTTAAAAAAAGCTATTTGGACCCCACCACTATGGCCAATTATCACCCAGTCTCAAATATTCCATTCCTGGGCAAAGTGATTGAGTGGGTCCAACTCCAGGCCCACCTGGAGAATGCAGGTTATTTGTACCCCTTCCAATCGGGTTTCAGACCCCATCATGGGACTGAAACCACCTCAAACGCTCACTTGTGGGGTACCTGAGGGCTCTATCCTCTCTCTCCACCAATATGCAGCTGATGTCCAGCTCTACCTCTTGTTTAAATTGGGCCCAGTGAAAGTGGCAAATGTCCTGTGTGTCTGGAGGCGATTGGAGGATGGATGGCAGTTAACGGATTGAGGTTGAATCCCAACAAGACAGAAGTACTGTTTTGGGGGGACAGGTGGCAGGCAGATGTGAGGGACTCCCTGGTCCTGAATGGGGTAACTGTGCCGCTAAAAGACAAGGTGGCCTTGGGGTCATTTTGGACTCACAGCTGTCCGTAGAGAAGGAGTTTAATTCTGTGTCCAGAGTGGGTGTTTAGCAGCTCCATCTGGTACGCCACCTTAGACCTTACCTGCCTGCACACTGTCTCACCAGAGTGGTCCATGCTCTGGTTATCTCCCACTTGGACTACTCCAATGCACTCTAAGTTGGGTTACCTTTGAAGGTGACTCGAAAACTACAACTAATCCAGAATGCAGCTGCCAGACTGGTGACTGGGTCTAGTTCTGAGTGCCATTCACAAAGACAGGTGCCCAGTTTAATCTAAGCACATGCACATGTGATCACCTGACCATGGAAACTCCACAGGATTGTTATCCCAGAATGACTCCTTGTGGTGTCAGCCCTCTGGGACATTTGAAGGCTCAGAGATGAAACAAATTATTGGGAGTCTCTTGCAACACCTGTCCTATTATACTTACAAATTTTCCAGCCCAATTTAATCTGGTGTATCATCCAGTAGCCCGAAACTGATGCAAAAGCTTGCCTAGGGAATCTCAAATGCTTGTGTAATCCTTTCAGATTAGAGGAAAATAATGTACATGATGAAAGAAGTACAGGATCCAGGAATTTTAGAGCACGTCCAAATACACATGGAAAAGAATATCACACTCCCTTCATGCCACCATCTGGCAATACTCTTAATTTTACTTGAATCGACATTTCTGAGTTTAATTCTGTTTCATACAGAGAAATCCCATTTTGTTTCTGAATCTGTATTTTGCAGCTCAGTGTAAATGTTCTGACCCACAAAGTCCAAAAGGAATGTCAGACTGCGCAAATCAAGTGCTGAGAGTCTAGTTCTACATCATTCTTCTTCCCAAAGCTTCATATCTGAACATTCCTGAATCCTGGATTTATTATACGTCGATGCATCTCTATGCTGAGGCCACAAGGTATGTTACAGAGAACGTTCAAAAACTACAGGGCATTGAATCTTAGAATTGTAGAGTTGGAAGGAACCACAAAGGTCATGTGGTCCAACCCCCTGCCATGAAGGATATCTCATTTACTCAGCTGTGTCTCCCATAATGCAACCATCTCCTCCAAAACAAGCCCGAGAGCTGCCACTCTCCATCCTCATTCTCAAATTTACCCCAATCCCTCCTTTCGTCTCCATCCTTCCAACCCCTAATAGACAATTCCTGTTTATTAAGCCCACGAATGGGCAGCTACTGCAAATTCGTTGGTGACTCTGTTCTCCAGACACCACTGCAGTGAGTGGGAATGCAGTTAGTCACTCAAACCAACCTATTAATGTATGGTCAAGTTGCATAATAAAGTTTACATTATCTAGTAAGAGCTTCATAATTATGACACATACTTAAGACAGTGTGGCCTGTTAATGTCTTACCAATTTGGGAACAAGAAATCTAATTTTCCTTACATCTGGAAGTAGAGCAAACATTTTACCACTCCATTATTAAAATCTGGCAGGGCCACAAATAACCAAATATAAGAGGCATCTCTAACCTGCAAGCTGCCACTTAGATGTTCCTCTTCTAACCCACCCAGTTATTCCTCCTTAACACAAATTAACCATGTGACTTCACCCCGTACTGCACCCAAAACCAGAGTGGCTGAAATAGGAAACTCTTATATAATTGCAGTGAACATCTACCTGGACCTATGGGGGAAGGAACACACCACAGGCACACTTTAGAAACTGCGACACTTTCTAGCAGAAAATGATTCTCCATTCATTTTGAAATATACTAAAGCTTTTTTTCAGACTGCAACAAAGCGGTGATCTTTAAGCCTGCCACTTTATCACACTGACATCGCATGTTCCATCAACACTGCATCATGGAGCTGTAATTATAGCTTTTTCTTTTAAAAAATCACAAACCTATTCTTAGCAATCAAAAGTTCACAAATGTTCATCATTTGTCTCAGGTATCACGTTTCCTCTGTAGACAAAGCCCAAAAGAAAAGCCATTGTGCTCTTAGTTTAATAAAATATCATTACTCGGGAGACTTCAATGCAAGTGCCACATTGCATTTTGAACATTCAGTTAAACAACTGACAAAAAGTATTTCAAATCAGTTTCACATTCAAAGTAAACACAACACCCTTATTGCCTGTAAGTCATTCTGGACCCTTCCTTGAGTTCTGCATGATATATGAATCTAAATGTATGACATCGTCTCAGTTCATTCCGTACTGTGACTGGACCTTCAGGTCTTTCAAAGTCATATACCATTTTCTTTTCATAAGGCATGCAGCATAAATGGCAGATATATGCTACGGAATGAGCTCAATAGAGGAAACACACATTAATCAAGTGGACACTAATTCTTGGAGCAAGGCTTTGACTCCCTTCCTCCCCAAGTCATATCTGGTTCATCTACAGTACTTCCAAATTCACTGGCAGTGGTTCTCCAAAGTTTAGGCAGTTTCCCCCATCCCTACCTTCGAGATGCTTCCATTAAGCTATGACTCTTCCCTATTTCGGCAGCTCATGGATGGAGTCCAGAACTATCAACATCTATCAGAGTTCTGGCACCTACCTTGAAATGGTATGAACCAGTGCTTGTACCCATCGTCAAAAGTACACTAAGTTAAAATACCTAGTTAAGGTGGCCTTAATTGAACAGTGCTCTCAACAGGGGATTTTATGTTTCAAATGAGAAAAACGTTTTTTGGTTCCCAGTATTTCTTAGAGTCAACATGACTGCTCCAGCCCTCTGATAAGGAAGAGACAGCAACAGCTCCCCTAACTGTTCCTCTGTTAAGTTCTATTCTTTATAAGGAATTATACACTCTACTTCCTTGGTTATTGTTTTTCCTCAGCCTCCCTCTGGTAATGCAACCTGTTTAAGGGAATCTGATCACACACTGAAACCCCAGTGCTAAAATATGTGCTAGCTGTTGAGAACTGTCATTTGCCTGTCACTTGGGTGAACTTAATGGATTTGTTTGTTTAGTTTAGCGCTATTGGGAATACACAGAGCCCGGCTGGGAGAGATTACAGAAGGGGAGAGGCTCTCCTGATCCACCGAGGAATGCAATTGTTTTCCTTTTACTCCAGACTGAAAACTGGAAGCCAACTGCGTATTTTCACACCTAAGAAAGAACAGCAACTGGAAAGCCCCCCCAGAGCACACCTGCCTGGCAGGAAAGAAGGACCAAGAGAGAGTATAATAGTTCTGTGAGATAGAATGCCCCATTTGCAAAGAGGAAGAAAGCTTTCTATGCAACAAGGAACATTATATTATTAGAGGGTCTCTGGAAGGAATTCAAATGCACGCAGACAGAATGTATTCCAACGGGGCAAAAATACAGAGCACAAACCACTTGCAGGCAGCCTGAGGCCCTCTCTGCTTACCTCTCACAGAATCAGCAAAGACAAGAACGCCCACAAAAAGCAGCACAAACTGAATTTCCATTTCAAAAGCTGGATTGTCTCTACTTTCCAATTCGTTCTTCTTTCCAACCTGGAAATAGGAGAGCGGGGAAAGGGGGGGGGGAGAGAGAAAGAGAGAGAGCTGTAAATATCAAATGCCGAACTCAAAACTTTATATCAGAATTAAAAAGAACGAAAGTGGTCAGCAGTAAAGATCCAAACGCACTGCCGTAGTTTTAGAAACACACAATCAATTAAACTGCATGTGTGTGTTTTTTCCAAAAAGAATCACAATAATAATCAGCGCTGCCCTTAAAAAGATCCCTTGCGCTTCTTAAAAGAGAAGAGGGGTGTCCGTAATAGAGAAAAGCTGTTTTTCTGCATAACTGCTAATAGTGCATCAGATGGTCTTCAGCAGTGAGTAACGCGCGGATTCTCTGAAGCTCGAAGCGCACCGATTTAAATCGTTTCGTTTCTTAAGTACTTCTCCAGCAGTTGTACGCTTGTTTTGAAAGACCAACGCGCGCCCCATCCGCGGCCGCGAATCCCGCCCGCTCCAGCTCCAGCTCCGGCTCTCCCAACACGCGCCGAATTCCTCCCTCTTGTAAACTCCCCGATTTAAACGTTCTCTGCCCTCGGGACTCACAACAGCACTCCGGGTCGAGCCTCCGACAAAGCAAATAATTACACGCTGCCATTACCTTACAAATTTGTAACGCCGGCGGGGCCGCGCGGGGAGGGGGAGGATGCCGGGGGCGAAGATACACGTGCGCCAGCATCCCCACGACAGTAAGCACGCGTGTCTGGGGCGAAGGCAAATAATTACACGCTTACAAATTTGTAACGCCGGCGGGGCCGCGCGGGGAAGGGGAGGGTGCCGGGGGAGAAGATACACGTGCGCCAGCATCCCCACGACAGTAAGCACGCGTGTCTGGGGCGAAGGCAAATAATTACACGCTTACAAATTTGTAACGCCGGCGGGGCCGCGCGGGAAGGGGGAGGGTGCCGGGGGCGAAGATACACGTGCGCCAGCATCCCCACGACAGTAAGCACGCGTGTCTGGGGCGAAGGCCGAGGGGGGCCCCCAATTCCAAGCTTGATCGAATTAAAGCCTGCTCCAAATACGCTGCAGCTCGACCACCCTCGCATCTACATGGCGGGGGGGGGGACGACCGAGCGAGCGCAGCCTCGCCGCTCAAATGCCCGGCGGAGTCCGGACACTGCCCCGATCCGCCACCGGCATCGCCGCCGACGGGCTGCCCCGCGATCGGCGACGCCTCCTGCCTGCCCTTCCCGCCCGGCAGCGGGCAGTTCCGACGGCGCCGCTCGCTCGTCGCCGCCGCCCTCCCGCTTTCCCCGCAGGCAGCCAGGGGACTCCGCTTCCCCTCGGAAGGAGGCTGCCGCCGCCGCCCGGGCGACGGGACCCGGGGGCTGGGCAGCCGCGAGCCGGCGGCGGCGGCGGCGGACACCTGGGACACCGCGGGCAGCCGCCGCCTGCCTCCCTCCCTCCCCTGGAGGCGCTGCAGCTCCAGGGGCTCCGGGCTCGTACCTGCCGACGGCGGGGTCTCCTCACGCCTCGGGGCGCCTGGGCTGCCGCGCCGCAGGGCCGCCGGCGCGCGCTCCGCCTCCCGCTCGCCCCATGTGCCGCGACGCCGAGTCCCCTCAGCCGCCGGACTTGGCGCGCACTTGTCCAAGGAGGCGCCGCGGCTGCTCTCCTCACAAAGGAGCCGGGCGGACGGCTCGGGGCGCTGGGACCGAGGGGGCGGCGGCGGCTTCCTTGGCGGCGGGGCTGGCTCGGGCTGCCGGTCCCTGCGAGCGAGCGAGCGGGCGGGCGAGGGTCGGAGGGAGCGATGCCGCCGCCGCCCGGGCTGCGTCCGCCTCAGGGTCCCGTCGCGGGGGGGGGGGGCGGCGGGGGGCGGGGCTTGGCTTCCCCTTCGGGCTGCGCGATTCCGGGCCGCCCCGCCCACCCCCAAACTTCGCACCAATCGCGCCGCCGCCCCGCCCCGAGCTTAACCCTTCGCGTGCCGAGCCCAGAGGACCCCTCGCGGCCAGGAAGATGCCGCGTCTGTTCCTCGCGGCCCCGGGAAGGAGCCTCTCTCCTCTGTCCGGCCCGCGGAGCTAGAGAGGCGATGCCCCCCCCGGGAAGGAATCACGCCCCCTCCCCCGGGGCTGGCGATCCACCTGCGGAAAAGCCACCCCCGGGCACCGCGTTGGCGATCAAGAGCTTTGTCTTGGTCCAGGCTTCCTCCATCCCTTCCGCGCCGTCTGGGCTTCTGCGTTGCCGGTCCGGGGGGCGGCGGGGGAGGTTGTATTCATTTGATTTTCTGATTCGCTCTGATTTGCATTGCTGTGCGCCTGCTGAAATGCAACCCTGGACCTAGGAGCTCATTGCAAACTCATTGGAGTTTGCAATCCAAACCCTAGCAGCTCCCCCATCCTTTTCCAGTCGGGGAGGAAGGGAACAGGTTGCCCCTCGGAGATCCTCAGTCTCACCCCCAGGACCGTGAGCCGCTCTTCGTTTCGAGTGCCAACACCAGAAAAACAAATGGGAGGGAAATTGGGTTTCTCAGCAACTCAAATATTGGTCTTACCTTTGCGAAAGCCGCAGCAGCAGCAGCAGCTCCGTCGCTCCTCCTGGGGCGCAATCACACGCGCAGTGAAATAGCGCCGCGAGTTGTGCCGAAGGCATTCTTGGTATCAGTTTTAATCGGCGTTCAAACTCTTAATAAGGCTAAGTAATTTGTGCTGGCAAATCGCGAGCATCAACAGCAGAGCGGGGTAACTTGGGCCGAGCATGTTTTTTTCCCCCTTCTCAAACCATTTATCCTTTTCTCTGTGACACTTCTCACTCTTTGTATTTTCCTGAATGGCTTTGGATAGGAAAGTGGATTGCTATTGTCTGCTGCTTTTTCCCATGATCTTCAGGAATTCAGAGAAGATGTTATCATACCCATTTAGTCTCTTTTCAGAAGCTGATCGCCCCTTTTCTGTTTCATCCTCATAGAATGACTGACCATTTACCTTGGCTTCTGGCATGCAGACCATTCATTGATTAAGTTCCTTCTCCACCTGGTTCTAAAGTTTTAGCCTTCTATTATCTGCCATTGGAACTTATCTCAAGAAGGAGGAGAATTGCTTGGGCAATGCTAAAATACGAAATACTTCTTGTGATAAAGGAAGGGATACAGCTTGCATTTCTCTTCTCGTACATTTCAAAAGGAATTTGAAATGGATGGCTGTCACTAGTGTGTGTCAGATCAAGTTATAAAGTAATTTCTACTTTTTTTGAGATATTGAAGCAATAGTGCTATAACACTCTGTGTTGTGTTGCAAGCATCTTTTGGCCATGCTATTTTCTGTCCAAAGGGAAAATAAAACTTCCAACCATGACTGTGGGACTTGGTTATGGAAACACTCCCGTGGGACTCTCCCAACACTCCCAACACGGCTACCTATCTGTAACTCCCATGGGAATTAGCAATGCTAGAGGCATATCACTAATGATAGGGACACGTGTTCCATAATAGCCCATTCCCATTTTGGCTGACATTTCATCGCTGGTGTTCTGTGCATTTGGCAACAAGCTGGTCAACAAGGACTACAACTCTCCCTATATGACCAATATGAAGAAAAGTAATTAGTAACATCACAAGGGACGCAGGTGGCGCTGTGGGTTAAACCACTGAGCTTAGGACTTGCCGATCAGAAGGTCGGCGGTTCAAATCCCCATGACAGGGTGAGCTCCTGTTGCTCGGTCCCTGCTCCTGCCAACCTAGCAGTTCGAAAGCACATCAAAGTGCAAGTAGATAAATAGGTACCACTCCGGTGGGAAGGTAAACAGCATTTCCATGCGCTGCTCTGGTTCGCCAGAAGGGGCTTAGTCATGCTGGCCACATTACCTGGAAGCTGTATGCCGGCTCTCTCGGCCAAAAAAGTAAGATGAGCGCTGCATCCCCAGAGTCGGCCACGACTGGACCTAATGGTCAGGGGTCCCTTTATCTTTACCTAATTAGTAATATGGAGGGCAACGTAACGGAAATGTTGTATTTGGCTATAAACCTTCGGATTCTAGCTATTCCTTTGAAGAACTCCCTTGTTTGTTATCTTATGGCTGCCCCAATGTGCACCATGTGAAGCATCCCAAATAGGCACATCAAGCATGGCGCATGCTTAACTAACACATCCATTCAGAGCCTCAATGGGTCATAGTTAATCAACTGCTTTCCTAGCAGCCTTGGTTCAGTTTACAGTGGTACCTCGGGTTACATACGCCTCAGGTTACATACGCTTCAGGTTAACCCAGAAATAGTACCTCAGGTTAAGAACTTTGCTTCAGGATGAGAACAGAAATCGGGCTCCGGTGATGCAGCGGCAGCAGGAGGCCCCATTAGCTAAAGTGGTGCTTCAGGTTAAGAACAGTTTCAGGTTAAGAACAGACCTCCAGAATGAATTAAGGACTTAACACGAGGTACCACTGTATATCACTTTTGCTGAAAGGTCTGACTCCACCAAGGGCAACCCAGGAACCTGTTTCACTGCTAGGGAATATATGGAACACTTAGTATGTGCAGTGGCTTTTTCAGCCCAGTTGTACAGCACAGACACACTTAGCCCCAGTCACCTCTATTGCTCCAAACTATTGACAGTTCCACTTGCCAGAGTTCCTTGCCTCAGAGGACAGGCGCACCACAGAAGGCCTTCAATATACGTGCAGGCACATATGGTGACAGGTGGTTCTTCAGGTGCCCTGGTCCTAAGCCTTTAAAGGTCACAGCCAGCACTTTGAATTGGGCTCAGAAATAGACAGAGCAACTGGTTTAGGAGTAGCAGCATGCATGCTGAGCTAGCTGCAGTTTCCAAAGAGACTTCAAAGGCAGCACATCTAAAGAATCACTGAAAGGTCCAACCTCCTGCTGATGCAGGGAATCCACTACTGCAGCATTTCTGATAGGTGGTCATCCAGCCTTGGTTTAAAAAAATATCTGACAAATGTCAGTCCCTCACCTTCCTGTTCCACTGTCAAACAACTTGTGCTAGGAAATTTTTCCTAATCTGAGCCCATTGGTTCTGTTCCTCCAGGTTGTTGATGTCAGTTGTATTCAACCAACTTTTACTCAAACAAGACCAATTTAAACGACCAGCCGTGGTCATTAATATCAATGGCTCAGCTCTGAGTAATCTTTCATTGAATACAACCCAGCCTTTGCTCTGCACTGGACACAGCAGTTTAGGTGAGCCCTGAGCCTCTTGTGATCTGCACACTTGAGGGGTTTTTTTTAACGGAATTTTTAAATTAAAGTTCCACAAAATATCAACACATCATAGAGTTTCTCCCCTCTTCCCTCGCCCCAAGAAAAGATTAGTTTATCAAAATTTGCCATAAGCTTATTTGCAAGTTTGGTGGATGCCTGTCATTGGAATCTTCATTTGAGTATCAACAAAATTGTCCGCATCATTTGCACCACTCAAAGCATGCACACTTTTTGTTATTTTTTCAGACAAGGCAATTGTCCATGCATTCTGTTGCCAACATGTGCATAGGTGCTTAAGTCCATCCTGTTGTTGTTGTTGTTTAGTCGTTTAGTCATGTCCGACTCTTCATGACCCCATGGACCAGAGCAGGCCAGGCACTCCTGTCTTTCACTGCCTCCTGCAGTTTGGTCAAACTCATGCTGGTAGCTTCAAGAACACTGTCCAACCATCTTGTCCTCTGTTGTCCCCTTCTCCCAACATCAGGGTCTTTTCCAGGGAGTCTTCTCTTCTCATGAGGTGGCCAAAGTATTGGAGCCTCAGCTTCAGGATCTGTCCTTCCAGTGAGCACTCAGGGCTGATTTCCTTCAGAATGGATAGGTTTGATCTTCTTGCAGTCCATGGGACTCTCAAGAGTCTCCTCCAGCACCATAATTCAAAAGCATCCATCCTAGTTCTGTGCAATGAAAAGTTGTGCAGTTTGACCTGATCTCCTTTAAATATTATGAACAAACCCAGAATATTCTACTGTTCACATGCCAATTTGCAATATTGCTTATTTCCTCAAATGCTCTTTCCCAGAATGGCTGTGCAAGTTCACATAAGCACCACATGGAGAATGTTGTACCAACTTGTCCAGCACATTGATGAGGATGTTTTGCCTATGTAGCTATATTTTAAAGGTGTCAAAAGCTGTCTATAAATTAACTTAAAATGTTTTTTTCCTAATACGGGTTGACACTGAACTTAAAGGATTTTTTTGCCCATAAATTGTTCCAGGCAGCCTCTTCAATTTCAGTACCTAAGTCTGTTTCCTGTAATTGTTTGATGAGAACTGTCAAATCGATCATTGAGGATTTTGTACAATATTGACAAAGAAATGGTTGAATCCTCAGTTACATTCAAAATTGAATTTTCAAAAGATGTCAATAGCAGGAGGGCTTGTGACTTAACTGCGGAGTTTGAAATGAAGTGTATTACTTAGTGAATAATTAACTCATCGGGACACTATTCTTAATGTATCCTAGAATTGCATAACATTTTAAAAAATCACCCCACATCACATTGCTGACTCATGTTTCATTGATGGTGTCACCAGTATATGCAAATATCTGGCTCATCTAAGACTTTATTGAACCTTTATTCTCATTAATGATGGAACTCACAGGTGGGTAATATTTTTATATTTCTTTCTTGTTTGTAAAGGAAATCTTTGTATGCGTTAATACTATATTATCTGAACCCAAAGAATACTCATTGATGATTCCTCATAATTCTGGAAAAAAAGAAACAAGTGGGGAACTGCAGCTTTCTGCCCTGGGCCCGTTGTTCAATGTGTTTATAAATGGATGAAGGAATTGAGGGGATGCTCATCAAATCAGCAATATCTGGCAATCTGGGCAGCTTAGTCATATTGTGTAGCAGACAGCTGTTCAGATAATTCCTAGAGAGACATTATCTAAATATGATGAGTCAGCTGTAAACCTATCTGAAGTAAGAGGAAAATATCCTTGTTATATTGTAAGAAAGTATTATAATGAAGCATAATAAAATATTTCATTTTAATTTAGTGTTGTGTACTACTAGGCTGAAATGTTCCATCTGATCAAAAATGATGCAAACCAATCTGAAAACACTCACAAAATAGACTAAATACAAGAAAAGGGTCCCTGCCTAAGCATCTGCTACTAATAACAGTATTTCTTATTTTGTTTTTGGCTGATACAGAACTCGCACAGCTAATTTAACACCACCACCACCCAAAATCATATTGCCATGAATAGGAAATCTCACTCACACGTTCTTTATTCATCTCAGCTCATAAGTTTTCCACTGTTTCTATATACAAAATTCATTTGAGAAGCATCCAAGAAACAGACTAAACAAGAAACAGGAAACCAAAAATAAAATTGTTGAAGTTTTCTATAAACACATGCCATAATATTATTACAACAATTTCAGGGGCACATTGCACTAAATTCGTATTGCAATAAGGTTCGCACCACTTCCTAGCACCCACCCATGAGGCAAGGTGAGTCCAGCGTCCCAGGCGGCAGGATCCACAGGGCCAGCACATCCCAATGTAGATCTTCATAGCATCATAGAATTGTAGAGTTGAAGGATTTCTCCCTTGTTCCTGATGTAGATCTTCACTCACCCCTTCCGTGGCAAAATGTCTTGGGCCAGCCTTCTCCCTAGTGTGGATTAGAGCCTTGCAGCAACGAACTCTATCTACAAAGGTCATTTGTTGTTGTTGTTTAGTCGTGTCTGACTCTTCGGGACCCCCTGGACCAGAGCACGCCAGGCACTCCTGTCTTCCACTGCCTCCTGCAGTTTGGTCAAACTCATGCTGGTAGCTTCCAGAACACTGCCCAACCATCGTGTCCTCTGTCGTCCCCTTCTCCTTGTGCCCTCCATCTTTCCCAACATCAGGGTCCTTTCCAGGGAGTCTTCTCTTCTCATGAGGTGGCCAAAGTACTGGAGCCTCAGCTTCAGGATCTGTCCTTCCAGTGAGCACCCAGGGCTGATTTCCTTCAGAATGGAGAGGTTTGATCTTCTTGCAGTCCATGGGACTCTCAAGAGTCTCCTCCAGCACCAGAATTCAAAAGCATCAATTCTTCGGCGATCAGTCTTCTTTATGGTCCAGCTCTCACTTCCATACATCACTACTGGGAAAACCATAGCTTTTACTATACGGACCTTTGTTGGCAAGGTGATGTCTCTACTTTTTAAGATGCTGTCTAGGTTTGTCATTGCTTTTCTCCCAAGAAAGTTACAAAGGTCATGGACCTGTTTAAATTATTTCCTCTCTCCCCTGGCTGCTGGATCCGGGTCATGTGAGGAACTCAACATAGTGCTAAGGAGATTGCTCTGTCAGGGCAAGAATTTAAGTTGACCAGATGGAAGCATCTCCTCTCTCCTCCCTGCACGTCTTTGTTGCGGAGGTTCTCCTGGCCATCACCATCCAAGCCAAGTTTGCGGGGAGGGGGCAGGAAAGAGGGGGAAGAGAGGGTGAAAAAGCCCCCTTTGCACTAGTGGAAGGCTTGGTTCTGACTTCTGCTAGTAGTTCAATCCAGCCCAAGGGCTTTTCAGTTGACGCAAATGGTGCTTCTGTCGAAGCCCCAGTCCTTCTGTGAGATATGGCAGTAACTTGGGCAGCTGGTATGATCTCTCCTAATCACCTTCTCCCACTGAACACGAGTTCAGGCAAGTCCTTAAAGGTAAAGGTAAAGGTACCCCTGCCCGTACGGGCCAGTCTTGACAGACTCTAGGGTTGTGTGCTCATCTCACTCAAGAGGCCGGGGGCCAGCGCTGTCCAGAGACACTTCCGGGTCACGTGGCCAGCATGACAAGCTGCATCTGGCGAGCCAGAGCTGCACAGGGAAACGTCGTTTACCTTCCCGCTAGTAAGCGGTCCCTATTTATCTACTTGCACCCGGAGGTGCTTTCGAACTGCTAGGTTGGCAGGCGCTGGGACCGAACGACGGGAGCGCACCCCGCCGCAGGGATTCGAACCGCCGACCATGCGATCGGCAAGTCCTAGGCACTGAGGTTTTACCCACAGCGCCACCCGCGTCCCTGCCAAGTCCTTAGCTGACAAAGAAGAAGAAGAAGAAGAAGAAGAAGAAGAAGAAGAAGAAGAAGAAGAAAGCTCAAATTCAAGTGAGGAAGCTACATCTACAGCAAAGAGGTAACCCTTCCCTTTCGCCATTGCCTTGCACAGCCCTGTCCTTCAGAGCTTTTCTGAGTGGTCTGCAGCATTCTCCAGTCTGGCGCACAAAGTGATCTACAGTGACTTATTTGATAAACACTTTGAGGATAAATTCACGCTCACCTCAACCAAATTGTCAGTAGTTTTACCCTTCAGCCATTGCATGCGGTGTGGGAGAGAGAGAGACAGGCAATATCTACTAGGTCTGTACACAGCCAAACCCAAGACCTACACAGTGGTACCATACTGTACATCTCTGAACTATGTCTTATTACTATAGTCATAGTTTGTGGAAGATTTTGAATGCTACATGTTTGTTGCCACCTAGTGACCAGAAGGAGGAAAACCGCTAAACATGCTTCTCAAAGTTGCCGCTTGCCAAAGATGGATAGGCTGAAGTTTCTGATAATACATCATTTTTTAAAAAAATGCCTGGCATTTCTTTTGCAGCTTCTATATATTTTTGATGCATGTCTTCCAGGAAGCGGTAAATTAAAAATAGTGGGCGGGCCTCCTGGGTTAAGGTTTATAGAATGCATTCTGAGATCTTTGGACTGTTCGAATTGTGTTTGTGTGTCCTCAAAAATTATAGAAGGAGCTTCTGAGATTACATCTGCAAGCTCTTTTAGTACAACTTTAGTCCTTTGGGTACAGCACATCCGGCCCTGAGGATTTAAATTCATTTAAAGCAGCTAGGTGTTCCCTTACCACCTCTTTTCATCTCTTGGGTTACAGCTCCCCAATCCTTGCATTGTTTATTCTGTTATCATCAGGCTGGGCACTGCTTTTTTTCGGGTGAAGACACAGGCAAACTAGGTGTTGACCAGGGATTTAACCCAGTACAGTCGTACCTTGGAAGTCGAACGGAATCCGTTCCGGAAGTCCATTCGACTTCCAAAATGTTCAGAAACCAAAGCACGGCTTCTGATTGGCTGCAGGAAGCTCCTGCACCCAATCAGAAGCTGCAGATGCCCTGTTGGACGTTCGGCTTCCAAAAATAGTTTGCAAACCGGAACAATCACTTCTGGGGTTGTGGTGTTCGGGAGCCAAAACGTCTGAGCTCCAGGGCGTTCGGGATCCAAGGTACAACTATATTTCCTTAAGCTTTTTTTGAAATTTACTGACAGAATTGCAGGTTTCCCTGAGTGGCAGATAGATGATAGCTAGGTAGATAGATAGATGATAGATAGAGAGAGAGAGAGAGAGTAGAGGGTAGGGAGAGAAAGATTGGCCCTCGATTGGAAGAAGGTAAAGGTAAAGGAACCCCTGACCATTAGGTCCAGTCGTGACCACCTCTGGGGTTGTGGCGCTCATCTCGCTTTACTAGCCGAGGGAGCCGGTGTACAGCTTCGGGTCATGTGGCCAGCATGACTAAGCTGCTTCTGGCGAACGCAGCGCACGGAAACGCCGTTTACCTTCTGATCGGCAAGTCCTAGACTCTGTGGTTTAACCCACAGTGCCACCCGTGTCCCTGGAAGAAGGTACCGTCTGTCAAAGTGGAGTCCAGCTCCCCTCCCCCCACTCCCCACTCTGGTGTTTTCCATACATGGTGACTGTTTCTTTTTGTTTCTGTTCTGCAGACACTCAGTCTGACTTTTTGCTTTTTACTCATGATTGCCAAAAAGGGTTGCATAGCCCATCATGATCCATGAGTATCCCCCAGGGCCGGCCCAAGATATTTTGGCATCTGAGGCAGACCCAAAAATGGCACACACACACACCGGGAAGAAGGGGTTAGAGAAGATCTGCATCAGAAACATGGGGTGAGGAGAGAAAGGTTGACGTTGGGATCTGCCGGCTGAGGCAGTGGCTTCACCTTGCCTGATGGGTGGGCCAGCCCTGGATATCATCCTGTGCACAGTGCAAATCATCCTGATTCAGTTCATATGTCTGACTTTGGCCACGTTGGTTGCATTGCTCTAGTTGTTGTTGTTGTTTAGTCGTTTAGTTGTGTCCGACTCTTTGTGACCCCCTGGACCAGAGCACGCCAGGCGCTCCTGTCTTCTACTGCCTCCCACAGTTTTGTCAAACTCATGCTGGTAGCTTCGAGAACACTATCCAACCATCTCGTCCTCTGCCGTCCCCTTCTCCTTGTGCCATCCATCTTTCCCAACATCAGGGTCTTTTCCATGGAGTCTTCTCTTCTCATGAGTTGGCCAAAGTATTGGAGCCTCAGCTTCACGATCTGTCCTTCCAGTGAGCACTCAGGGCTGATTTCCTTAAGAATGGATAGGTTTGATCTTCTTGCAGTCCATGGGACTCTCAAGAGTCTCCTCCAGCACCAGAATTCAAAAGCATCAATTCTTCGGCGATCAGTAATAATAATAATAATAATTTATTATTTATACCCCGCCCATCTGGCTGGGTTTCCCCAGCCACTCTGGGCGGCTTCCAACTGAATATTAAAAACAGTACAGCATCAAACATTAAAAACTTCCCTAAAGAGGGCTGCCTTCAGATGACTTCTAAAAGTAAAATAGTTGTTTATTGCTTTGACATCTGCTGGGAGGGCGTTCCACAGGGCAGGAGCCACTACCGAGAAGGCCCTCTGCCTGGTTCCCTGTAACCTTACTTCTCGCAATGAGGGAACCGCCAGAAGGCCCTCGGCGCTGGATCTCAGTGTCCGGGCTGAACGATGGGGGTGGAGACGCTCCTTCAGATATACTGGACCGAGGCCGTTTAGGGCTTTAAAGGTCAGCACCAACACTTTGAATTGTGCTCGGAAACGTACTGGGAGCCAATGCAGATCTCTCAGAACTGGTGTTATGTGGTCCCGGCGGCCACTCCCAGTCACCAGTCTAGCGGCCGCATTCTGGATTAATTGCAGTTTCCGGGTCACCTTCAAAGGTAGCCCCACGTAGAGCGCGTTGCAGTAGTCCAAGCGGGAGATAACTAGAGCATGCACCACTCTGGCAAGACAGTCTGCGGGCAGGTAGGGTCTTAGCCTGCGTACCAGGTGGAGCTGGTAGACAGCTGCCCTGGACACAGAATTAACCTGTGCCTCCATGGACAGCTGTGAGTCCAAAATGACTCCCAGGCTGCGCACCTGGTCCTTCAGGGGCACAGTTACCCCATTCAGGACCAGGGAATCCCCCACACCTGCCCGCCCCCTGTCCCCCAAAAACAGTACTTCTGTCTTGTCAGGATTCAGCCTCAATCTGTTAGCCACCATCCATCCTCCAACAGCCTCCAGGCACTCACACAGGACCTTCACCGCCTTCACTGGTTCTGATTTAAAGGAGAGGTAGAGCTGGGTGTCATCTGCATACTGATGAACACCCAGCCCAAACCCCCTGATGATCTCTCCCAGCGGCTTCATATAGATATTAAAAAGCATGGGGGAGAGGACGGAACCCTGAGGCACCCCACAAGTGAGAGCCCAGGGGTCTGAACACTCATCCCCCACCACCACTTTCTGGACACGGCCCAGGAGAAAGGAGCGGAACCACCGTATAACAGTGCCCCCAGCTCCCAGCCCCTCTAGACGGTCCAGAAGGATGTTATGGTCGATGGTGTCAAAGGCCGCTGAGAGATCCAGCAGAACTAGGAAACAGCTCTCACCTTTGTCCCTAGCCCGTCGGAGATCATCAACCAGCGCGACCAAGGCAGTTTCAGTCCCATGGTGAGGCCTGAATCCCGATTGGAAGGGATCCAAATGGTCCGCATCCTCCAGGCGTGCTTGGAGTTGTCTGGCAACCACCCGCTCAATCACCTTGCCCAAGAATGGTAAATTTGAGACTGGGCGATAGTTGGCCAAATTGGCTGGGTCTAAAGATGTTTTTTTAAGAAGCGGTTTAATGACCGCCTCTTTCAGCGGGTCTGGGAAGGCTCCCTCATAGAGGGAAGCATTCACCACCCCGCAGAGCCCATCGCCCAGCCCTTCCCGGCTCGCTTTTATCAGCCAGGATGGGCAAGGATCCAGGAGACAGGTGGTCGGTTTCACTTGTCCAAGCAGCCTGTCCCCATCCTCGGAGGTAACAGATTGGAATTGATCCCATGTAACAGGACCAGACAGAACTCTAGCACTCTCCCACCCTGGCCCTGCTCCCACGGTGGAGTCTACCTCCTTCTGAATCTGAGCGACTTTATCTGCAAAAAACTTTGCAAAAGCATTGCAGGAGATCTTGGGGTCCCTACCAGGCCCCGGTGGTGCAGGTGGTTCCGATAGATTGCGAACTACCTGAAAAAGTCTCCTGCTGCTGTTTTCTGCAGATGCAATGGAGGCGGTGAAGAAGGCCCTCTTCGCCGTTGCCATTGCCACTTGGTAGGCTCGACGTTGAGCTCTAGCCCGTGTCCGGTCTGATTCAGAATGAGTTTTCCGCCACCGGCGCTCTAGCCGTCTCAACGATTGTTTCATCACCCTCAGCTCCGGGGAAAACCACGGGGCTGTCCGGGCTCCATGCAATCGGAGAGGGCGCTTCGGAGCCAGACAGTCAATAGCCCTGGTTAACTCCGCATTCCAGCGGGCCACCAGGGAATCAGCTGAAAGGCCATCAACTTGGGATAAAACATCCCCTACCACTCTCTGGAAACCAATTGGATCCATTAAGTGGCGGGGGCGGACCATCCGAATCGGTCCCACCGCCTGGTGCAGACTAATGACTTCCTAAAAATCACTGCAACCCCCCCTCCCCGCCCACATGACCTGGGTTGCTGTGCGTAAGAGAAACCTGGTGGGCAAGCAGCGGCAAGGGCAGGCCCATCTGCCTCATCCAACCAGGTCTCTGTCACACATGCCAGGTCAAATCCTCCATCCACAATCAGGTCGTGGATGGCAGTGGTTTTATTCATCATTGACCTGGCATTGCACAGCAACACTTTCAGGTCATGTGGGTTTCCCTTGCTGATTCCAGTATCCTTCCGGTCAGGACCAGACCTGGAGGCCTTCTTTATGGTCCAGCTCTCACTTCCATACATCACTACTGGGAAAACCATAGCTTTTACTATATGGACCTTTGTTGGCAAGGTGACATCTCTGCTTTTTAAGATGCTGTCTAGGTTTGTCATTGCTTTTCTCCCAAGAAGCAGGTGTCTTTTAATTTTGTGGCTACTGTCACCATTTGCAGTGATCATGGAGCCCAAGAAAGTAACATCTCTCACTCCTCCATTTCTTCCCCTTCTATTTGCCAGGAGGTGATGGGACCAGTGGCGTTGCTCTAGTAAGAAGTATTTAACCCTCACCATTTCAGTCTGGGAAAGGGCTTTGTGCATCAAGCCTGTGTTCTGACTCAAGGAGCCCAGTGCCTTCTCAGAAGCAAGTCCCACTGCTCATTTCCATCTTCAGAGGGGATCAAGAAGTCCGTCCCCTCCCCGGTAGGCCTTAGTAATTCTTTTGAAAAACAACTGTTCTTGTCACCTTGCCTGAGAACCAATGTGTATTCTGGCCAGCATTTAAAATGTTAAAAGAAGCAGAGAAACATTTGGAACGTAGGAGATGCCAGGGTTTGAGAGGGGGAAAATTTGGCTGCTTTTTATGTAACCAAAGAAGTGAATTTCAAAAGCTATATATGTGTTTCCTGCTTTATACTTCAGTGGCCAGTTTTTCAGCATACCTTGGCATGCTGAGAAAATGCGAACAGAGAGCTTTTAAACGCACAACCTGCAGTGTCAGCACTGAAATAGCTGCTCTTAATAAACAACGCGGCCACATTCTCTCCTTTTCTCCTTGTTTTCTTTTATCTTTCACACAGGCAGGCCTCAGGCATTTAACACATAAGGTATGGGCTTATAACCATGTGGTGACAGAAAATTGATTTTAATTTTGTGGCGTAACAACCAGGAAACTGCCTTATAAATGAGTCAGACACTGGTCCATGTAGCTTGGCACTGCCAGCGTTGATCACAGGGCCATCTTAAGCATATCCGGCGCCATAGTGCAAAGATCCCTCTGGCGCCATTTGGTCCATTCTTCCTGATACTCCTCCTCCGCGACCAGAAGGAGGAGGAGTATCAGGAAGAATGGACCAAATTTAATGATTACTCAGTTAAATATGTCAAGTTAAATTAATTGGAAACAGCTTGCAGTTACTCAATTGGCTTAGGGTTTTATATAAGTTAAGCGATGAATTAATATGTTTAATTTCAAAATGGAAAGATCTAAGGATGTTAATGTTCAAGTTAAACTTTATAAGAACTGTGATTTGGAAAACCGTTAAAAGGATATGCATTGAAATTCAACCAAGGGGAAGCGAGGAAGTCACTTAACAATGTTAATAAGTGTAATTTTTAACAAGGTTATGATTTATGTTTGTTTGTTTGTTTGTTTGTTTATAATTCTGTGAAAAGCAATAAAAAAATTGTGGGGGGGGGAGGTCCCTCCGGCGCCCCGCCCCCCGCTGTTTCCCAGAGTTGTTGACCTACTCCCAAGCCTCTGCATGAATCACTCTCCTCCCACAGAGGCTTGGGAAGGAAACTGCCCGCCCGCCCGCCATATAGTTGGCGGGGCACAGCTTCCATCCTAAGCCTCTGCAGGGATCGCTCTCCTCCTGCGGAGGCTTGGGAGGCAAGCTGCATGCCCGCCAGTCTTATGGTTGATGGGGCACAGCTGGCAGGCATGCGGGGAAAGGGGAGGCCACCAGCAAAGCCGCACAGCTCCCCCACTCACTGGGGCTCCCCTGAGAGGCCAGCACCCTGGCGCCATGTGCCAGTAAGCCCCATAGGAAAGACGGCTCTGGTTGACCAGCAGGATTTCACAGCTCAATCTGGGGACGCGAGTGGCGCTGTGGTGTAAACCACTGAGCCTCTTGGGCTTGCTGATTGGAAGGTCGGCGGTTCAAATCCCCGTGACGGAGTGAGCTCCTGTTGCTCTGCCCCAGCTCCTGCCAACCTAGCAGTTCGAAAGCACATCAAAGTGCAAGTAGATAAATAGGTACCCCTCTGGCAGGAAGGTAAATGGCCTTTCCATGCGCTCTGGCACTCGTCACGGTGCGCCAGTAGCGCTTTAGTCATGCTGGCCACATGACCTGGAAAACTGTCTGTGGACAAACGGCGAGATGAGCGCCGCAACTCCATAGTCGCCTTTGACTGAACTTAACTGTCCAGGGGTCCTTTACCTTTTTACCCTTTTCTAGGGCTTGAGCCTGGGACATTCTGTATGAAAAGATCATGTGCTCTACCACTGAGCTATGTTTATTTCAATTCTGTAATAATAATAATAATAATCCTTATTTATTAAAATGTGCATTTCTCTGCAAAAAAACTGAGTTAGTTTTTTACAGTATTTGTGTAATTTCCCCTCTCAAACTGTGTTTTTGCACTACAACTACAGCCTCACCACCAAAATACAAGATCCATAAGTTTTTGAAAATTACTGGATCCGTTTGTTTCAACGGCATCCGTACAACTAATCTATTTGTACACTTCCTTATGAAATGACTATTGCGCTTATTTCCCCCCTCAGTTATCCTTTCCTCCTTATATAGACATTCTATCTCTTTGCTGTTAAACCTACTGGATCATAATCCAAATGGGTGACCATGTTAAGTCTCTCACAGCAAAAACAGTGTCATGTGATATATTAACTGCCAGCAACAAGTCTAGTTTGTGAAACGCATGGAGTGCCCTTTTAAGTTGGTGGTCTTACACCGTGGGCCAAAATACAAAGGTAACTCAAGAAATAGCAGTAGGTATTTGTCCCATAGATGCTTTTGAATTCTAGTGCTGGAGGAGACTCTTGAGAGTCCCATGGACTGCAAGAAGATCAAACCTCTCCATTCTGAAGGAAATCAGCCCTTAGTGCTCACTGGAAGGACAGATCCTGAAGCTGAGACTCCAATGCTTTGGCCACCTCATGAGAAGAGAAGACTCCCTGGAAAAGACCCTGATGTTGGCAAAGATGGAGGGCACAAGGAGAAGGGGACGGCAGAGGACGAGATGGTTGGACAGTGTTCTCGAAGCTACAAACATGAGTCTGACCAAACTGCGGGAGGCAGTGGAAGACAGGAGTGCCTGGCGCGCTCAGGTCCATGGGGTCACGAAGAGTCAGACACGACTAAACAACAACAACATTTGCCCCACAAATGAATACAAAAGCCAGCCAACGAGGGGTTGACTGATCTGCAACTAGTGGTGTTGAAAGTAGCAAACGATGAGAAGTAGGAACATTTATTCTTTAATGAAAAAGCCAGTTCCAGTCCGAGCTGACGCCAAGTTGTAGCTTAAAGCCAAAAATAAATAAAAAATAGTCTAAGATGAAAACAAAACAGCTGCCCCCTCAGCTTGGATCTGCCTTTGAAGTGCAGGGAAGAATTCTGAGCAGATGAATCTGGGTGGTATTTATTGGGACACAGTTTTCCTACCAAGGACATAGCAAAGCCCCGGCACAAAAATAAAAATAAAATAAAAATAAAATAAAGCACTACTTGGGTTAAATGTCTGTCATTCTTCTGGGCTGGTTCAAATGTCAGTCACAAGCAGGATCCTTATTTATAGCCAGCAATTCCATAGATGAAAGTTGCAATGCGGCGCAGCCAGGATCAAAATGAGCTACGCACATGGTGTGAAGTGCTTCTTAACAATGCAAAGGAATGATGATGCCATCCATAACACTGGCAGATCCTGCCCCAGGGATGCATAAAGCTTGCAAGGTTCAGCTAAGCCCCATCAGTTTCATATCAGCAGTGGCCCACCGTCGCATCGAGTTTGGCCCTAGATCTGAACTCATCCAAAGCTAAGAGATCAAGGGAGGCTATAGTGATCTTCAGATACATGCTAAGCCAACATTTCTTGGTGCTAAAATTCTTGATCCTCGTTCAGAGTATCCATCTTTAGTTTAGATACTTATCCGAATCCTTTGAAGTCTACCCCATGCAGCAAGCAAACATCTCATTTCCACTCTAACCATGACAGCTACAAAACATGTACAGAACACATTGCATGCAGTCTTAAAGAGCAGAGACAGAGCCGTGTAGTGGCTAAAATAAAGGCTTTGGCTATGTGAAAAATGGGTCACTTGAACTTCTCCAGCTTAGCAGAGTTGCCTCGCAGCTCCATTGTGAAGACAAAACGCTGCTATGGCATTGTAGTGGTGTGTGGCAATCCAAACCTTTTCTATGGTTTATTTCTGTAAATCATGGCATGAGCAAGATTGGCATAATTTGTGCTATGGACAGACCTTGGACCATCTCTCTGGACACCCTGCGTCCAATCAGGGCCAGGTGGGGTGTCATCCATTCAGGAAGGAGTGGAGAGGTGAAAGAGAGAACCTGACTAGTGTATGTAATGTTTTGGGTGGGGGAGAAGTATTGGCTTATTTGCCCAGGTATGTCACAACCCAAAGGCTGTATTATAGGAGATTGCTGTCTTTGGAAGAGTATTTACCTTCTGAGGTGTGTGACTGGTTAACCCCTTCGTCCCACCCATTCTGTCAGTTTCTGCACCACTGCAACATACTCTGGAATTCACATCAATGTGTAAGCGAGGATTTCCGGCATAAGCCACTGATCTCCCTGGTTTCCCAGTTCAGTGTCTGGAGACTGAGAAAGGGCATGTTTGCAAGCATAAAGTTGGGAAAAAATATCCAATCTTCCCATCAAGCTTAATCCAACACCTGGAAGATGCCGTTCAAAACCCATAAATCAAATTCAGTATACTCCCTTGTTTCTGGCAACAACACACCTGTAGAACAGATATCACTTTATACTGATTCACAGTTACAAGATCTAATTAAATAGCTTGCCACAAAACAGCATGTGGATCATCTTGGAGATCCTGAAATCCTAAATAATAATACAGTGGTACCTCGGGTTACATACACTTCAGGTTACATATGCTTCAGGTTACAGACTCCGCTAACCCAGAAATAGTACCTCGGGTTAAGAACTTTGCTTCAGAATGAGAACAGAAATTGTGCTCCGGCAGCAGGAGGCCCCATTAGCTAAAGTGGTGCTTCAGGTTAAGAACAGTTTCAGGTTAAGTACGGACCTCCGGAACTAATTAAGTACTTAACCCGAGGTACCACTGTATTTAATTTCTCCAACAGTGAATAGAAATACTTTTGAATGTTTTTTCAGAGTCTGTGAAGAAGAAGGATGGTTCAGTTTTATAACAACTTTCATTGATTAAACTCTGCACTCTTCTTGTATCATCTCATATTTAATGGCCCATAATAAAACTTGATTTAACAAGGATACTGATCTGTAACAATATTTTCTTTTCTTATACAGTGGTACCTCAGTTTACAAACTTAATCCATTCCAGAAGTCCATTCTTAAACCGAAACAATTCTTAAACTGAGGCGCGCTTCGCCTAATGAGGCCTCCTGCCACCGGTGCCCTTCCACCATTCGGATTCCGTTCTTAGACCGAGGTAAAGTTCGCAAACCAGGACCCTACTGGTTTTGCAGAGTTCGTAAACCGAATCGTTCGTAAACAGGACTGTTCTTAAACCGAGGTACCACTGTAAATTTGTGTTATTTTTGCACTTTTCCAAGATTTTCCAAGAATCTACATTATCTAAATAAGCTGTTTAATGAGCCCATCAATGTATCTTAGAAAGCTTTTTTAAAAAATTATGCAGCTAATCCATCCAGACCAGGTGTTTTATTATTTGGGGGGGGGGGGTGATCTCATTGTGTTCTGTATTTCTTTAGTGCTGAAGTCTAGTCTGCCATCTTCCGACCCCAGAAGTCTACAAGCCTGGTAGATGAAGGGAACGCAGTGGATGTAGCCTACCTTGATTTCAGCAAGGCATTCAACAAGGTGCCCCATGATATTCTTGTAAAGAAGCTGGTAAAATGCGGTCTTGACTATGCTACCACTCAGTGGATTTGTAACTGGTTGACTGACCGAACCCAAAGGGTGCTCATCAATGGTTCCTCTTCATCCTGGAGAAGAGTGACTAGTGGGGTGCCACAGGGTTCTGTCTTGGGCCCGGTCTTATTCAACATCTTTATCAACGACTTGGATGATGGACTCAAGGGCATCCTGATCAAATTTGCAGACGACACCAAACTGGGAGGGGTGGCTAACACCCCAGAGGACAGGATCACACTTCAAAACGACCATGACAGATTAGAGAACTGGGCCAAAACAAACAAGATGAACTTTAACAGGGAGAAATGTAATGTATTGCACTTGGGCAAAAAAAAATGAGAGGCACAAATACAAGATGGGGGACACCTGGCTTGAGAGCAGTACATGTGAAAAGGATCTAGGAGTCTTGGTTGACCACAAACTTGACATGAGCCAACAGTGTGACGCGGCAGCTAAAAAAGCCAATGCAATTCTGGGCTGCATCAATAGGAGTATAGCATCTAGATCAAGGGAAGTAATAGTGCCACTGTGTTCTGCTCTGGTCAGACCTCACCTGGAGTACTGTGTCCAGTTCTGGGCACCACAGTTCAAGAAGGACACTGACAAACTGGAACGTGTCCAGAGGAGGGCAACCAAAATGGTCAAAGGCCTGGAAACGATGCCTTATGAGGAACGGCTAAGGGAGCTGGGCATGTTTAGCCTGGAGAAGAGGAGGTTAAGGGGTGATATGATAGCCATGTTCAAATATATAAAAGGATGTCATATAGAGGAGGGAGAAAGGTTGTTTTCTGCTGCTCCAGAGAAGCGGACACGGAGCAATGGATCCAAACTACAAGAAAGAAGATTCCACCTAAACATTAGGAAGAACTTCCTGACAGTAAGAGCTGTTTGACAGTGGAATTTGCTGCCAAGGAGTGTGGTGGAGTCTCCTTCTTTGGAGGTCTTTAAGCAGAGGCTTGACAACCATATGTCAGGAGTGCTCTGATGGTGTTTCCTGCTTGGCAGGGGGTTGGACTTGATGGCCCTTGTGGTCTATTCCAACTCTATGATTCTATGATTCTCTGATTCTCTGATTCTAAGTCCTAAATGATTGAGTTCTTACAGATGCAGGACAGGTGTGAAGAGGCACCTATAGCAGTGCCGATTCCAACCAAAGCAGCCAGGTGGGCACATGTGTACATCATTCAGGGAATACTTATAAAGTTGAACCACAGCAACAGGAAACAGCCACAGATTTTACTCTAATTCATGCTGTCTGGAGCTACCTGTGAATGAAAATGGATGCAAAGCAAACGGATACAAGGAGGACAATGTGATTTTTCTTCAGTTGAAAGCATTTTGAACAAAGGTGCAGTTTATAGCGTCGGAAGTGGTACCTGGAGCCCTAGGAATATCACAAGGGATTGGACAAGTCTATGATTCTTGGCTCTATGAATAGGTAAAGGTAAAGGTACCCCTGCCCATACGGGCCAGTCGTGTCCGACTCTAGGGTTGTGCGCTCATCTCACTTAAGAGGCCGGGAGCCAGTGCTGTCCGAAGACACTTCCGGGTCATGTGGCCAGCGTGACGAAGCTGCAGCTGGCGAGCCAGCACCAGCACAGCACATGGAAACGCCGTTTACCTTCCCGCTATAAAGTGGTACCTATTTATCTACTTGCACCCGAGGGTGCTTTCGAACTCCTAGGTGGGCAGGAGCTGGGACCGAAAGACGGGAGCTCACCCTGCCGCGGGGATTCGAACCGCCGACCACACGATCGGCAAGTCCTAGGCACTGAGGTTTTACCCACAGCGCCACCCGCGTCCCTGGCTCTATGAATAGGACTACTTTTAGTGAGCTCAGCTATCCCTGACTCTCCGGTGATTAATGTCTCTAAACATCAATTGCTATGTAGCTTAATGATTTCAGATCAGTAAACTGTGGCTCCATGTTAAGATAAGAGCTCAAAGCCAATTGGCTACCCTTCTGGATTTGCAGGCTTTTGTGGAGGTGATGCACTTGTGTGCTTTTTCTCTTTTTGGTGCTGTTCATTCAAGTTAACTTTATGATGAAGTGACCCTTAACCCTCAGGGATTGCAGAAGGCTTCGACAGGTGTTCAGCGTGGAATGCGAGAGCTGAACAAGCTCCCATCTGTTGCACACCGATGTTCAAGGAAATTGATTCCAAATGTGCTTTGGCGGTCCAGGCTTTTGTATTCATCCATCTTGCATGTATTGTTTCTGCATCAGTAAAATGCCATTTGCTATCTCCACAAAGTTAGCATCTGGGGAGAAAAGCCAGCCTAAGAAAATGATCTCATTTCCCCCCTGAACTATCAGGATCTGGTCTATCTAAGCTATCTGGTCGCTACACCTCAAAAAAGGATACTGTAGAGTTGGAAAAGGGCAAGCTGAATGATCAACTATGAAACTAAGTGTTAAGTTGTGGGTGAACATATCAGACGACACAGCAATTCTTCAAACAGCTCTTGTTTATTCACAGGCCAGGACAGAACTGAACTGAAGGGTTCAGTCAGCCTGCTTATATAGAGCTCCACTAGAACGCAATACTTTGGCCACCTCATGAGAAGAGAAGACTCCCTGGAAAAGACCCTGATGTTGGAAAAGATTGAGGGCACAAGGAGAAGGGGACGACAGAGGACAAGATGGTTGGACAGTGTTCTCGAAGCTACAAACATGAGTCTGACCAAACTGCGGGAGGCAGTGGAAGACAGAAGTGCCTGGCATCCTCTGGTCCATGGGGTCACGAAGAGTCGGACACGACTAAACGACTAAACAACAACAAGAACACAACAGTAACCACTTTCTGTAACTATCCAATCACTGAACGTCACTTTCAATCCCTTATTTGCATATGTGGACCTGAGTGAAAACTAGTAAGCGGTACCTATTTATCTACTTGCACTTAAGGGTGCTTTCAAACTGCTACGTGGGCAGGAGCTGGGACCGAAAGACGGGAGCTCACCCCGCCGCAGGGATTCGAACCGCCGACCATGTGATCGGCAAGCCCTAGGCACTGAGGTTTTACCCCTAGACAGTAGACTGCGGCAAATGTTTAATTAAATTAGACATTTTTTCACTCCCAGAACCCTGTGAAGAAGAAGAAGAAGAAGAAGAAGAGGAAGAAGAAGAAGAAGAAGAAGAAGAAGAAGAAGAAGAAGAAGAAGAAGAAGAAGAAGAAGAAGTTATTATTGATTATTATTTCCTCCCTCTGGAGCTGCAATAGTGGGAGGCTGATGAGCACTCCTCTTTCTGTCCTATTTTTCATCACCTTGCCATAGAACATCGGTAGGCAAACTAAGGCCCGGGGGCCAGATCCGGCCCAACTACCTTCTAAATCCGGCCTGCGGACAGTCCGGGAATCAGCGTGTTTTTACATAAGTGGAATGTGTGCTTTTATTTAAAATGCATCTCTGGGGTATTTGTGGGGCATAGGAATTAGTTCATCCCCCCCCCAAAAAAAATATAGTCCGCCCCCCCACAAGGTCTGAGGGACAGGAGACCGGCCCCCTGCTGAAAAGGTTTGCTGACCCCTCCCATAGAACATGCCTGATCCTAGTGCGCCCTTCTTTTGGAGAGCCATTTAGCCTACAAGGACCAGGTCTGACAGGAATGGGGGTTATTTCTCATGTAAACTATTTAAGTGTCTCAAATGTGTCTTCATTCATATGATAGATGAACAACTCAATTGACATAGAAATCCAGATACAGTCATACCTCAGGTTACAGCCGCTTAAGGTTGCGTTTTTTCGGGTTACGTACCCGCCAAAACTCAGAAGTACCAGAACGGGTTACTTCCGGGTTCCGACGGTGGTGCATGTGCAGAAGCGCTAAATTGTGCTTTGCACATGCGCAGAAGCACCGAATTGCAACCCGCACATGCGCAGACGCGCTGCTGCAGGTTGCGAACACTGGGGGTTGCGAGCGTGCATCCCGCACGGATCACATTCGCAACCCAAGTGTCCACTGTATCTCTAAAACTGTGTGGATAGTGTCATTATACAATTTAGTCACTAGATGGCACTAGACTGTTGCTGTTCTGTTCTTGTTTAAGCAGAACAACTATAAAACTGTCGTCTAGCTTCTTGCTGATGTGCTCTCTAAGCCTTCCATTCAAAAAGTCTATAGCCTCTTCTTATTAAAGCTCAGTCCAGAATAAATAACCCTGAATTACAAAATGCTGTGGCAAATATAATACCAATCATTCAAGGCTCCATAATCCCAACATCATCATCATCATCATCATCATCATCATCATCATCATCATCATAATATCTTTATTGTCATTGCCCCCTCTCGGGGACAATGAAATTACTTGGCTGCTCCATCCACCCAGGTAGGGCACTCCACACAAACAACTATAAAAACACTAATTAAAACAATACAATATAATACAGCAAGGAAGATTAGATGACTTTCAAAGTCCAGGCTTCCCATTCAGGGCCGAGATCGCTCTGGAGAAGAAGCTGTTCTTAAGACGGCTCGTTCTTGTCTTCATCGTCCTGTATCTCCGTCCCGACGGCAGGAGCTCGAAGAGACAGTGACCAGGATGCGATGGATCTTTTACTATGTCCAGTGCCTTCCTA
Source organism: Podarcis muralis (assembly GCF_964188315.1). Lineage (NCBI taxonomy): Eukaryota > Metazoa > Chordata > Lepidosauria > Squamata > Lacertidae > Podarcis > Podarcis muralis. Next base: position 91,877,811 of record NC_135660.1, on the reverse strand, counting down.
TGGCACCTTGTGGCATAAATCTGCTCTAAGGTGGAGAATGGGCAGCCAACAATGCTCTCTGCTGCCTTAACAACTCTGCACAACCCCATCCTGTCCTGGGTAGTACAGCTTCCGTACCACACACATAAGCCATAAGTGAGCACGCTCTCAATGGCACAGTGATAGAAGGCAAGCAGCAGTTTCTGCGGAAGATGGTTTTTCCTTAGAATTCTCAAAAAGTACAGTCTCTGCTGCGCCTTCTTCACAAGCCCCCTTGTGTTGACACTCCAGGACAGATCCTCTTGTAATTCAATGCCCAAAAATCTGAACGTTGTTACCCTCTCCACACAGACCCCATCAATCAAAAGTGGCTGGACATTGCTCTTCTGTCTCCTGAAGTCCACCACAAGCTCCTTTGTCTTCCTTGTATTTATGAGCAAGTTGTTAGCTCTGCACCACTCTGTCAGCCGCTCCACCTCATCTCTATAGTCCGTTTCACCCTCCCTTTCAGAGATGAGCCCAATCACGGTTGTGTCATCTGCAAATTTGACAACCCTATTGCTAGGGTGAGCAGCGACACAATCGTACGTGTAGAGAATATAAAGGAGCGGACTGAGTACGCATCCCTGTGGTGTTCCTGTGTTAGTCCTAAGCATACTAGAGGTATAAGGGCCCAACCGAACCCTCTGGGGGCGGTCTGACAAAAAGTCCAATATCCACCCACAGTTTATGGTTTCTTTTGTTTTAAATTCAGTTTATGGTTTCTTTTGTTATAACAACTTTTGCACATGCACACAAAGCAACTTAAGAAAAAAAATAACAAGGCAGTTGAAGTATGTAGTTATTTCTGTGGTCCCTGTGACTGTGGCTCTATTAAAACATTGAGAACTATGATAGCTCAATTGGCAGAGCATGCAGCTCTTAATCTCAAGGTTTTAGGTTTGAGCCCCACGTTGGGCAAAAAGATCCCTGCATTGCAGAGGCTGGACTAGATGACACTGGGGAGTCCCTTCCAACTCTCCAGTTCTATGGTTCTGTGTCCATCACTGCTACAGAAAATCATCAAGATTCAGCAGCAATGGGGATGGAAGGGACCTTGAAGCTCTTTCACATTAATATACAGTGGTACCTCGGGTTACGGACGCTTCAGGTTACAGACGCTTCAGGTTACAGACTCCGCTAACCCAGAAATAGTACCTCATGTTAAGAACTTTGCTTCAGGATGAGAACAGAAATCGTGCAGCGGCTGCGTGGCGGCAGCGGGAGCCCCATTAGCTAAAGTGGTACCTGAGTTTAAGAACAGTTTCAGGTTAAGAATGGACCTCCAGAGGTTTGGAATTGCCCAAGAAAGATGTTAAATTATTTTTGTATGCCACAACTGCTGCTCGTATTTTGTTAGCTGAAAAGTGGAAAACCCAAGAATTACCAAAACAATAGAAGAATGGCAGATGAAGATGATGGATTTTTCAGAGCTAGCCGACCTGACCGCAAGAGTCCGTGACCAGAAGGAGGAGGAGTATCAGGAAGAGTGGAATAAATTTAATGATTATCTAGTTAAATTTGTTAAGTTAAATTAACTGAAAACAGCTTGCAGATACTTAATTGGCTTAGGATTTTATTTATGTTAAGTGATGAATTAATATGTTTAATTCCATAAGGTGAAGATTTAAGGATGTTAATGTTTAAGTTAAATTTCATAAGAATTGGGATTTGGAAAACCATTAAAAGGACATGCAATGAAATTCAACCAAGGGGAAGCGCGGAAGTCACTTAACAAAGTTAATAAGTGTAATTTTCAATAAGGCTATGATTTATGTTCGTTTGTCTTGTGTGTTTGTTTGTTTATAATATTGTGCAAACTAATAAAAAAAATTGGGGGGGGGGGGAGAATGGACCTCCAGAACGGATTAAGTTCTTAACCAGAGGTACCACTGTATTGGAAATCATGCTTGAAGAATGAGGGGAAAGGAATTGTGATGGTTTTAGGCATATCTGAAAGGAATTATGATAGCCTCTCCTTTACGCACCTCTCTTGCAGTACTGTGTGGTACTCACCTTTCAGGATAAGGAAACAGTCGGTGCTACTATTGCAGTGTTTTAGACTGGCTCATACTTCCTCATGTATCATCATCAGCTGAATATAGGGATTTTTAGCAAGCGAATTTTTTCCTAGCATGAAGATGGAATGGGAAAATGTGCACCAGCTAAATATCTGTGTGTAGATCCACCAAGAGAGGGGAGTTGTTGTTGTTGTTTAAAAAAGGTTCCACTGCAGCTGTTTATCCTTTGTTTGAAAATAACAGAATATGTGAAATAATCTTTTGGGTTTTCAGTTAGATGTGCCTTAATGACTCTGACATCTAGCTAGACAGCTGCTTCTTAATTAACAAAATGGACATGCAGCAAACATTCATATAATCAGTGGAATGAAGGAACTGACCTCCCGCTATTACACCAGCAACAGGCTCAAAATCTAGCTAAATATTGCCACCTGCAGGAGGATTAGTGGCAGAGGGCATTTTCACATCTTGGGGGCTTAATTTAAGTATGTTTGATTTCCAGTTGCTTGTTAAACACACAGAAGCCTTGTCTGAGATGAATTAGGATTGCAACCTGCCTGTTGTTGTTGTTTAGTCGTTTAGTCGTGTCTGACTCTTCGTGACCCCCTGGACCAGAGCACACCAGGCACTCCTGTCTTCCACTGCCTCCCACAGTTTGGTCAAACTCATGCTGGTAGCTTCGGGAACACTGTCCCACCATCTCGTCCTCTGTCGTCCCCTTCTCCTTGTGCCCTCCATCTTTCCCAGCATCAGGGTCTTTTCCAGGGAGTCTTCTCTTCTCATGAGGTGGCCAAAGTATTGGAGCCTCAGCTTCAATATCTGTCCTTCCAGCGAGCACTCAGGGCTGATTCCCTTCAGAATGGAGAGGTTTGATCTTCTTGCAGTCCATGGGACTCTCAAGAGTCTCCTCCAGCACCAGAATTCAAAAGCATCAATTCTTCGGCAGTCAGCCTTCTTTATGGTCCAGCTCTCACTTCCATACATCACTATGTAACCTACAGCAAAAGGAAACAAATCATGTTTTAGAGTTGTGTGCAAGTAGGAATTCATATTATATCCCAACTGATATAATCCGTATTTGGCATAGCTTAGGAGGGCAGAGTGATCCTATACTCCAAGTATGCTGGTGCGATAAAAATACCACTGCAATCTCCATCATATCCTATTCCCACCTAGCATAGATATTGCCTTCCTACCCTTTGCTGAAAACGTTTTCTTTGGGGGGGGGTAGGCCTTGTCTTCTCCTTAATTTATCTTTGCTTCCTCCAGCATTCAATATATTTGAGCTGCTGCTATTTTTATTGCTTTAAATTAGGGATTCACAGCTGGCACCCTGAAGATGTTGCTAAACTACATTGCCATCGGCTTCCGCCAGAATGGTGGCCGATAGCCAGGGATGAAAGATGTTGCCGTTCAAAATATTTGCAAAGTAGCAGGTTGGGAAAAGCTACTTTGGATTGTTTCACTGTATTGACTAGCCAGACCTGCTTTTAGACATTTGTGAAAATAAACGCAAGCAGAAATTTATTTTATTTTATTTTTAAAAATCTGACTCTCTTGTTCAGTAATAAATTTCCCCAGTTTAGAAAACGGTTCAAAAAGCTTTACTGACGGAATTTGGCTACAAATGCTACAAAAACAATGAAAATGCCGTATTTTTTGCACCATAACACTCACTTTTTTCCTCCTAGAAAGTAAGGGGAAATGTCTGTGCATGTTATGGAGGGAATGCCTACGGGTGGCATGCCTACGGATTTTCCTCCTCTAAAAACTATGTGCGTGTTATGGTCAGGTGTGTGTTATATAGCGAAAAATACGGTGTGTTGTTTCTCTCATATATGTGTGTGTTATATAAAAAGGTAAAGGGACGCCTGACCATTAGGTCCATTCGTGACCGACTCTGGGGTTGCGGCGCTCATCTCGCTTTATTGGCCAAGGGAGCTGGCGTACAGCTTCCGGGTCATGTGGCCAGCATGACTAAGCCGCTTCTGGCGAACCAGAGCAGCGCACGGAAACGCCGTTTACCTTCCCGCCGGAGCGGTACCTATTTATCTACTTGCACTTTGACATGCTCTCGAACTGCTAGGTTGGCAGGAGCAGGGACCGAGCAATGGGAGCTCACTCCATCGTGGGGATTCGAACCGCTGACCTTCCAATCATCAAGTCCTAGGCTCTGTGGTTTAACCCACAGCACCACCCGTGTCCCGTGCACTATATATATATATATATATATATATATATATATATATATATATATATATAATATCACATATACTTCTCCCAGTATAGGGTTTATAGTCTTAGGAAAAATCTAACATTTGAGTTTGAAAATCATTGCTCTCTCTTTCTTCCACATTTCCAGACTATCTGGCTCAAGTTGTATTTCCAGAGAGAAAGAGCATCTCCTCTCAGCAGTTGAGAAAAAGAGAATGTAGGCTTAACATAGAGGATTCTACTCAATTAACATCTTGGAACCCAATCTCAGCCTCATAACCAAGTTGTAAAAGCTGGAGTGCCACACCTTTGCAACAGAAATGTACAGCTCGCCACCATCTCAAGCCCCATGGAAAATCCCTAATTTCCCTTCCCAGCTTAAAGGTAAAGGTACCCCTGCCCGTACGGGCCAGTCGTGTCCGACTCTAGGGTTGTGCACTCATCTCACTCTAGAGGCCGGGAGCCAGTGCTGTCCGCAGACACTTCCGGGTCACGTGGCCAGCGTGACGAAGCTGCTCTGACGAACCAGAGCCGCACACGGAAATGCCGTTTACCTTCCTGCTATAAAGCGGTACCTATTTATCTACTTGCACTTAGGGGTGCTTTCGAACTGCTAGGTGGGCAGGCGCTGGGACCGAACGACAGGAGCTCACCCTGCCACGGGGATTCGAACCGCCGACCATGTGATCGGCAAGTCCTAGGCGCTGAGGTTTAACCCACAGCGCCACCCGCGTTCCCAGCTTACTTCAATACTAACGATGTTGTTCAACATCTTCTTTTTTAAGTATATTTTTATTGAAAATTTTTAACAACCAGATTATCAATCAATGTACCCAATTAATATTTTTTCCCTTCCCCCCTCCCCTCCCCTCCCTCCCTCTCCATCCCTCAAGGACTTCCCTCAGCTCCTCTCTCCGGTTTCTTTGCACATATTATCCTCTGCATATTGTAAAATTGTACGTATCATTGCCTTATCTATCATATATTCAAAAAATAAATTTGTGGATGTTTATTCAAAACCTGCCAAAGAGTCCAAATCATTTTGTTGTCTGATGCTGTTCAACATCTTTTGTTGTTGTTTAGTCGTTTAGTCGTGTCCGACTCTTCGTGACCCCATGGACCAGAGAACGTCAGGCACTCCTGTCTTCCTGTCAACATCTTTATGTAACATTAAATAAAAAGCAGAGACATCACCTTGCCAACAAAGGTCCGTATAGTTAAAGCTATGGTTTTTCCCAGTAGTGATGTATGGAAGTGAGAGCTGGACCATAAAGAAGGCTGATCGCCGAAGAATTGATGCTTCTGAATTATGGTGCTGGAGAAGACTCTTGAGAGTCTCATGGACTGCAAGAAGATCAAACCTCTCCGTTCTGAAGGAAATCAGCCCTGAGTGCTCACTGGAAGGATAGATCCTGAAGCTGAGGCTCCAATACTTTGGCCACCTCATGAGAAGAGAAGACTCCCTGGAGAAGACCCTGATGTTGGGAAAGATGGAGGGCACAAGGAGAAGGGGGCGACAGAGGACGAGATGGTTGGACAGTGTTCTCGAAGCTGCCAGCATGGCGTGGGTGCCTAGCATGCTTTGGTCCAGGGGGTCATGAAGAGGCGGACACGACTAAGCAACTAAACAACAACAGCATTAAATAACTTAGCACTGCTGTGGGCCCCTCAAGGACTGTAGTCAAGAATGGGCAGGTTTGAAGTGTGCATGAGGAAGGAGTATCTCCCAGAACAAAAGGGGTATCCAGGCTGATCACGGAATTGTAGAGTTCGAAGCGACCCTGGGAGTCATCTAGTCCAAATTCTGCAATGCAGCTGCCTCATATGGGGATCAAACCTTCAATCTTGACGTTTATGGGCACCCCTCTCTAACCAACTGAGCGATTCAGGCTGTTGAACTTTTGCCCACCCAGCTCAAGGAGAAATCATCACTACGCCTCCTGGATCCAGCAAGTGTTAAAATATTAGCCAGGCTAGCTTCTTGTGTTGAGGTGATAGCGTGGGTGATGGGCCATTAAGGGAAACAAAGGGAAAGGGCTAAAGTCTTTTAAATGATTAAGGCTTCATTTCTGCTTGTGAAATTTCCCCTTGGGGGACAGGACATAGTGTCTTTAGTCATCTGCGCACACTGGGACACAGGAGACAGGAATAGAAACCTAACCCATCTCCCAGTTAGAAGATGTGGAGCTGGCTATAAAGACGAAGAAAACACACAAATTCTGTGTGTTTCAGCATAAAGTTTTGTTCTGTATGGACACAAAGTAAACACTGCTTGTGTTTTTTAAACTACCATATTTTTCGCTCTACAAGACGCACCAGACCACAAGACGCACCTAGTTTTTGGAGGAGGAAAACAAGAAAAAAATAATTCTGAATCTCAGAAGCCAGAACAGCAAGAGGGATCGCTGAGCAGTGAAAGCAGCAATCCCTCTTGCTGTTCTGGCTTCTGGGATAGCTGCGCAGCCTGCATTCGCTCCATAAGACGCACACACATTTCCCCTTACTTTTTAGGAGGGAAAAAGTGAGTCTTACAGAGCAAAAAATACGGTAGTTTATTTTCCAGTTCGAAGCAGAAACTGGCTGTGCAGTGTATCGATTGGCACCTTGAGATCACAATGCCTCATCTCTCTGCAACAGTTATCCTGCATGAGTCTTAAGGGCAACTTTTTATAAAAACAACTAACAGTAGCTTTAAAAACAGTACAAAAACAGCTAAAGATAGGTTTTTATTCAGTATTGTTTTTAAACCCAAGGCAGAGACCTTTATATCCAGCTGGAAAGATGATCAAAACAAAACTGTCTTCAGTTCTTTTTGGAAAGAAAATATAGTGAAATAGCTCTAAGCTATGAGCTTGTAGAAAGCAAGCCCAGGGGCATCCTAGCTTGGTAAGTTCACGTGGTAAAAAAGAATAAACAGAGGAGGAAAGTGAACTTACTTCCTTCATTCCACGTGAGGGGCGTGACCTAGCTGATTCTAGGAATACAGTTCTGTGGTCTTAACCCCTTCATGCATTAACTAGCCCTAAGATTACTAGTTATTTTTGACTGCAACTTGCCACAAATCTCTTCTCAGGCAAATAAAACAATTGCATGCACAAATGAATAAGCCACCCAGAGTCCCATCTTGACTCACAGGTTCTCAAAACCGTCTCTTGTCTCAGTCCTCCAGTCCTTGTGCTATGGGCACGATCCTGTTGTTGGTGCTGTTGGGAGTAGACATTACGCATTTGGGGGCAAAGTATCAGTAGTACAGTGGTACCTCGGGTTACAAAACCTTGGGTTACAAACACTTCGGGTTACAGACTCTGCTAACCCGGAAGTAGTACCTCGGGTTAAGAACTTTACCTCAGGATGAGAACAGAAATCAAGTTCCGGTGGCGTGGTGGTAGCGGGAGGCCCTGTTAGCTAAAGTGTTACCTCAGGTTAAGAATGGTTTCAGGTTAAGAATGGACCTCCGGAACAAATTAAGTTCGTAACCAGAGGTACCACTGTATGCTGATACGCAGCTCTATTTCACAGTAACACCTGAGCTGGGAGAGGCTCTGTATGGTCTGGAACATTGAAGGGATGGAGTTGTGAGAGCTGATAAACTGAGCTTGAACCCTGGGGAAGTGGAAACGTTGTGGGTGGGTGGATATTTTGTCTCTCTGATGAATTGTTGCTGCTGCATCTTCAAAACTTCCCTTCTCCAGTTTTTGCTGCATTCACTTTGCATTTCAGCTTTGAAATTTTGTTTCAAATGTACACCTCTGCGGAGTTACAGCACATCTAAAAAAATCAAACAATGTTTTGCTTGGATTTAACTTTAAATCTTCCGAGCTGGCTGCTGCCTCATGCATGCACTGACCACAAATATGCTTGTCAAAACATTGCTCCAAAGACAGTTTGGTAAATCAGAAAAGGTCTGATGAATTATTTTATCCTAAAGCACTAGAGGGCAGCACAGAATGGTTTTTAAAAACTTAGTCCTCTTGCCTCTTTTGCCTTAGCATTTGGACAGCTATCTGAAACACACTTTGGTGCTTGAATTAGGCTGTTTCTAAACTGAAACTGAAACCTGTACCTGCCATCAGTTTGTGGGAAAGCTTTCGTGCTCCCTGGGCCTAAACATGCAGCAGAATGGTGCGGAGCAAACTTCCATTGGTAAAATGGATTATGCCATTTCAGGCTGCAGGTGGGCATCACATCGTGGAATATAAAGGTAAAGGTACCCCTGCCCGTACGGGCCAGTCTTGACAGACTCTGGGGTTGTGCGCCCATCTCACTCTAGAGGCCGGGAGCCAGCGCTGTCCGGAGACACTTCCGGGTCACGTGGCCAGCGTGACGAAGCTGCTCTGGCGAACCAGCACCAGAGCAGCACACGGAAACACCGTTTACCTTCCCGCCAGTAAGCGGTCCCTATTTATCTACTTGCACCTGGGGGTGCTTTCGAACTGCTAGGTTGGCAGGCGCTGGGACCGAGCAACGGGAGCGCACCCCGCCGCAGGGATTCGAACCGCCGACCTTTCGATCGGCAAGTCCTAGGCGCTGAGGCTTTTACCCACAGCGCCACCCGCGTCCCTTTATATTGTGGAATGCTCTGCCATAAAAAAAACAAAAAGTGCCACAGAGAAAGTCCCGGTTTTCCTATTTAACTGGGAAGTTAAAAAAAAAACAAAACTTGTTCTGGAGCATTGGGGAAATTTAAAGGGTAGGGCTCTGGCACCACAATCATCTACGCTGACAAGAAGTGATATGTCAGTCCCACTGCCACTGTTGACAACGCTACAATCACCACTGGATACAATAGTTTCTGGACAAGGCGACCTCAGTTTCTTCAGCTGCAGGAAAGACTATAAAAGGAGGCAGGTATTACTTGGCTGGTCACCTGTCTGCTCACCTGGCTAGTCCAGCTCCCACTCCCTTGCCCGTCTCCCTTTGCCCGCAGTACCAACAACAGAGTGGTCTCTTCTTTGTTGTTTAGTTGTCTTAGTCGTGTTCGACTCTCCGTGACCCCATGGACCAGAGCATGCCTTGGAAACTCTCAATTTCTTCTCATAGCTTCTCCTTTTTTATGTCCATGGAGTTTTCTTGGCAAAATACTGGAGTATATTAACATCCTTAAATCTTCACATTATGAAATTAAACATATTAATTCATCACTTAACATAAATAAAATCCTAAGCCAATTAAGTATCTTCAAGCTGTTTTCAGTTAATTTAACTTAACATAACATATTTAACTAAGTAATCATTCAATTTAATTCACTCTTCCTGATACTCCTCCTCCTGGTCACGGACTCTTCCGGTTAGGTCGGCTAGCTCCGAAAAATCCATCATCTTCATCTGCCATTCTTCTATTGTTGGTAATTCTTGGGTTTTCCACTTTTTAGCTAACAAAATATGAGCAGCAGTTGTGGCATACAAAAATAATTTAACATCTTTCTTGGGCAATTCCAAACCTGTTATTCCCAGAAGAAAGGCCTCTGGTTTCTTTATAAATGTATATTTCAACATTTTTTTCAATTCATTATAAATCTTTTCCCAGAAGTCTTTCACCTTGGGACAGGTCCACCACATATGATAAAAGGTTCCTTCCTTTTCTTTACATTTCCAACATAGATTGTCACAGTTATGATATATCTTTGCTAATTTTACAGGAGTCAAATACCATCTGTACATCATTTTCATTATATTTTCCTTATAGCTCAGAGCTTCTCTGAGTTATTCAAGCCCCTTCGCCATGACAAGGCAGTGATCCATGAAGGGGAGTCTCTTCCCTAAAGACAGAGGGTTGCCAGCATGAAGGCCAGAGGTGGCACTGCAGCTGCAAGCACCCACTTTGATGCTTGCGGAAGGTTCACATTTGAAGTTCTGGCTAGAAACCAGGCTCCAGCATTCTTTGCTGGGCCAAATGTAGGCTGAGCACTAACCCCTTTCCAAAGTCAGTTCCACTTGTTTCTGTTCTGGACAGGAAGGGTACAGGCAACACTTTCCAACTGGTGGTACAGGTATAATGATGGTGGTGGTGGCGGTGGCGATGATGATGATGAAGGTCCTGTGTGAGTGCCTGGAGACGGTTGGAGGATGGATGGCGGCTAATGGGTTGAAGTTGAATCCTGACAAGACAGAAGTACTGTTTTTGGGGGACAGGGGGCGGGCTGGTGTGGAGGACTCCCTGGTCCTGAATGGGGTAACTGTGCCCCTGAAGGACCAGGTGCGTAGCCTGGGAGTCATTTTGGACTCACAGCTGTCCATGGAGGCGCAGGTCAATTCTGTATCCAGGGCAGCTGTCTACCAACTCCACCTGGTACGCAGGCTGAGACCCTACCTGCCCGCGGACTGTCTTGCCAGAGTGGTGCATGCTCTAGTTATCTCCCGCTTGGACTACTGCAATGCGCTCTACGTGGGGCTACCTTTGAAGGTGACTCGGAAACTACAGCTAATCCAGAATGCGGCAGCTAGACTGGTGACTGGGGGCGGCCACCGAGACCACATAACACCGGTCTTGAAAGACCTACATTGGCTCCCAGTACGTTTCCGAGCACAATTCAAAGTGCTGGTGTTGACCTTTAAAGCCCTAAATGGCCTCGGTCCTGTATACCTGAAGGAGCGTCTCCACCCCCATCGTTCTGCCCGGACGCTGAGGTCCAGCGCCGAGGGCCTTCTGGCGGTTCCCTCATTGCGAGAAGCAAAGCTACAGGGAACCAGACAGAGGGCCTTTTCGGTAGTGGCGCCTGCCCTGTGGAATGCCCTCCCATCAGATGTCAAAACGATAAACAACTACCTGACATTCAGAAGACATCTTAAGGCAGCCCTGTTCAGGGAAGTTTTTAATGTATGATATTTTAGTGGGGTTTTTGGTTTCTATGGAAGCCGCCCAGAGTGGGTGGGGAAACCCAGCCAGATGGGCGGGGTATAAATAATAAATTATTATTATTATTATTATGGTGATGGTGATGGTGATGATGATGCTTTTATATGCCACCCATCTGACTGGGTTGCCCCAACACAATACAGTGGTACCTCGGGTTAAATACTTAAGTACTTAATTTGTTCCAGAGGTCCGTACTTAACCTGAAACTGTTCTTAACCTGAAGCACCACTTTAGGTAATGGGGCCTCCTGCTGCTGCCGTGCCGCCGGAGCACAGTTTCTGTTCTCATCCTGAAGCAAAGTTCTTAACCTGAAGCACTATTTCTGGGTTAGCAGAGTCTGTAACCTGAAGCGTATGTAACCCGAGGTACCACTGTATTAAAACCACAGTAAAACATAAAACGTTAAAAACTTCCTGATCCAGGGCTGCCTTCAGATGTCTTCTAAAAATCAAATAGTTGTTTATTTCCTTGACATCTGATGGGAGGGTGTTCCACAAGCCAGATGCCACTACCGAGAAGGCCCTTTACCTGGTTCCCTGTAACCTCACTTCTTGCAGTGAGAGAACCGCCAGAAGGCCTTTGGCGCTGGACTTCTGTGTTCAGGCTGAATGATGGGGGTAGAGAAGCTCCTTCAGGAATACACGTTCAAAGCTGTTTAGGGCTTTGAAGGTCAGCACCAATACTTATAATTGTGCTTGGAAACATACTGGGAGCTGATGTGGGTCTTTTAGGACCAGTGTTATATGGTCTCAGTCACCAGTTTAGCTGCCGCATTCTGGATTAGTTGTAGGTTCTGAGTCACTTTCAAAAGTAGCCCCACATAGAGCGCATTGCAGTAGTCCAAGCAGGAGATAACCAGAACTTGCATGACTCTGGCAAGACAGTCTGCGGGCAGGTAGGGTCTCAGCCTGCGTACCAGATGGAGCTGGTAGACTGCCACCCTGGACACAGAGTTGACCTGCGCCTCCATGGACAGCTGCAAGTTCGAAATGACCCCAAGGCTGCGCACCTGGTTCTTTAGGGGCACAGTTGTCCCATTCAGAACCAGGGAGTTCCTCAGACCTGTTTATCCCCTGTCCTCCAGAAACAGTACTCAACCTCAATCCATTAACAGCCATCCATCCTTCAACCGCCTCCAGACACTCACACAGGATGTTCGCTGCCTTCACTGGTTCCAAAAGGATGCTAAACCTTTTCTGTCACAATAATATTTATTATTTTTCATACAAAAGCATAACAAAATAGAGAATAAACAATAATAAAAGGGGGGAAAGGGGGGGAGAATATATAACATAAAATACTTCAAATTTCCCATATATCACCACATAAACTAAAACTTAATTAGTTAATTAAAATCCATCTTCATAAACATATTACTTGACTTCCTCTAATCTCTTCCATCTGAATTTCTTAGTAATTAAATGTAGCAGTTTCCAATATCATTATTTCATAAAACCCTATCACAGTCATAATCATATTTCCTGACTTTTCTTATCGTGCATTTTCTTATTTATTTATTTAATCCCAATTTAACCCTAGGCCTAATTGATTCTTTCAAGTGGTTACATATCTTTAATAGTACAATATTTATTCAAATAGTCTTTAAATTTCTTCCAGTCTTCTTGGTGTTCCTCTTCTTTCTGGTCGCGGATTCTCCCAGTGAGATCAGCCAGCTCCATAAACTCCATCCTCTTCATCTGCCATTCTTCTACCATTGTGTTTTCTGTTTTTTGGCTAATAAAATCCATGCAGCAGTTGTGGCATACAAAAATACTTTTACATCTTTTTTTGGGCAATTCAGAACCTGTTATTCCAAGGAGAAAGGCTTCTGGTTTCTTCATAAAAGAAGGTTGCTAAACCTTTTCTGGTCAGGGTAGCGGTGGTATGAAGAAACCCTTTGGCTTGAACGGGAAATCTCTGGGCCATAGAGGCTACTTTTCCAACCCCTCCTTTTGGAGGGTTTTTTCCTTTCAGAACTATGAGAGGGACACTGTCTTTTCTCTTGCAGCGCCCCCACCTCATGATTGTGGGCTTGTGGGGGGCACTCTTTCTGTATTTGGGGTCTACTAATTTTCTTTTTTTATCGGAGGTGAGGGTTCATTTCTTCAGGGATGTTTTTCACTTTGTTGACTGACTGACTTTCTCCTGAACTTGAAACAACATGCTGCTTGGTGAGTCTTTTCTACAAATTGCAGATGACCTTTAGCCTCAATCACCTGTTTCCTAACCACGACTCAGGAGTTGTCTCTGGTGAGTTGTTCCTTTCTACTCTGTGTTTTGTTACAAAGAACTTCTACCTGCATTTGTTTATTTCCTTCTCCCTCCCAATCCATTCTCCTTTTGTGTCATGTCTTTTCAGACTGTAAGCTGGGGCACAGAGACTGTCTCTTTGTTACCAACATCCCCAGACATTCTCTCTCTCTCTCTCTCTCTCTCTCTCTCTCTCTCTCTCTCTCTCTCTTAAGTTGTAAGTTGTCCTTTTCCAAAGATAACTCAGAAAGGGAGGCATTTGTGGTCCCAGAGTCCATAACTGGACTGCAGTGTGGTTTGGGCAGGATGAAAGACCTCGACTTCCAGTCCCTCGATGCACAGGGCAAGAAATCAGTCCCCTGGCAATCTCACTATCCTGCAAAGAACAACTTTTCAAAGCAACGAGAGGTTCATCCCTTCATTCCAACTTCTTTTTGAAAGTGAAAATTGACAGCCAAATTTGTGTCTGGCTATCATGGAACACCACACTGCTATCTCTGTTGGTAAAGAACCAATGAGAGACCTTCAATCTGCCATGATAGCAGTTAAAGGCAAAGGTAAAGGTAAAGGTAAAGGTACCCCTGACTGTTAGGTCCAGTCGCTAATGACTCTGTTGTTGTGGCGCTAATCTCGCTCTATAGGTCGAGGGAGCCAGCGTTTGTCCGCAGACAGCTTCCGGGTCATGTGGCCAGCATGACTAAGCCGCTTCTGGCGAACCAGAGCAGCGCACGGAAATGCTGTTTACCTTCCCACCAGAGTGGTACCTATTTATCTACTTGCACTTTGACATGCTTTTGAACTGCTAGGTTGGCAAGAGCTGGGACCGAGCAACGGGAGCTCACCCCATCATGGGGATTCAAACCACCGACCTTCTGATCGGCAAGCCCTAGGCTCTGTGGTTTAGACCACAGCGCCACCCATGCCCCTTATGATAGCAGTTAGCATATGACAAAGTATTCTCCAGGTATATTACTGTCCACAATGCTGCCATTCCTAGAGAGATCCTCTGCTGCTGCACATCTTAGCTGGCTTTGATCAGCAGCACTTGGCTTTCTTCCCAACCTGGTTATATGTCCATCAGACCAAGTCAGCACAGAGCAATGCTGTCCTTTCCCTCACTCCCCCTGAGCAGGCAAGAACACTGTGTTCTCAGCAGTCATTCTTTCCGTGGTATGAAAAAAATAAGGCAACATGTATACTCACAAACAAATATCCCCACAAGATTTAAAATCCAAATAATTCTGTGTGTCTCGTGTGTGTTTTAAGTGCTCTCTCTAAATGGGAGAAACAAACCTGCCCATATGAGAAGCTGAAAACTCTCAGTTTTGACCCGTTTTGTGTGTGCTCACTGTGTCTTTTTGTTTGTTTGTTTATTTTGTTTTGTTTTTCTCCAGGTCATTTTAGTCGATCGTGTTTTGAAGGGGTGGACTGTGTCCCTCAGGGAACAATTATTCCTGAATTAGAAACAGAATTTTTTAAAAAATAGTTGGAGATACTCAGAGAAAAACTTTTGAGATAGTCTTACAAAACTCAGAAGCAGTTCCCCTGCGACTCCTGCTCACAACCCTTCAAATCTGCCCCCCCCTTTCCCCTTTTTCAACTAAAAGAACCGTGAATGAGTTCCTCAGAAAAACAAGGCAAGGATGCCAACTGGAAATGTTTGCTTTGGGGGTGAGATGGGAGGCTGGCGTCAGTCAGGGCAACAGACATGCCAGCGGAATGTAATATTGAGAGGAAGCAGCAGGTCACTCAATCACTGGCAGAATGCCTGGAAGCAACTGGATGCCTTCAGTCTCTCCCCCCGCTGCCGCTTTTCTTTAATTGGTGGGTTGTAAATTTTTCTTGTTCTTAAACAGAACCCTATTACTCTGGGAGATGGAAAAGAAGAGATATGTCTCAGAAAGGCATGTGTAGAGAGAGCACGCAGTACTATACTTCGTGATCTTTCCATTTGAATGGCTAGTCCTAAACTTTGGCCAGATCTACACCAAAGTCTAGGGGACGCGGGTAGCGCTGTGGGTTAAACCACAGAGCCTAGGACTTGCCGACCAGAAGGTTGGTGGTTCGAATCCCTGCGACGGGGTGAGCTCCTGTTGCTTGGTCCCTGCTCTTGCCAACCTAGCAGTTCGAAAGCATGTCAAAGTGCAAGTAGATAAATAGGTACCGCTCCGGTGGGAAAGTAAACGGCGTTTCCATGCGCTGCTCTGGTTTCGCCAGAAGCGGCTTAGTCATGCTGGCCACATGACCTGGAGGCTGTACGCCAGCTCCCTCGGCCAATAAAGCGAGATGAGCACCGCAACTCCAGAGTTGGCCACGACTGGACCTAATGGTCAGGGGTCCCTTTACCTTTACCTTTACACCAAAGTCTTCAAGTGATTTAACAGTAATTGGTCAGCCATGGGAACTGTAGTTCTGAAAGGAAGAGTGGGGATCCACTAACAGATTTCTCAGCACCTTTCCCAAACCGTAATTCAAAGGATTCTTGGGGTGTGAGTTGTGCCAACTAAAGTGATATAAACTAATTGATATTTCTGGGGAAGATCTGATTTTGCAGCTGGCAGAGATAGTGCTGGATTTTTATTATGGGCGTAACTGATGCAAATAAGCATTTGCCTATGGACAAATGAGATTGACAAAAGAATGATCACCTTTCTCTTAGGCTATCATAGAACCATAGGGTTCGGAGGGATCCCAAGGATCATCTAGACCTTGGGCCTCCAGCTGTTTTTGAACTACAATTCCCATCATCCCTGACCACTGGTCTTGCTAGCTAGGGATGATGGGAGTTGTAGTCCAAAAACAGCTGGAGGCCCAAGGTTGGGAAACACTGATCTAGTCCAACCCCCTGCAATGCAGGAATCTCAACTACACCATCCATGACAGATGGCCATCTAACCTCTGCTTAAAAACTCCAGTCTCCCGAGGGACATCGTTCCATTATTGAACAGCTCTTACTGTCAGAAAGTTCTTCCTTTCTTGGAAGTCGGAATCTCCTTTCTTGTAACTTGAAGTCATTGGTTTGAGTTTCTCCAGAGCAGGAGAAAACAAGCATGATCCATCTTCCATGTCAGCACTTCAGATATTTCAAGATGGCTAGCATCAGTCATCACTTTTCCAAGCAAAACATATCCAGATCCTTCAACCTTTCCCCATAAGGCTTTGCTTCCAAACTCTTGATCATCATGTTCCCCCTCCTCTGCACACATTCCAGCTTATCAATATCCTTCTTAAATTGTGGTGCCCAGACCTGAACATGGTATTTCAGGTGTGGTCTGACCAAGGCAGAATAGAGTGATACAGTACTATTATTTCCCTCAATCTGCACACCATACTTCTGTTGATGCAGCTTAGAATAGCATTAGCTTTTTTGCTGCTGCATCACACTGTTGGCTCACATTCAGCTAGTGGTCTACTAAGACCCCTAGATCCTAATCACTTGTACTATTTGCGATCCAGGTGTCCCCCATCTTATATTTGCTCCTGATCATGATTCTTGTGATGAAGTTTCCCCCTTCCTGATTCACACAGAGAGAAATGCACAAAGAAGATAAATTCATCTGTGTTGCCAAAAGCTATTGCTTGCTCCCCAACAGGGAAACAAAATATGCAGGCAAGGAAACATTGTAGGACTTCTGACCATTTCTTATATTTATCCAGTATATTTAGAAGCTTCCTATTATTATTTTAGTAATAATAAACCACTCAAAATTTTTGAAATATCTACGCAGTGTACAAGATAAAAACAATAAACAATGTCCTCAGAACAAAAATATGACATAAAACCAGTAAAACAGTAGTATGAAAGAATATAAAAACAATGGTCCAATCTTATGGGTCAATGAAGAGCTTGAGCAAAAATATACTCCGTTATAAGGCACCTGAAGCAACTGATAGTTGCTGCTTCAAGTATGGCAGATTAGAGGATATTTTATAGTATAGGGCAATAGCAGAAGGTGTCTGTTTTTATATCATCACCCTGATATTTTGTAGGGTGTGGCACAATAAGTAGAATTGCCACGACTAATCTAAGTGATCTTATGGGTCTGTGCAGAAGCAGGCAGTCTTTCCAGGAACCTGGTCCTGAGTTCTTCAGGGCTTTGCATGTTAGCAATAAGACCTTGAACATGACCTGCAGTTCCCTCAGCACATCCTGGTGCACCGCTGAACAATCTCAGCACACTGTTCTGCAGAGTAGCGTCACCCACCCCTAACTCGGACTGTCACCCTAGAAGCAGACCCTGGTTGATGGTACTGGAAGTTGCTGAGAGGTCAGGTATAATTAACAAAGCAGTTTATACTGTAAGTTCACTATACAGTGAATTCTAAATGAGTGGCTGGCTTTTGGTCCTAGACAGCAGGAGACATGCCTAAAATTATTTGCAAAGTTTTCATTTGCCGCCCGGTGAGGGGATTCGTCTAACATTTTGCATTTGCCAACACAAAATACTCCTGTGTATTTGCAGAAACTAACTTCTAGCAAGGACCTGATCTCAGACAAACCCAACACAGGAAAAAATTGCATTTCTGCTTGCTATGAAAAAAGGAAGGGAAAAGTATGGCGATTCCAAGAACTACAGAAGTAGGAAAAGTGTACTAAACTGGAGTGGGAAACAGCAGATCTTTAGGCCTCCAAGGATTCCTAATGTTCAAACAACTCACTTACCAATCACAGCTCCGACTTCACCCGTTGGCTAAATATACAGGCGGGCAGGATCAAGCAGTCTGGTTCATTTCACAGGTGGTGATTAGAAGGTACCTGCACATTTTGCTTCGTAACTTTCTAGGATGAGTAGAGACTTACCGTATTTTTCGTTCCATAAGACACACTTTTTTCTTCCTAAGAAGTAAGGGCAAATGTCTGTGCGTCTTATGGAGCGAATGCGTGGTCCCTGGAGCCGAATTGCCCAGGGGCAAAAAGCAGATCATGCTTTTTATTTTGAAAGAGGGAAGTGGGTGTTGAAACAAAGCCGCTAACCGGCAAGCAATCGGGAGGGAGATAAGGGACGCTAGAGATAAAGGAGGCTGCCTGGGAGGGGGGAGGTAAAAGCCCATGGATCCTCAGGGTTTTTGCATTGGGCTACCCCAAACTCACCGTCAAATCACATGTCTGTGACCACAGCATGAACCATAAAATTCATACATCCACTGTTTCGTTCAGAATATTTTTTTTCTTGTTTTCCTCCTCTAAAAATTAGGTATGTCTTATGGTCAGGTGCGTCTCATGGAGCGAAAAATACGGTACTTTAAGGGAGAAGAAGTATTAGCTCAGTACTTAGAATCCCTGCCTGGAGGCACCAATGAAGGCTAGGTTAGCAGCTGCCATCCTACACCTTCTGCCGTGCCCTCACACATTATTCTGAACACCTATATAACACTGCTATTTGCTTACTATGCAATGGCACAACACTGATGATACACACACACACATCTTGGAGCTTTTCACTAGAAAGGAATAAACTGCATTTGCTGCTCATGAAATGGGAGCGCTGCTGGCCACACTCAATATATATTGGGTAGGGAAAGACTCGTTTCGTACCTTGTTTCACCAGCCATATTCCATTCCAAGTGAATTCTCTTATAATCCTGCCTGTATATGCTTTCTAAGTCTCCAAATAGCTTTAAAAACCACCAGTGAGAGACCACCAACTTCTTATTCTAGCAACTCTCAGTGTACATTTTAGGCAATGCTACGGGCTACATTAATCCTAATACTGGGGAAGATATTTTTATTAATACTATATGTTGTCTTCTCATATTCTTTATATTATCAATCTGCTGATTTTTATAAATGTAGTTTTATGGAAGTGCTTTTTTTAAGCATAGAAATTGGGACTGATGTATGCATGCCAAATTGTGTGGGGTTTTTTATGTTATCTCAATATTTCATTATAAAATTGTTCCTGTAGGACTAGCTCATTGCTTCTTCCATATGAATGATTTTCACTATGTGCATTTACACACTGCAACATACATACAAAATAAATTTCAAATATATCTCTTGCAAGCAAATGAATAAAATCGAAATGCTTATGCTACTTTATGGTTAATTGTGACACCATAATTAAAATGAAGCCCATAATACAAGATCGAGTCTCAGCTTCATTTTCATGGCCAAGCTATTTATCCACTGGGCTTGTTCTGTCTTTGCTCCTTAACATTTAGTTTTGCTTTTGCTTATTAAATGCATCTGAAAAAGCTGGTTGCAGATGGAAATAGAGGACTCAAACCATCAGAAGGGTACCAGGTAAAAGCTGTTCTAGGACATGAAACTGCTAGGAGAGATCAACCAGGTCCTTGGTCTGCGGTGCTACTAGAATGAGAGTGACTTCCAGTTCTATTCCATTTTTCCCATTGCCTTCCATTCTGGAGAGGTTGTTGAGGTGAATAGCTTTTCTTGGATTATGTAGCACCATCCACAACAATATGTCGGGATCCCTTGAAGCCCAAACCCAAGACTGGGGCAAGTACTCTTTGGTGAGAGAACCCATGCAGAGATTTAACATGGCAAAACATGCAGCAAAGAAAAGCATGGAAGTATAGGCTGTAAAACCTTTAAAATGTGCCTTTTCCAGTGAATCCTAAAGTATCCCACTTCCCTAGCACACAGGCCACACGCTTGGTAAGTTATAAAAAAGTTTACTTACAAAATTCTTCAAAGGTCAGGTTCATGTGTTTTTCCATACAGCAGTTTAAAAAAACTTGCACGGGCAGTAAAATGTTGCTTGGTTACAAAATGGGAAGAGTTCCTAAACTACAGTGGTACCTTGGGATGCGAATGGGATCCATTCCAGAGCCTCGTTCGCATCCAGAAGCAAACGTAACTAGCGATGGCACGTCTGTGTACATGCGCGTTGCTTTTTGTCGCTTCTGCGCATGCACATTGTTGGGAAACTGTGTACGTGCAGCTACTCACACAGAGTCAATCAAGGTTTGGCAGAAGTTGGTCACGACTGAGAGTTGGTCACGACTGGACCTAATGGTCAGGGGTCCCTTTACCTTTATGATATGGGATAGCCCAATGTTTATTTAGGGGTTCAGGGACTTTCCTTCTTAGTGCTTCAAACTTTTGAGAGAACTGGGAAGTAGTAACCAACATCAGCATTGTCACCAGTGTGTTCTGCCAGATGCACATACAGCCCCCCCCTTTCAGACCTCCACCTCCCAGCCAGCACAGCAAGGGGGAGTGGAGGGGCAGGGGCACCCGGACACCCCCATACCTCCCACATGCTTCCAGTGTTAAAGGGTAAATACAAAGGGGGCCTTTTGTGTCGCTCTGCAGCGAGCCTTGGGGGCAAGGGAAGCGGACACCTTTAAAATGGTACAGCCGTCTTATATTCTCCTGATGTAGGCATTTTCATCTCCCTGGCATGTGGAGAATGAAGGAAAATATATTCTCTCCTGTTACCCAAGATGGGAAACTTCACTTGACTAACGAATCACAGAATCATACAGTTGGAAAGGGGTCCAAGGGTCATCTAGTCCAACGCCCTGCAATACAGGATTTTCAGTTAAAGCATCCATGACAGATGGCCATCCAACCTCTGCTTAAAAACTTCCAATGAAGGAGTTTTGATTGATTCATTGCATGCTTATCCATTTGAATGTAAATAAAAGAGGAGTGGGGAAGTAGACTTGGGTTTTTTTAAGGTTCTCCATATCTCTGAAGAAATATTTGTGTGGGAGATTAGCAGCCAAACCTAACAATTGCATATTCTTGCTAATTAGCATTAGAAGGGGCTAAGTCCACAGAGCTGTATTGCAGATAGGCAGAAACTCAGACCATAGAAACACAATTGGTAGAGAGGGCTCTGTGTGATGTCATTTCCCTTCCTCTCCTGGAGAGGAAGCACATAGTACTTCCTGTTCCCCCCTTCCTTTGACCAGTGAGATGCAGACATGCCTTTGCTTGTTTGTAGCTCAGGCTGATGCTTGACGCTGGTTATGCTGTAAATGTAAGTATTTCGCCTGCGTGGCTTTTACTGCTGCCCTTGCTGTGAAGCAATGCAAGATTATAAGTAATTAAATTAGATTTTTAAACATATTTCTTAAGTTGTGGCCTGAGTCATTGTTAAGCGGGGTAGGAAAGGGAGAGCCAGCTTCCTTCATAGCTGGACTGGACTTGCTCAAAAATTAGGCCACATAGCCTAATTCCTAAGCTTTTAATTTTCCTGACAGGCTTTTGAAGCTCTCTTCAACCCACATATGGAAGGATCAATTGCAATTACAGTGGTACCTTGGTTCTCAAACGCCTTGGTACTCATACAACTTGGAACCCAAACACTGCAAACCCAGAAGTAAGTGTTCTGGTTTGCAAACTTTTTTTGGAAGTGGAACATGCTCAGTTTTGAGTGTTACGCTTCCACTTTGAGTGCCACACTTCCGTTTTGAGTGTTACGCTGAGGTCTGTCTGTCTTTGCTATTTATTTTGTGTTTTTGTGGCTCTTTTTGTGAGTGTGACTGTATGGAACCCAGTTCAGCTACTGATTGTGTGACTGCAGTACATTTTGTTTGTTTCGTTTTTATTATACATTTTTATTAGTTTTTACATACATTTCTCAAACAGAACAGAACATCTCCTCTCATCCTATACAACATTTTGGCTCTAAGCCTGAGACTTCCATCAACCGCGTCTAATGATTTTCAAACCTCATGACTGCAGTACATTGTTTACTGCTTTCAATTGACGGATCAATGTTCTCCGTAGATAGTAAAAATCATGTTAAATTGCTTTTTAGGGGTTGTTTTTAAAAGTCCGGAACGGATCAATCCTTTTTGCATTCCTTTCTATGGGAAAGCGCACCTCGGTTTTGGAACGCTTTGGTTTTGGAACGGATTACCGTTTGAGAACCAGGGTGCGGCTGTCAAACGCCCCCTCCCACCTATCACAGCCCACCCCCCAGTTTGCAGCCCACCCTGGGCGACAGTGGGACAACCCCGGCCATCTGCCATTCATTCTTATCAGCTCCTTGGACCTTTAAAAATGGAGATGATTCGGCGGCGGCGGCGGCGGGGCGGGAATCCCAGGGAGCGGCGGGGAGGCGCCTGCCTTTAATGGGCGCGATGCAATAACATGAGCCCAAAGCGGGCGAGAGACGGGCAGCGCAGCTGTTGGGGCAGCGCTCCCTGCTCCTCCGGGCACCGCGGCGGGCGGGCGTCCCGCTGGCAAGAGGCCGGCGGCGAGCCGACTGATCCCGCCCGAGGGGCTCCTGTGTCAACGGCGGCTAAGCAAACACAGATGGGTCTCTCGGCCGCCGCGGCGCGCATTCCGCAGCGAGGCTGGCGGCGCGGCGGGGACTCCAGATGACGCGCTGATCCCACAGCCCGGCTGGCCAGGGTAGCGGCGGCAGCGTCGCCGGGCAGAGCGCGAGGCCGGGCGCCGGGCGCGGAGAGGCGGCTCCCGCCATGAGGAACCTGCCGCTGGCCGGCGACGAGGAGCGCTGGGGGCGCCTCTGCCTCAAGGAGCTCGGCGGCATCCAGAAGCTCCACAGGAAGCGGGGCAAAGAGCCCGCCAAGCAGCGCCTCAGCGGCGGACGGAGCTCCCGCGCGGCCTCGGCCGGCGCTCCGGACGGGGCCCCCGAAGCCGGCGGCGGCGGCGAGGCGGGCGCTGAGGCGAGGAAAGGCGCCTTCCCCGCGGGGCTGCTGGCGCCTCAGCCGCGCGCGTCGAGGAAAGACGTCGAGGGGCCGCTCCGCCAGGCTTTCGCCGACCCCAGGGTTATGGCGTGCCGGCCGCTCGAGAGCCCCTTCCCGCCCGTTTACGGCGGCGGCGAGGCGTCCCTGTCGCCCGGGCGGCGGGCGGGCGAGGCGGCGGCGGCGGGAGCGTCCCCGGAGATCCGCGCCATCCAGCAGACGAGGCGGCTGCTGGCCAACGCCCGCGAGAGGACCCGCGTGCACACCATCAGCGCCGCCTTCGAGGCGCTGAGGAAACAGGTAAGCGGCAGGGACCCCCCTCGGGCGCAGGAGGCGAGACCCCCCCGCCGCTGCCGCCGCCTTCCCGGGCCTCACGTGTCGCGGGGAAGGCGAGGGACCGAGCGGAAAAGGCTTGTGGCGAGGCTGGGATGCTGCCACCCAGGCTGAGAAGGAGCCGGCGCTCTGCGTATGCTCAGAGGAACGCTCTCCTCTGCGCGCCTTTGAAGGGCAAAGCCGTAGCATTAAAACCAGGGTCCAGGGAGCCCTGAAACTGGAAGGGGGGGGACAAAAACGGGAAATCCCATGCCCAGTGTGGGGTGCAGGGGGGCCGGCTGCACCGGGTGCAACATGGGGGGGGCACACTCGCACTCGCAGCTCTCTGCCCCCTGCTAAAATCCACGGGTTAGGGGGCGCAAATTACTTGCTTTGCCCCGGGTGCTGACAACCCACGCTACGCCACTGCCCATGCCACTAACCAAGATAGAGCGCTTTGGCGTGACAACCCCATGAAACTAAGTGCCTTGCTTATTTCAGTAGCTCTGGGTCAGGAGGATTTCTTGGGGGGCTGCACACCTTGGGTCAGAGCTCTCTTCCCACGCTCCTCCCTGCAGGCTGGCGTCCAAATCCTGACCCCTCTGCTAGGGTCCTGGTAAACTCAGGTTGGACCCTACGGCACATAGGAGTCATCTCCTAGGGGTTGAGGCCCTTCTGGTCCCCCCAATAAAATATTTGAGGGGGCCTCCCCCCAAAAAAACAGATGCCATTCGTATGGTGTCGATGCACCACATCATGTGATTATGTGGGGTAGGACTTACTTCCCCCTCCCAATATTTTATTCAGCTTAGCACCCCTGTTACGGCAAATGCCAGGCTGTGCTCAAATCAGTCCTACTTCCATAATTGGTTCTTTTTTAAAAGAGATGTAAGAGTGAAATGCAGAAACAGATTACTCGTTGGTGACCTTTACAACACGCAACGTCACCCAAGGGCCATTCAACGTTTTGCTCACGAGATGTTGGTCTTAATTCTTAATCTGATTATTGGGTTGCAGGGAAGGGGCTGTTCTGGTTGGGTAGAAAGCTCCGAAAGAACGTTGGGTTCTCTCCTAGGATGCTTAAACAATGAATGGTATGTGGCTCTCGGCTTGACACTGTGATTTGCGTTGACCTGTAATTGCCTTTCCCCCCCATCCCATGCCAAAAAACTCAACTTTAGCATTGCTATTATCAAAAGTTCACACGGGTCTCATGCTAGGTGAAAATTATATCTTCCTGTTAATCAAATACACTTTCCTGTCAGTTGGCCAGCTCTGTGCTCATAACATGTTTTCCAAGGTTGGGTGGGTGTGTGTGGGTGAGAGAGAGAGGGGGGGGCCAAGTTCTGAAATCCAAGTTGTATTTGTTAAAAATCCTGTCTCCCCCTTGGATTGTGTGTGTGTGTGTGTGTGTGTTTGGATTTGAGTTTGGATTTGATATCCCGCTTTATCACTACCCGAAGGAGTCTCAAAGCATCTAACATTCTCCTTTCCCTTCCTCCCCCACAACAAACACTCTGTGAGGTGAGTGGGGCTGAGAGACTTCAGAGAAGTGTGACTTGCCCAAGGTCACCCAGCAGCTGCATGTGGAGGAGCGGGGAATCGAACCCGGTTCACCAGATTACGAGTCCACCACTCTTAACCACTACACCACACTGGCTCCAACATGGTGCCCCCCAGGATATTATTGGCCTCATCCACTCCAGCCAATATGGCCAATGGTCAGGGATGATGGGAGATCATAGAATCACAGAATTGTGGAGTTGGAAGGGGCTCCAAGGGTCATCTAGTCCAACCCCCTGCAAAACAGGAATCCAAGACAGTATCCAAGACAGATAGCCATCTGACTTCTGCTTAAAAACCTGCAAGGAAGGAGAGACCACAACCTTCTTTTGGAGACCGTTTCACCTTAGAACAGGTCTTACTGTCAGAAAGTTCTTCTTGATGTTTCTTCAGAATCTCCTTTATTGTAACTTGAAGCCATCCTACCCTCCAGAGCAGGAGAAAACAAGCTTGTGCCACAAAAACAGAGCTCGTGTGGACGTTTAAAACCTGGTATTTTGGACTACAGCTCCTGTACTGTGCTAGAGTTGATGGGGAAGTTTAGTTCAAAACAGCCACACTCCCTGGGAGTTTTATTTATTTATAAAAATATTGATGTACCACCACGTGATAAGAAATATCACAGTGGTGTACATTATAGAAACAGAAAACCAAACAATAGCATAATAAAAAGATAGAAACACAAGTTAAAAGCAAAGAAAAAAATTATGTAAGATTGACCTGCATACATTCAATTTCAGTCAAATTCTCTGTTTATAAGAGCCTCTTGACACCAGAAAACAGATTTCCATTCCCTCTTGGATGGGATCCTCAAGTTAAAATGAAGATCCTAAATGAGAAAGAGGCTTTCCAACACTTTGGATAGCATTTGAAGTGGTACTCACTGCCTGGTCAAAGACCACAAATGTCATGTCCCGTCATCACATTAAGTTATTAACATCCAAACATGACCCAAAGGAATGCTGTGATCCAAATTTCCTGCTATTCTGCCTTGGTCAGACCGCAGCTGGAGTCCTGTGCACAGTTCTGGGCACCACAATGCAAGAAGGATAGGCACAAGCTGGAGCGTGTGCAAAGATGATCAAGGGTGTGGAAACCAAGCCTTATGAGGAACAGTTGAAGGAGTTGGGTATGTTTAGCTTGATAAAGAGGAGACTGAAAGGAGATGTGAGAGCCACCTTCAAATATCTAAAGGGCTGCCAAATGGAAGATGGAGTACAGTGGTGCCTCGCAAGACGAAATTAATTCGTTCCGCGAGTTTTGTCGCCTTGCGATTTTTTTCGTCTTGCGAAGCACGGTGTCGGGAAAGTTTTGGAAAAGCTTCAAAAATCACCAAAGTCTTTAAAAACCTCAAAAAAGGCTACCACACCGCGTTCTATGAGTTGCTCCTTGAAGTCAAGTCGCAACTGTATTAACGGTGTTAAGAAAAAGGAAACAAACTTGCAAGACGTTTCCGTCTTGCAAAGCAAGCCCATAGGGAAAATCGTCTTGCAAAGCAGCTCAAAAAACCAAAAACCCTTTCGTCTAGCGAGTTTTTTGTCTTGCGAGGCATTCGTCTTGCGAGGTACCACTGTAAGCTTGTTTCGCCTTGCTTTGAAGGGTAGAACCCAAGCCAGTGGATTCAAGTTACAAGAAAGGAGATTCGACTAAACATCAGAAAGAACTTTCTGGCAGCAAGTGCAACGGACTCCCTCGGGAGGTGGTGGACTCTCCCTCCTTTGAGGTTTTTAAGCAGAGGTTGGATGGCCACATGTCATGGATGATTTAGTTGAGATTCCTGCATTGCAGGGGGTTGGACTAGATGACCCTCGGGGTTCCTTCCAACCCTACAGTTCTGTGATTCTATTTTTCTACATCTCAGCAGATAGGTAAAAGTTAGCATAACTGCTGAGGATGAGGAACATTTGTATTGACTTTTTCTGTCAAGATACTTTAGCTGTTGCCTAACACTGACTGCAAGAGTGAGAATTCATGTCCCTTTGAAAAGCAGGACCTCTGATGGGACATTGCATTATGCTTGCTTATGGGCATCAATGCCTTACTGAACACTCAAGTGACCTGTCTTGCTATCTCATCTCCCATAGGAGGAAGTGGCTTGATAAATTGCATTCAGCAATGGGACTTTTGGAGCACCTGATTCTGAAGCATTTTTGAAGCTCTGAAATTATGATCCTGTACCTTGGTGGACGCGGGTGGCGCCTTGGTTTAAACCACAGAGCCTAGAACTTGCCGATCAGAAGGTCGGCGGTTCGAATCCCCACGACGGGGTGAGCTCCCGTTGCTCGGTCCCTGCTCCTGCCAACCTAGCAGTTCGAAAGCACATCAAAGTGCAAGTAGATAAATAGGTACCGCTCCGGCGGGAAGGTAAACGGCGCTTCCGTGCGCTGCTCTGGTTCTCCAGAAGCGGCTTAGTCATGCTGGCCACATGACCAGCTGTACGCCGGCTCCCTCGGCCAATAAAGCGAGATGAGCGCCGCAACCCCAGAGTCGGCCATGACTGGACCTAATGGTCAGGGGTCCCTTTACCTTTTTACCTTGGTGGAGATTTCTTGAATTAAGCTTCATTCAAGGCAAGGATGGGGAACCTGTGGCCTCCTGGTGTCATTGGACTACAGTACCCATCATCTCTGGTCACGCAGGCTGGGGTTGATGGGAATTGGATGTCCAGTGCCTGGAGAGCTGCAGGTTTCTCACCCTCGATGTAAACCATATTTGAGCTTCCAAAGAAAGAACCAGCCAGAAGCCTGAACTAGAAATAAACCCCAAGGCGAAATTGGTACCCTTTGTTCCTATTTAAGACATAATATCACATAGTAAACTTTTCTGAATGAACACTGTCTGAGAGAGTAGTATGAATCAAGCTCATAAAGGTCACCAAGCTGTCCTGAAGTTTAACCTGCTGGTCTTAGACCCATACTCTTGAAAAAGGTATACAGTGGTACCTCGGGTTAAGTACTTAATTCCTTCCGGAGGTCCGTTCTTAACCTGAAACTGTTCTTAACCTGAAGCACCACTTTAGCTAATGGAGCCTCCTGCTGCTGCCGCACCGCCACTGCGCGATTTCTGTTCTTATCCTGAAGCAAAGTTCTTAACCTGAAGCACTATTTCTGGGTTAGTGGAATCTGTAACCTGAAGCATATGTAACCTGAAGCGTATGTAACCCGAGGTACCACTGTACCTGCTTCTTGTGAACCTCAAAAAGACTTAAGTTCCTCCTCCCTATGTCTCTCCCTGTCTCCCTCCCTTCTTAATTTAAATTGTCTAAAAGCAGTGAGCCTTTGGGTGGGGGCAGGGAATTGCTGTTTAGTGTGTTTTTTAGCAAAGTCTTTTGCAAACTTTGGTCATATGTTATGCTTGGCACTGTGTGAAGTGTGGATACAAATATATATGTGGATATATTGGAAGGAAGTGTAAGGAAAGAAGAGCCAAGAACATTATCATTCTGTCTGTAGTCAGTACCTATACTGTGGTGTATAGGCTTTGGCAAAGACAAACTTCAACAGTGAAGAACAGCAAATTCTTCCAGGGAATGAACCCCGCTGCAGCTGAAAGTTGCAAATTTCCCTAGTATATCAGTAGATGAGGCTTGCCTGTTCCCTCTACTTTATCTGCTTTTATCTGCTTGGACATGGCACATGCACAATCATTTTGCTAAGAAGACTGATTGGTTGTCATGAAGATGATTACTGCTTGAATGCTTCTCTTAAGTCAGTGGTTGAGGGATATGGGTGGCACTGTGGTCTAAACCACAGAGCCTAGGGTTTGCCGGTCAGAAGGTTGGCGGTTCGAACCCCCATGACGGGGTGAGCTCCAGGGGTGAGCAGGTCTCTTCTCCTGCCAATCTAGCAGTTCAAAAGCACATCAAAGTGCAAGTAGATAAATAGGTACCACTCCAGCGGGAAGGTAAACGGCGTTTCCGTGCGCTGCTCTGGTTGGCCAGAAGCGGCTTAGTCATGCTGGCCACATGACCCGGAAGCTGCACGCCGGCTCCCTCGGCCAATAAAGCGAGATGAGCGCCGCAACCCTAGAGTCAGTCACGACTGGACCTAATGGTCAGGGGTCCCTTTACCTTTTACAGAATGAACATTCTGGAAATAGTTGCAGATGTGCCCCAGCAGTTTGGCAAAACCGTTGGCACTAGCTTTTTAGTGCCAACCACAGCTGACTTCTCTTTATTCAGATTGAAGCATTCTGAAAAGCTGCAAAAACTGCATGGCAAAAACTGACTTAGCAACACTATGCTATGGTGGTTTCAGTCTTTACTTGAAAGTTGATTCCTGAAGATTGACATGGACTGTTGGTCTGGGGATTGTTGCCCACCATCCTAAGTATTAAATTAAAGATGAGGAACCTTTGTGGCCCAGCAGGCCAAATCTTTGTATTCCCCTGTAGACTAACTCTGACAACTTTGTGTTATCAGCTATCACAATGACATCAGGTGATGATTGGCAGGTAGGTGGACGTGCCCATCTGGCAAAGTTGGCTAGCAGGGGTGGCCTAGATAGCAACCAAGCAGGATAGATCCCCCCCCACACACATCAGTTGATGCTCAATTCTGGGATGACTGGAAAGCCCACCCACACAACAAGGAGGTTCTGTGCTTCATGTGAATGGGAGATGAGGGGCAAGTGAGTGCAGCCCCACACTTGCCCTCACACAACTGTTTTTTTTGTGACAGGAGAATGACGGAAGGAGGTTAGTTGTGGGAAGGGGCCGATGTTGCCTTTGAAGGCGGTCCCTGTCCAACAAGGAGACATATTGGGGAAGATCTGGCTTGGCTACAGCTATAGAGCCATCATTAATTCTATTTTGCAAAGGTTGAAACACATCTTACTTGTTGTGTAATATGGCAGATGTTCACCTTCAGCCACATCAGAATTAAGGTTTTGTTGCATAAACAGAAAAAGCGGTTAAACAACCTAATATAGTAAGTAGAACGGCTGCTTTATCTCAGTTTAGTAACATTTCAATGTTTTGATCACATCAAGGACTTTATAAACAACCCTGTGTATAAACCTTGTGAAAAATCAAGAACAATGAGCTGAACAGGAATCTTGGCTTGTTACAACAGTAATTAATACCCTACTGACTTAAGTACAGCTTTTGATGTGCTAAATGGTTTTGGTCTAGCTATTTTCTTGGAAGTATTTACATGTGTATGGAGGTTGCTTTGCTGTATTCATAACTGAGCACAAATTACCTGTCCTTTCTACTACTGTTTCTGTAGCTTCAAATCTTGCATATTCTTTCAACAGTTTAATATACCTCTTACCTATTTTGACTCTGCAGAGTCAATTCTGAAGTTGCTAGAAGATTGCCCTCCAAATGTTGTTGAGCGGCAGCTCCCATGGGACCTTGCCAGCTTGGCCAGTGTTTGGGAATAATGGGAGTTGTGGTCAGACAACATCCTGAGAGCCACAGGTTCCCTCTCTCCAGAAAGAGCAGAAGCTCAGCATGGGATTTTGATGTTGTGACTGATTTTTTTTCTTCTGTGACAACTTGTTGTTGTTGTTTAGTCATTTAGTCGTGTCCCACTCTTCGTGACCCCATGGACCAGAGCACGTCAGCCACTCCTGTCTTCCACTGCCTCCCGCAGTTTGGTCAAACTCATGCTGGTAGCTTTGAGAACACTGTCCAACCATCTCGTCCTCTGTCGTCCCCTTCTCCTTGTGCCCTCCATCTTTCCCAACATCAGGGTCTTTTCCAGGGAGTCTTCTCTTCTCATGAGGTGGCCAAATCTTGGAGTCTCAGCTTCAGGATCTGTCCTTCCAGTGAGCACTCAGGGCTGATTTCCTTCAGAATGGATAGGTTTGATCTTCTTGCAGTCCATGGGACTCTCAAGAGTCTCCTCCAGCACCATAATTCAAAAGCATCAGTTCTTCGGCGATCAGCCTTCTTGATGGTCCAGCTCTCACTTCCATACATCACTACTGGGAAAACTTTTACTTTTACTCTACGGACCTTTGTTGGCAACTTAGTGACAACTTAGTGCTTCCCACTTATTTCCATCTCATGCTTCATATTTACTTACCAATGAAAGCAGATTATGATAAAATTGCCACAAAACTCTAGCCCTGTCTCCTTGTCCATTCCTGTCAAGTGATTTTCTCCATCCCCTGCAGCAGAAGGAATATCCCATACAGTTTGATAAACTGTTGAAGCTGCTGGCTGGAAAGGAGATACTAACCAAATTTACGCATCATGTAAAGTCATAAACAAGGGATGGGGACCCTTCTTCAGCCTGGGGAGGTCACGTTCCCTTCTGTGCAATCTTCGCAGGCCATGGGCCAGCGGTGGACAGAGTCACCAAGCACACATTTTACTTTTGTACAACGGGCAAGTGTCCACATCCGCTGACACTCCCCTCTCTATCTTCCATCTAGAGGAGCAAAAGCATTATCAGAGTTCAAGAGTTCCAAGTGCCATATAAAGATAAACTGGGGGGGGGGCAGTTTTGGCCCCTGGACTTGAGGTTCTCCATCCCTGCCAAAAACCATGGCTTACTGTGAACATGGTTTAGTGTGCGCGAGTGCATGCTGCTGAACTCCTCATGTTTTGCTT